>NC_059300.1:12440627-12463127 GCF_017591435.1 Portunus trituberculatus
TGAAAAGTGTAGTTTCAAATTTTCACATTCTTTTCTCTCTTTCCTCGGAACAACGGAGCATCGATGTTGTTGCTGTGTGTGTGTATGTGTGTGTGTGTGTGTGTGTGTGTGTGTGTGTGTGTGTGTGTGTGTGTGTGTGTGTGTGTAATCCAGTACCTTTAGTAGCGTCAGTAAGATGTTTTGACATGTAGTTTGATTCACCGTTGTCGCTGTTGAGTTCAATGTTGGTGATTCCTGTTCACTCCTTAAAGAATTTAGGCACGTTTCGTTCTCTGAGAATAAATTTAGTCTCTTCTCATCCTTCTCCTGTGATTGTCTTGTGTTCAGAGTATTTCGCCGCCACCTAACTTGTAAATTGTACACACTGATGACGCTTATCCTACTTACCGGTGACTAAAGAACATATTACGAGTAGATTCTGCCGGCGTTTGTATGTGTGTGTGTGCGCGTGTGTGCGCGCGTGTATTTGTGGGTGGAAGAGGGATATAACTCTTCTCGTAACCCGCGCTAGCAAGTGTGAGGCTGTATAGATATCAAGGCGTTTCCTGGACTTGTTGATTAATGCAGAGCGTGTTCTCTCGTTTCAACATCGGCTTTCTACATATGTTTGTGTGTGTGTGTGTGTGTGTGTGTGTGTGTGTGTGTGTGTGTGTGTGTGTGTGGTGGGTGTGTGGGAGGCAGGGGGCGTCAGGAGCTGGGGGACAGAACAGGGAGAGATGGGACTAGATGGGATGATGGTGGTGGTGGTGATGGTGGCGGTTGGTGGGAGGGTGCGATGATGTGGCTTTAGCGTTCACTTGTATGCGAGGGCGAGGCGGGCGTGTATAGCTGCTCCTCCACTACAGCGGCAGATGAAACTTTAACACGATCTATTAGTGGACGTGGCGGGAATTGAGAAGGTTGCAGATTAGCGGGCAGCGGGCCTCTTTAACTACGCGCTTATGAAAACAAGAATAATTTAATCACTTCTGGCACTTGACTAATTTTTCTTACCAGAGAGAGAGAGAGAGAGAGAGAGAGAGAGAGAGAGCCCTTCTGTCTGACTCTTCATTCTCTCCCTTTTCGGAATTCTCTCTGTCCCATTCCATCTATCCCATCCTCTTTCTTCAAGTGCAACTAACAGATCCGAATTCCTTGAACGGCAGAAGTGTCCAAGTTACGCCTCCACTGGCTCACACAGCTCCCTTTCACCACTGGTACAGAGAGCAGCAGGCGAGGAAAGGAAGGAGGGACAAGAGAGTGAGGAAAGGAAATAGATAAATGCAAGAAAGGGAATAGAATGGCGTGGTGAGAAATAGAGGGAAGAGGAAGCTGCAGGGAGAAAGGAGAACAAGTAACAATAGTGTGGCTGGGCGTATTATTAGGGAAAACATGACCATCTCCTCTCTCTTTGTAGCTAAGTCTCTCTTATTTGCCCGAGGAGTAAGGGAGAGACCAGACCAGCGAAGGGTAGAATGGAAAAGTGCGGATGACGGAGGGAAGGGAAGCAAGTAGCTGGGGTAAGAAAGGCTAGTGGCTCGCTGGCTGGGGAAGAGATCAACGGTAGGGAAGGAATGAGTTAATGAAGTACATGTGCAGTGGTGGTGGGCGGCTAGGGAAAGAGAGGCAGGAGAAGGTGGACACAGGTATTGACTTCTTTTAAGAGGGAGGTTTCAAGACGTTTGTCCCAGATTTTTGGCTAACTCTCTTAATCTTTTAGGGAACTGGCAATCAAGTGGGCATTTTCTTTTTATATTTTGCTACCCTTGGCCAGCTTCCCCTATTCCATATAAAAAATAGATAAATATGGGCTGGAGGGTGAAGGTGTACAGCAAACTCATCATAACAGGCAGTGGCAGTGACTGTTGGAGAGTCAGAAGCTCGTATTCTCAAACCCTTCTGTGCTTCACCTTCACTATTTCAAAGGACTATTTCAATTTACACTAGTTTTTTAAGGTGTTCTTATGGTTCTAGAGGCAGAGTGAGAAGATTTCTGCATCATTAACTGGTGAAACACTCGTGAAAGCCCCGCTGATCATCGCTGTGGCCCTTGAAAATAGTCGTGGTGAGAGAGCAAAGCGTTTCTGAATAGGGGCCTTCTAGAGTCAGAAGATGAGAGAGAAGATGGGCAGTCAATAATTGTTCTTTCTTCAAGCCATGGAAGGTGTTGCGTTGCTGAAGTTAGAAGGGATGAATGTTTCTTTGAACTGAGCATGAATAGAGAGTTAAAACAGCAATAATAAGGAAACCCGTTTGCCATTTTTTACCCGATGGAGATTAATTATGTCCAAGTTTACGGCGGAAGCTTTTGAGTTTTAATTATTGGTGATCTGATCTGTGTAATGAAGGAAGTAATCATGATGGTAATTACTGATGCAATTTAGCCAGGATTGCAAATGAAAGTGTCATGTGAGCAGCGCACTGCTTTAACACTGTGGTGTTGGCCGACGACCGCCAGATGGTGAGGCGAGGATTGAGGAAAGAAAAATTGCCCACTTCGCCACTGATTACTAGATAGGGTGGCCAGAAAAGGTGGTGAGGCAGACCCAAGCTTGCTGCAGACACTCCGCCAGCTGAGCGGCTTCTAAGGTGAGCGGCTGTTTGGTGACTGGTGGGTTGGCGGCGGTCCAGCAAGGTGGTGAAGAATGTCGCGCTGTCAGAGCACAACTAGCGGAGATCAGCAGCGTCACTTAGTGCGTCACTCATGTGCCACTCACTCTCACCCTTAATTTCGTGGTGCATGATTACCGGGACACCGCGGCAGTGTTGTTGCTCCGTGGGCTGCGTGGGATGTGGACGTAGACCTTTTCTTAAGACTTTGTACGTATCAGTGGTCAAATAGATGCTAAATATCAAAGGTGTGTACAGTATGGTTAGTTAGGAGGAAAAATACTCCGAGGAAAATAGTTGCAGTGATAGATATACATTAAAATAGTAAAGAAAACACTTAGTAAGCAAGACAAAGACTGCAAGACAACTCACCTCTGCTCGCAATGCCTTACCTCACCGTAAGCCATCAAGTGCTGACTTTCATACGAGGGTTCCTTCACACTTGCCACTAGCCCCACGTGTTATACATTTCCATCTAATATCTGTTTACATAACGCTTCGGATGTCAGGTGCAAGTCATTAAGTGAGTAGGTAGAGGTAACATGTCTTTGTGCATTAGGAGGTAATTAATCTCCCTTCCGTGGATTAGAGGGACGCCATTCTTCATCCAGAGCGTCTGACACATTAGCTCCTTCTGGATGTAAATCATGTAGCATCCAAATCTCTCCCGCCACGATGCCGCGCACTGCTACCTCAGCCCACATGCCTCTCGCTGCCGCTCTCATACCTTCACTATCACCAACAAGTTTTCAGAGCCTCACGTCTCCTGGCAGCTCATCACAGGAGGGCCAAGCGGTGTGGTTAGCTGTGTCCTGGTACCAGTGGCACCAACGACATATGCAGGTGTGATGGAAAGAAACACTAGGGGGAAGCTTCCCTGTGTTTATTGTAGAAATACAAAATACTTGGTAGCGAGCGCGTGGAGGCTTGGTGAGTAGCCGGCGGCCAGAGACTTGTAGTTTGGGCGCCTTGAATGAAGCTTGTAGCTGCGTGATAATGCAGAATTACAGTCTACACACTGGAGTGTGACTGTAGACAGTAGACTGTAGAGGTAGACAGGAGGACCAGTCAAAGAAAGGCAGGCAAGTAGATTGCCAGGCGAGCGTGAGTCTGTTCCCGAAGCTGTATTGGGAACGACTGAATGTGGCGTCCCGTGGGGTGCGGAACAATACCCACGGTCGCAGTACAGATACACATTACGTTAAGTAGTGTCCATCATAGTTGGAATAGACGGAGAGTGTAGACAGATGAGTGCGATGGAATTAGGAAAGCCAATACGAACATGAGGCGCTCCCGTGTGCTGGCTGTGGCTTGTCGGTGCGAAGGAAAGGTGCTTAGTCTTCGTCTGACATGATTAGATATATCTGTACGTGGTGAACTGTTTTCCTGAAGTGATGCGAGGAGATTCAGTGTGTTGTATTTAGTTGGCAGGTTAATGAATCTCAGCGGTGTGTGTGTGTGTGTGTGTGTGTGTGTGTGTGTGTGTGTGTGTGTGTGTGTGTGCGCGCTCTATATCAATGAATGGTGTTTATTTACGAGCATAACAGAGAAGTGCCTTAGCTCGCCCGTGCTTGAGGCCTTTTCTCTGCTGGATTATTGATATTTTGTTTGACATCATCACTATTTCATCTGTGCATCCTCGCCTGTTGTATTTGTGGCCAATTACGTCAATATAGTAAGTGACCGTCTTTCGTAGGGCGTGGTTGTGCAAGGGCAGCAGTGTCCTTTTCCCGCGTGGCTGAAGCGTCACAAAGTCGGCCCCAGAGGAAGGAAAGTTAGAGCAGAGAAGTTATTGAGTTGAAGCGGGAGGAGGCGAGGAGAGGGAGTGGCGGGCGGGTCGATCTCTGGGACACCAAATCTGTTCTGGTGATTTGGTTTGGTGGAGGCGGAGTGTCTGTAGGTAATGACAGAGGAGGACAAGACTGTGACACTTTCAGAGGGCAGGAACGGGAAACGTGCTGCGTCATTAGAGTATCGCCCTTGTATGGCTGGGAATATTTGTAAAGTTTTGTCTCTGTGTGATTTTCTCTTACAAATGTTAGTATGCTGTAGTTAATTCTTTGTATCTCTGCTGAACTATCATGAGTGAAAATGCGATAAAGTGAGATATCTCTTTACTTCCCTCAAGAGATGAAGATGCAAAGTGCTCCTGAAGAAAGCATGGAAAAATCGTCCTTGTTAGCCTTGCTCCGCCGTTGCCAGAGCCACTTTCCTCACTTCCCTCCTCCCTGACGTCCTGGGCTTGGCTGAGTTTAGTTTACTCTCGCAACTTTTCCTTGACTTTTTGATGGAAACTCTTGTCACACATGAGCACAAGAGAGAAGTCTGTGTTATAACCTCTTTTGTGGAACTTGGGTCGGAAACATGTCTGGTTTATGGTGCATACAATATTCCTAATTGAGTTTGGTCTCTTCCCGTCTCTTGGAGGTGGGCGATGTGAAGTATTGGCGCTAGATGGCTCTTTCAGTTCAATGGTATTTTAATATGCAGGTAAGAGATTCCATTTAACCCTTTAGGACGTATTTTTACCATGATTTTCGGTAGGATTAGACGATTTTATTCATATTAAGAAGCGTTTATGGAGATCAGAAGATTTACGGCCAGAATCTTTGCTATTTTAATCCTCACATTAATTTCTGAAGCTGTATAAAATCACTACACGTAAGTAAAATGAATATGAAAACGCGTCATAGCACTGAAGGGGATTAAAAACAATATTAGGCAGTTTGTACGGATAGTGATAATAAATGACAATATCTAATGCAGTGTTAATGGCTTCTTACAGTCTTCTCAATGTTCTAATGCTCTTATATTTTGTCTGAGAGCATGTTCAGCAACACAAAAAATGATTTCATAGCGTCTTGCTGCTGTTTGGGTTTCATCGTATCAGCTTTACCCAGTGCTAGGAAGTCAAGAGAAGGAAGGAAGCCGAATGCTAGAGAGTCCACGAATAAGATGGGAAGAAATGAAGGCAGTGTGTAAAGGCGGAGGGTGATGGGACGGGCTAGGGTCATTTAGGGTAATAGAATCATTCGAAGTGCAAGAGAAGAGTCCCGCGCCTCCTTTCGACTCTTTCCGCCAATCACAGCTTTAGAAAGTACACGGACAGGAGGTGAGTGGTGGGGTAATGCAATTTTCCCGAACCCATTAACAAAATGACGGGTTTCCTTACTTGTAGAGAGGCAGGTCTCGGAGGCGTAAGAAAGTGGCAGTAGTAGTATTAGTAGTAGTAGTAGTGATAGAGTAGTAGTAGTAGTAGTAGTAGTAGTAGTAGTAGTAGTAGTAGTAGTAGTAGTAGTAGTAGTAGTAGCAGTAGTAGTAGTAGTAGTGGTAGTAGTAGTAGTAGTAGTAGTAGTAGTAGTAGTAGTAGCAGTTGTTGTAGTAGTAGTAGTAGTAGTAGTAGTAGTAATAATAGTAGTAGTAGTAGTAGGAGGAGGAGGAGGAGGAGGAGGAGGAAAAAGGAGGAGGAGAAGGAAGAAGAGAAAGAGGCGAAAGAAAAAGAGGAAGAAGAGGAGGAGAACGAGGAGAAAGAAAAAGACTGAAGCAGGAAGAGGGAAGCTGTGAAGATACTGCCAACGTGGAAAGATTGATTGAGAGGAATGGGATGAAGATGTGAGAACTATATTAGATAAACGATGAGAAGTGAAAAAAAGTGAAGGAGCAAAGTATTAGGGAGAGGAAACGCAAAATAAGAGCAGGTGTATAGAACAGAAGCGAGTGAATAACAAGAGCAGGTGTCACGGGGAGCAGAATACGGAGGCAACGAAGGTACCTAGATAGAAAATGAGAAGACAGAGGCGTAGAAATAATTTTGTGTGGATGATAAGAACAGAAGCAAGTGAATAGGAAGAGCAGGTGTCATTGGGGAGCAGGATTCCGAGGCAGCAACGGGACCAAGATAGAAAGTGAGAAAAATGAAGTGTAGAAATGATTTTGTGTGGACTTGGAGAAAAGGAGCTACGGAGAACTTGGAGAAAAAGGAGCAAAAGAGAGAGGTGATAAAGAAGTCAATGGTTTGGTTCCTGGTGAAGCAAATGCATCGTAGTTTATAATCAAGTTTTTTTGCCGTTTATAACAATTACGGAATAAAATATGGTGTTAGTTTACGGATAAATCACTTGCAGAGAGAGAGAGAGAGAGAGAGAGAGAGAGAGAGAGAGAGAGAGAGAGAGAGAGCAACAGCCGACCAGCAAACAGGGAGGATGGAAGAGTGTAAAACAGTAATGAACGTTAATGAGGTATGAGAGATTAATTGTCGCTTGAAACTGCATGTTGGGAATCCTCTATTTATGGACAGTAACTTCTAAAACAACTCTCTCTCTCTCTCTCTCTCTCTCTCTCTCTCTCTCTCTCTCTCTCATAAAGGGGCGGGAATTAAAGGCATCTCTCACCATTAAAGGATTAAGCTAACATTGAAATATCGTGAGTTACTCTGCCATATAAATTTTCCAGGAGAGCAGGTGGTGTGGGATGGCGAAGCTTGGGTACTGATTTCCCCCAACAGAGTGAAACAGTGAGGTTTGTGTTGGCAGTGAATCAATCGTGCGTTGTGGCTTGAGGTTCATGATGAGTGTTGTTTTGTCACTGTGGTCTGTTGTGAGGTGAGCCGCTCCAGGAGTACAGATAGTAGAGGAAAGTGTAAAGAGAAGGGATGTAGTAAAGACGGTTTAATCTCTTCAGTACCATGACGCGTTTCCATATTCATTCTGCTTACTCTTTGGTGATTTTGTACAGCTTCAGAAACTTATGTGGTGGGATTAAAATAGTGAAGACTGTTGCCACTAATCTTCTGATCTCCAAAGACCCTTTCTAGTGTGAATAAAATGGTCTAATGGCACACAAATCCCAAGGTAGAAATGTGTCCCAGTACTGAAGGGGTTAAGGACAGTAAGAAGAAGGCTGTGTTTAGAGGAATGAGAAGGAGTGTTGATGGTTGGTGGTTGACTGTTAACCCCTTCAGTACTGTGACGCATTTTTACCACAAGTTTTGATATGATTTGGTGATTTTATTTATATTGGGAAAGGTCTATGGATGTCAGAAGATTAGTAACAAGAGTCCTCAACATTACAATCCCCACATGAGTTTCTGAAGCTGCATGAAATCACCAAATAGTAAGCAGAATAAATATGAAAACGTGTCATGGGACTGGAGGGAGAAAGTTGGAGGGTTGAAATGTGAAGGTTTGTCGAGAAAGACGTGCTCGTTTGGTTGATATGTAGAAGGAAGTAGTGTGGACAGGGACCAAATAGAGGAAGTGAGCCTTATCGAGTGTTAAAGAGTGGTCAAGGAGTCACACATCACCTAACCTAGCCTAACCTCACCTAACCTAACCTAACCTAACCTAACCTAACCTAACCTAACTCACTGGAGACTCAGGCTGAAGCAAGAGAGTTATATTCCGTTACTTCTCAATCCTACGTCTTCAGAGTGTTAGAAATATATAATGTAATCGACACGTGGTAGGATATGATGATTAGCTCCAGTGTTTGCTCTTTATTCTCCGTCTATATTTTTACGATCGTGTATGGGCGTGTTATGGAAACTTACCTTCAGCTTCAAGATTGCAGTCATGTACGTGGAAACCTTCCGGAATTAAAGGAAGCATCACACAAAAGAATCCTGAATCCAAAGCTCACACACAAAAAAATCTTAGAAAATTCAAATGTTCGTAAGGAAATTCAAATGTTCGTAAGACAAGAAGACTGCAAATTACTGGAGAGGTAAGAAAAATTCAGGCTCGAGTCAGGTTTTTACGGTTTCTTTTCATCTTCAGCCGAGTTTATGTGTAGAGTGGTCGTAGATCTGAAACGTTATTTGCCATCTAGATTGTAATCGTGGCATCAGCGTCGAGAATAAATCCCTCGAGACGGGAAAGTGAAATCTAGAGTCTGTAAACACGACGGTTCGAGAGAAGAGTGTAAGTTGTTGAGAGACGCAGAGCAGGATGGAGACAGGAGAGAGAGAGAGAGAGAGAGAGAGAGAGAGAGAGAGAGAGAGAGAGAGAGAGAGAGAGAGAGAGAGAGAGAGAGAGAGAGAGAGAGAGAGAGAGAGAGAGAGAGAGAGAGAGAGAGAGAGGGGGGGAAGGGAGAGAGGTAAGACTTTCATTACTAGCATGTAGTGTTTCATAAGTGTGTCTCATTTGTCAGCCATTAATCAATACTGGGACACATTTTTACCTTGAGATTTGTGCACAATTAAACCATTTTACTGACATTGGAAAGGGTCTATGGAGGTCAGAAGATTAATGGCCACAGTGTTTACTATTTTAATCCCCACATTAGTTTATGAAGCTTTATGAAATCACCAAACAGTAAGAAGAATGAATATGGAAACGCGTCATGGAACTGAAGGGGTTAATAATTAGATAGATGATAATGTTGCGCCTTTGTTCTGCCTTGATTAAAAAAAGGAGAGAAGGTTTTGGTTCTGGCGAGGAAGACTGTAACGCCGCCTGTGATTGACAAGGACGGCAAAATAAATAAATGAAAATGAGGAAAAGTGAGATTGAAATGCCACTCTGGAAGGTGAAAAGTAATAAGCCATTCTTCTTTTTTCCTTTGTCCCCTTCACTGCCATAACAACTGCTTCATTTTTACCGGTGTACCATTAACGCTTTTTATTGAGTTTTGAATGGTGTTATTAGCAATCAAGGGGTGCAATTCTTTATTAATCCCTTCTCAGTAACTCTCTAAATAACTTCCTCTTCTTATTTTTTCTCTGTATACTATTAAGGCTTTTTAATTGAGTTTTGGATGGTGCTCTTAGTAATTAAGGGAGTGCATATCTTGACTAACCAATTTTCTGTAACTATCAAAACTTTCTCTTCTTAATTTTTCTCCAATTAAGGCTTTTATTGAGTTTTGGATGGTGTTCTTAGCTATCAAGAGGTCCAAATCTTTACTAACCAACTCTCAGTAACTCTCCAAATAACTTCCTCTTCATTCTTCTCTGTGTACCATTAATCCCTTCAGTACCATGACGAGTTTCCATTTTCATTGTGGTTTTGTACAGCTTCAGAAACTCATGTGTGGGACTTGAATAGTGAAGACCGGCCATTAATCTTCTGACCTCCATAGACCCTTCCTGATGTCAATAAAATGGCCTAATCGTGCACGAATCTCAAGGTAATAAGTGTTCCAGTATTGAAGAGGTTAAGGCTTTTAATTGAGTTTAGATTGTGTTCTTAGTAATCAAAGGGTGCGAATCTTTACTAGCCAATCCTCATTAACTATCTAAACTTCCTTTTCTTTAACATTGCCAAGTTTGGAAATAGTTTGCTCTACTGAAGGGATGAAAATAAATGGCATTGGAAAAGTAAGCAAACGCATGAAATTAGCTCAGATTCCACCCTTAACCCTTTCAGTACCGTGACACGTTTTCATATTTATTCTGCTCGCTATTTGGCGGTTTGATACAGCTTCAGAAACTTATGTCGGGGATTAAAATAGTGAAGACTCTGACCTTTAAAACCTTCCCTGCTATTTGGCTTACCTTTCCCCTGTCACTAACCACTTTGAGACATTTACTCTTCTTCTGCAGTCACCTCGAAACGTTATACAGACTAGAAGTTGCAAAATCTATTAGTATTTTTCCCCTTATTTCTTGTACACGCTTAGAAAAGAGCTCATATAGATTGTTCTTAGTGCTGTGAAGTGTTGCTTGGCGAAATGTAATCTTCTGACCTTCATAGACCCTTCCTAATGTCACTAAAATCGTTGAGTCATACCTAAAACTCATGGTAAAAATGCGTCCCTGTACTGAAGGGGTTAAAAAGTAAAAAATAACAAGTTTGCAAGTCGGTAAAGGAGGGAAAGTCTCTTCTATTCTTGGTTTTCTTTCTCCTGGAGTTGATGGCGGATGAAAATTTACTATAGGTCAGTTCACCTCACCAGCTTTAATGAGTTCGTTCGCCCCGGGACCCTTCGAGTTCGCTCACAGCTCATTTACTGTCTAAGTCGAAGGAAAATACTCGTAGTTCATGAAGTCTTGAGTTGCGTCGTTTTTTTTTCCCCTTGTTTTTTTTTTCCTTTCTGGCATTTTTTCCCTTCTTCCCATGTTTCTTCTCTTTTCCATTCTCGTTTTTATTTTTGTGTTTTTTCATGCTTTTGTCTTCAGCTGTCTTCCATTTCTCTTTCTCTAGCATTTTCATTCATAACATCCTAAATCTTTTTTTTCCCCTCTTGCTGTTTTCTTCCTTTTTTCCCTTTTTTTTTCTTCCCATATTTCTTCTTTTTCTTATTGTCTGTTTTATTCTTGTGTTTTCTCATGCATTTTTTCTTCAGTTATCTTCCATTTTCTCTCTCTTTACCATTTTCGTTCATAGTATCCTTCCCTTTTTCTTTTTTTTTTTTCCACCTCTTGCTGTTGTTCCATTCCTTTCTGCCATTTTTCTCATGCAATCTTGTTTTACTGTCTTCATCTTTTCAGTCTCTATCATTTTTTCTCATAGTATCTTTCCCTTTTTTCTCTCTCTTGCGTTTGTTTCCTTCATTTCTGCCGTTTATTTTTTCCCTCCTCCTCATATTCCTTCTCTTTCCTATTCTTTCTTCTTATTTCTGTGATGTCTCATGCATTTTTCTTCAGCTGGACTACGGGAGGGACGAAGGAACGGCTGAATGGCTGACGTGATGAGCGACGGGAAGAATGACTGGAGCGGGTGACTGGATGGAATGAAAGGATGACTGGAAAAATGACTGGATGGGTAACGAGAGAATTAACTGGATGGATGACTGGAAGAACGACTGTGAGAATGACTGTAAGAGTGACTGGAGAGGAATGACGGGAGAGAATGACTGGAAGAATGACTGGATGGGTAACGGGAAAAATAACTGTAAGAATGACGTGGAAGAATGACTGGGTAGGTGACAAGTGGGTTTAATGAAGGCACGGCTCTTAAATTCCACTCTTTGTATTGTAAGTCTTATCTAATGAATCTTTTGGGAGAGACGATTGAGAAAGACGCATTTTTTTTCATCTCCCTTAAAATATTCTCCGCGCACTTGGTCTGCGGACTTTACTGGTGAAAAAAAAAAGAAGAAAAGAAGCATTCGTAAGTTTAATGGTGTCTTTATGTTATGCTTTTGTATGAAACTGTTTACTTCATGTGTTCCTTCTCGTCTTTGATCTTCTTCTTCTTCTTTTCTTTTCTTCTTCTTCTTCTTCTTCTTCTTCTTCTTCTTCTTCTTCTTCTTCTTCTTCTTTTTCTCCCCTTCCTCCTCCTATTCCTCTTCCTCGTCATCCTCCTCCTCCTCCTCCTCCTCCTCCTCCTCCTTTTTTTTTCTTCTTCTTCTTGTTCTTGTTCTTGTTCTTCTTGTTCTTGTTCTTGTTCTTCCTCCTTCTCCTTCTCCTCCTCCTCCTACTCCTCCTGTTCTCCTTTTCCTTCTTCTCCTCCTCCTCCTCCTCCTCCTCCTCCTTCTGAAGTGGAAGGCCCCCGTTTATATTAAATGATATCCATACTATAGGCTTAGTGTAGGCCTATTGTGACCCCTTTTTTTAATGTAACCTTTATGATTTCCCCGCCAGACGCTTCTGTTTGTTGGTCTTTATCTATTTCTTCCTGTTTGGCAGTTTTTTTTATTGCCGTTTATTCTTTTGTCCTCCTCTTTGTCTTTGTCCTTCTCCTTCTTCTGTGTTCGGTCTTGTTTTCCCTTATGTTTTTGTTACTTCTTTTTTCTTCCTCCTTCTCTTGTTTTATTCTTCTTGTTGTTGCTCTTGTTGTTGTTGTTGCTCTTCTTCTTCCGTTTTCCTAATTATGTATTTGTCTTCCTTATTCTCTATTTTCTTATTCATCGTTGTTCTTTTCTCCTTCCTTCTCTGTTTCTTTTTTTTCCCCATTTCATGTATCTCTGAATTTTCAACTGCCTTTACCCCTGTCTCCATTACAGTAGTGCTGCTGCTTCTGCTTCCTGTTTCATCAGTTAACATGTACGTGTATTAATATGTTGCTTTATGCTTTGCTTCAAACGTTCGTGAAGCAAGAGTTTCCCCCTTTTTAATTAACAGAACCACCTCAAGATTCAAGAGTGGTATTGTTTAAGGAAACGTTGAAAAATCTTGCCAGCGTTTATTTTCTTCTTTTCTCTGCTAATTCTCCATTGACATTTACCACCATATTGCTCTTCCTTTGTCGTGGCCTGGAAGATCCCTTTTTTAACAGAACTATCTCAAGATTTTAAGTGGCATTGCTTATGGAAACGTTGAAAAATCTTGCCAGCGTCTGTTTTCTTCTTTTTCTCTGATAACTCTCCCTTGACATTTCCCACTATATTTCCTTCCCTTAGTCGTGGCCTTAAGATTTCAAGCATTATTGCATATGGAAACGTTGGAAAATCTTGCCAGCGTTTATTTTCTCCTTTTCCCTGCTAACTCTCCCTTGAGATTTACCACGAACCTCTATTTTCTTCCCTTATTCATGGCCTGGACGATATTTCCCTTTCTTTTTAACACAACTGCCAAAAAATTTCAACTGGTGTTGCGTTTAGAAACTTAGAAAAATCTTGCCAGAGTTTATTTTCACCTTTTCCTTGCTAACTCTCCCTTGACATTTACCACGAACCACTATTTCCTTCCCTTAGTCGTGTTCTGAAAGAAATTTCCTTCCCGATGTATTGTGAGGAACGCCAGGTATTTAATGCCGCACCGTGATGGAGCTCCGAATTATTTCATCTTTCGTAATGTTGTCCTTATGTTTCGTGGCCTTTATTAATCGTTCCTTACGCAGAAAGGAGCGAGAGGGGGAAAAGATACGAGGGAAGGGATGGAGTAATGATGGTAGAGAGAGAGAGAGAGAGAGAGAGAGAGAGAGAGAGAGAGAGAGAGAGAGAGAGAGAGAGAGAGGGAGAAATTTCAAACTCTAGTAGGGAAAAGCAGTGGAGAGATATTTGACGTCGTGGGGAGGGTTGGAGAGAGCAAAATTGTACATAGAGAAGAGGGGGAGGGAGGGAGAGAGAGAGGGAGGGAGGGATCGATCAGCTTGGCAGGGGAGGAAGGGAGAAAGGAGAGAGAGGGAGTGGGTGGGAAGGGAAAGGGAAAGGGAAGAGAAAGTTCGGTCAGCATTGCAAGATGAAGGAGTGAGGGAGAGGAACACAAATAATGGAGAGAGAGAGAGAGAGAGAGAGAGAGAGAGAGAGAGAGAGAGAGAGAGAGAGAGGAGAGAGAGGAGGAAGTTACGGCCGGTGAAGTTAATTGTCTGGTAACGGGAATTAAAGAGTGAATTATATAAAGGCTAATAAAACAATCAGCAACAGTTCTCTAGCGTTTCATTGCAGTAAATATTCGTACTAGAGACGGGAGGGCTCAGATGAAGGACGGGAGGGGAGGCAGCTTCACGTTATCTACCACACGAGAGACAGGACAATACAGGAAATTAATGAAAGGGAAAGAGATCATAGCATTGTAGCGGACAAGAGCTCAGGTAAAGGACGCATGAGAAGGCTACCCCACGTTATCTACCACAATACCGGAAATGAATGAAAGGGAAGGAGATCATGGCACTTGAGGGGACGAGGGCTCAGGTGAAGGACGTAAGACAAGGGAGCTCCACGTTATCTACCACACGAGAGATACAATACAGGAAATGAATGAAAAGGAAAGAGGACGTAAGAGAAGGCTGGTCTGTCTGACACACGAGAAACACAATACAGGAAATGAATGAAAGGGAAAGAAATCATGGCACTTAAGGGGATCAGAGTAACAGTGTGAGTGAATAGCTAAATTTACCGCATAGTGGATATATATAAATATTTTTTTTTTCGCTCAATTTGCTAAATATAATGAATGATTTGTACTGATCATGTTTCCGTCACGTTGGTCAAGCCGTTCAGCTGATAGTAATGTTCTTTTAGCTTCTTGTTCAGTGAATTCATAGCAGCAGATGTCAGTGTTCCAGCGTGACCTGTGCCGCTGTTGTTGTTGTTGTTGTTGTTGCTGTTTTCGTTTTTTTGCTGTTGTTGCTGTTTTGTTGTTGTTGTTGTTGTTGTTGTTGTTGTTGTTGGTGGTGGTGGTGGTGGTGGTGTTGACGTGACGGTGGGAAACTATCATTTCTTCGCATTTGTGTCGTTAATCCAATTCTGATTTTCTAGTGTAATTCTTTTTAGTTTATATTTTACGATCTTCCTTGAGTGTGAGTGATTTGTTTTCTTGTACTGGTGGATTTTTGTAACACTGCTGTATATGATTCCTCCTCGCAGTTGTCTTACTTATTGTTCTCTGTGTGGTTTTGTTTCACTGGTGGAAGTTGCTGCGTCTTCAATCAGTGTCGCGACAAGATCTAGTGGTGTGCATCATCCAAACCTGTCAGCAACATGAGTCTGTGGCGCCGGAAATATGCCAGAACATTCTTCATCTGTTGCCGAGGTAGAATTTGTCAGGAAATCTTCATTGAGGGAAACTTTCACTCGTCTTTTGATACGGTAACAATGTGGACTCGCCTCCTTCCCGCCGGCCATCGGGGAGTCAAAGAGAACTTGATTGCATTGTCTGTAAAGGGACAAAGGCTGCCGTATTCTGTTAGTGTGTCCATTTTCAGAGGACATCGCAGAATAGCCTCTCTTCTTCTTTGTTTCGCTAAAGGAGGCGCCATAAACAACGCGTTCCTTTTGCATCACTACTGACACGAGCACTATTCTTCTTTTCAAATTATTGGCAAGCTTCCCAGACCAACTGTGTCTTGCTCTCCTCCTTGCATGGCGGACCCTCAGCACCGTGCCCGCCCTGAAAATGTTCGCTTTATGCCTCCGTGTCTGCCTCCAGATGTGTTCGTAACTTTGAGGGAATGTTGTAATTCACCGAGATTAACGAGTTGGAACGTTTGATAATGAGAATATTAAAGAGAGAGAGAGAGAGAGAGAGAGAGAGAGAGAGAGAGAGAGAGAGAGGAGAGAGTGGCTTATAATCCTCTTCATTCATACATTTGTTCTTTACAGTTTATTGACACGTAAGTAATCAGTGTAATCCATTAATGCTAGTGATGGCCGGCTTTGCTCGCCTGAGAGGGGAAGTGCTGCTTTCTACACAAGTTGAGGTCTCCATTTCTGGCGTCAGTGGCGAGACTCGAGGCCGGACAATATTGAATGACAATCACTCTGAAGATAGAAGGATATTGCGTAGCCAAAGGTGTATAAAATATTGTAAAATTGATATCTTAACCCCTTCAGTACCATGACACTATGCTTACTATTTCCTGATTTTATACAGCTTTAGAAACTTACGTTGGGATTAGAACAGTGAAGACTCTGGCCATTAATCTTCTGACCCCATGTCAATAAAATCATCTAATCATGCATAAAACTCATGGTAAGAAAGCGTCCCAGTACTGAAGAGGTTAATTGACGTGTGTTTTGTGGTACAGGTCACGGCAGAGTGAAAGCAGGCGGTGAATCTTCTTATTTTACCTAAGGAAATATTCTCGTGAAATTATTGGCTAAAGGAGGTATTTTTTGAGTACCTCCTATCTGAAAAAATACATCCTTTAGCCGATAATTTCCCGTGAAGACTCCACATTGCATATAATAAAAAGAGGATCCCCCGCCTGGCTTCCCTTTCACTCTGCTGGATGTGCGGGGATGTCCAGACGAAACGCGGCAGTAAAGGCTGATACATTGAGCGTGAAAACTAGGGAGCAGAAGGGTAATTAGATAAAGAAGCACTTGGTTATATCATGAAGAGGTGGTTTATTGCTCGCATGACTATTAGCCGGATTTAGAAACGCCCTGCTCTCTTACCATGACAATTTCCCAAGGCCACAGAGACGACTAGCTGGGTTTTCAAGTTTCTCCTTATGATGAACTAGAAATCTTACCAATCCATCACCAGAACCATAGAAAGTATCCCTGAAAGTATGAGTATCTTTAATCAGAGCCTTTGGGAAGTAGTGACTGTGAGAGAGCAAAGTATTTCAGAGTTGGGGCCTATGACAGTATTTTTCCCTCACCTTATGTCACTGTGGTGCGGTTGTGTGTGTGTGTGCTCGACGGCAGAGCTGGAGATGGCTGAGGAAAATGATGTGTTGGAATGATAACTGAATATATGGCAGGGAGTAGGAGACACATAGATAAGGTAGTAAGAGAAATGAGGGAGGAGAGAAGCAGAGTATATCGAGCAGGAAATACGAGGAAATAGGAATGATAGTGAGTGATTCATGTTGAAAGAGTAAAGGTGTTGGAACTGTTGTGAGTAAGCGTTTCGATATGTCAAGGGTTACTGTACAGTGCTGAGGCGATGGCAGGGCTCGGTGGCAGGGCTCCATACAAGGACGAATGTACTGATATAGAGAAAATAGACTTAATAGAGCAACGAGGTTCTGTCATAGCTGGAACTCAGGTAACATAATGAACTCTGCCTTACTTTATTGTTTATTTAGAGGTTTCCTTGAATATTAAGACCTCAAATTTCCCAAGAAGCTGTTGATTGTCAGGATTTAACCTCTTCAGTACTGGGACGCATTTTTACCAGCAATGTTGGATATGATTTGACCATTTTGTTTAGGAAGGGTTTATGAAGGGCAAAAGATTAATGGCCACACTGTTCGCTAGTTTAATCCCCCACATAAGTTTCTGAAGCTATATAAAATCGCCGAATAGTAAGCAGAATAAATATGAAAACACGTCATGGTACTGAAGGGGTTAAGAAAGATCAGAGGATTTAAGATTTACGAAAAACAGACAAACAAACTGCATAGATGAGTACGACAAGAAACTCTAATGCTATACAACAACAACCATAACCAAGTAGATGACGGAACAGCGGAAGGAAGTGAGTGTGGAAACCATCGCTCAAAAATGTAAGGGCCCATATTCAGAAACGCTTTGCTCTCTCACCACCACTATTTTCAAGGGCCACAGAGATGACTAGCGGGGTTTTCAAGAGCGTTTCTCCAGTTAATAACGTAGAAACCTTGTCACTCTGCCTGTAGAACCACATAAACACTTTTACCCCTTCAGTACCATGACGCGTTTCCATATTCATTCTGCTTACTATTTTATACAACTTCAGAAACTTATGTCGGACGTTAAAATAATGAAGACAGTGACCATAAATCATCTGACCTCCATAGACCCTTCCTAATGTCAATAAAATCGTCTAGCCATACCTAAAACTCATGGTAAAAAACGCATCCCAGTAGAGAAAGGATTAAAAAAAAACTCGTGTAAATTTGAATGAAGCTTTATGAAATATAAGTGTTTGAGAATATGAACCAAATAACCGCACACTCCGACACACTAATCCTGTACAGGCGATCCATTTCCGAAACTGAATTACGTGGATTATACTCATTTGATGCTGATGAATCGAGTGTCTGTTTGGAGCAAGGTATGGTAAAACAAGTACATCAGAATGGACTAATGAGTTAATTGTATCAGAGCGCAGCGAGTTAGTGAGTGAGATAGTGAGTGAGTGAGTAGGTGAGCCAGTGAGCCAATGAGTGAGCGAGTGAGTGAGTCAATGAGTAAGTGAGTGAGTGAGCGACTGAATGAATGAGTTAGGGTTTATTGAGTAAGTGAGTGAGCGAGTGAGTGATCGAGTGAGTGAGTGAGTTAGCGAGTGGAATGAGAGTAGCCAGTGAGTGAGCTAGTGACTGAGTGCGAGTGAGTGAGTAAGTGAACCAGTGAGTGAGTGAGTGAGTATAGCCAGTGAGTGAGTGGTGATCTCTCTCTCTCTCTCTCTCTCTCTCTCTCTCTCTCCTGGTACAGTAATACGTCTCAGTGCATCTCCTTTTCATCTCCACATGCCGCACTCTTTCCTCCTCTCTCTCTCTCTCTCTCTCTCTCTCTCTCTCTGCCCCGGACCGCGTATCTCATCCACCACTTCCTCCTTTCCGTGTCTGTTGTATCGTATCGTATCTCTGCCTGCTCCTTTTGACACTCAAGTAGTTTTTAGTGAGATTTATTTTTTCTTTTCTTTTTTCTTCTTCTTTTTTTTTTTTTTCTTAGTTCGTCTTCGCCGTTTGCTTTTGACACTTAACCTCTTGAGTGTGTTTCTACTGTTGCTCCTTGCTGTTACTATTACTGCTACTGCTACTGCTATTGCTACTGCTACTGCTATTACTATTGCTATTGCTATTGCTATTGCTACTACTACTACTACTGCTACTGCTACTACTACTACTACTACTACTACTACTGCTAATGCTACTGCTACTGCTGCTACTACTACTTCTACTACTACTGCTACTACTACTACTACTACTACTACTACTACTGCTACTACTTTTACTACTACTACTACTACTACTACTACTACTACTACTACTACTACTACTACTCACTCTCTCTCTCTCTCTCTCTCTCTCTCTCAAAACTATTATGTTATTATGAACAAACGAGTAGTGTGTTTTGGCTTCCACTTAAGTCATCTTGTGTGTGTGTGTGTGGGGGGGGGAAGAGTTATGATTTTGTTGTGTATATTGCTGGCTAATAATGATACAGTTGTAATGAAGGAGGAAGTGATGCGTAAGTGACCTTGTTAACGTCAATAAGGAGGAGAGAGTATATGGTGTTCCTCTTTGCCTCTCTCTCTCTCTCTCTCTCATGTTTTCTCTAGTTTCTTTTTTTTTTTGTCTGTGTTCTTATACAATAATATTTCTTTTATTTCATGCCTTTTTTTTTGTGTTGTCAATGTAATACTGGCTGCATATATTACTTTCAACAGTTTGAGTTTTATTTTAGTTCCGTGAAAAGTAATACAAACTCATACTGAAAATGCGAGTTAGTGAGTACAACACAGCTGTACTTAATCACCAAAACTTGATGAAATTGACGGAATAGCCTATTTTAACCCCCTCTCAAACAAAATATTAACGTTTCAAAATAATTAGGTTTACCGTATGAAAAAAAAAGAAAAAGATAAATAAAATAAAGTCTGTACCCCCTTAGGTTCGCATTACCAAACACTTCCACCCTTCACCTCCACTATTTCAAACACCTTTACTTAAATGTACGCTAGTTTTTCAGGGTGTTTTTACGGTTCTAGGGGTAGAGTGACAAGATTTAAATGTGCGCTAGTTTTTCAAGGTGTTTTTCGGTTCTAGGGGTAGAGTGACAAGATTTCTGCATTATTAACTGGAGAAACACTCTTGAAAACCCTGCTAATCATCTCTGTGGCCTTGGAAAATAGTCGTGTTGAGAGAGCAAAGCCTTCCTTAATTAACAACTCTTCCGCGCTTCACCTCCACTATTTCAAATGACTTTACTGAAATGTACACGAGTAGTTTTTCAAGGTGTTTTTACGGTTTAGGGGCAGAATGACAAGATTTCTACATTATTAACTGGAGAAACACTCTTGAAAAACCTCGCTAATTATTTCTGAGGCGTTAAAAAAAAGTCATATTGAAAGAATAAATCATTTTTAAGCAAGTTTTTACGGTTCTAGAGGCAAAGTGACAAGAATTTTACATCATCAACTGGAAAAACACTCTTGAAAACACCGCTAATCATCTCTGTGGCCTTGGAAGATAGTCGTGGTGAGGGAACAAAGCATTTCTGAATACTGACCCTAAGACACAACACGCTTGAGATATGAATGTCGTGATGAGCAGCGTGATTCAAGAAGTGGGTGTTGGAGTGTTTGCTGCCTCATGGGGCGGAGTGGTAAGCCTGGCAGTGGGCAGTGAGGGAACGTCAGGAAACCAATTTATCCTCCTTTATTATCACGTAATGACTCCAGTTTATTTGAGACGTCGAGCAAATTACCCGCTGCATACACGTACTTCTTGAGGAGGAGTAAGGGGGGGAGGAGGAGGGGGAGGAGGAGGAGAAGGAGGAGGAGGAAGAGGAGGAAGAAAAATGTGCTGTTTTTATTTTCAGTAGCACTTGTCTTGCATGTTGAACAGCAAGCGAGTGTTTGGAATGGACAGCCACGTACTTGACTGACAAACTAAAATGAAAACACAACACTCGTGGCTTCTTGAAAATCTGAATTGGAGCGAGAGAGAGAGAGAGAGAGAGAGAGAGAGAGAGAGAGAGAGAGAGAGAGAGAGAGAGAGAGAGAGAGAGAGAGAGAGAGAAAGAGTGAGTGTGAGTGTACGTGACTGTGTTCCGTGCATCTCTCTCCTTACCTGTTGAGCTCGTCACGCAAATGACTCCCCTGTACCTGTCATAATTGCTCCTGGTGACTCTTGGCGTAGCATAATGTGTTTGCTTCTACATATCCAATGATTTCCTGTTTTCACCAAGTTTTTCAGCCTTCACCAATGTTCTTCAGTTATCACCAGTGTTTTCTTGCCTTCACCAACCGATTCTCCCTCCAAATTCTCAGCTAAATTTCTACTATAGCTTATAACTCACCTTCAAACACCAAGCACACTTTTGAACAACACTTTTTCTGCCTTCACCAATATTTTCCTGCCTTCACCAATAGTTTTTCATCTATCACCAATGTTTCTTCAGTCTTCACCAACCTTTTCCGCCTTCACCAATGTTCTCTTCCCTTTCTTACATCCAAAACTCTTCTGTGCTAAGGAAAAGGACAAGGTGTGGGAAGTGTGGAGTTAGAAACGAACACTAAGGAATACAAAGGTAGACAAAACAGTAATGGATGTTCAGGTTCTTATTGGCATATTTTGGGTGGTTATTCTGTATTGGCTATTCCCTCTCGTGAGACGATAATGATGCTTTTTCCTGTCATTATTAGCTCCAGTTCTGGGTGTGGGAGTAACACTAATCAATCCAAATCACCCTTAAAATCACCCTTAGAACTCAAAATCACCCTTAAAATCAGCCTTAGAACTCAAAATCACCCTTAAAATCACCCTTAGAACTCAAAATCACCCTTAAAATCACCCTTAGAACTCAAAATCACCCTTAAAATCACCAAATCTTAGAACTCAAAATCATCCTTAAAATCAGCCTTAGAACTCAAAATCACCCTTAAAATCACCCTTAGAACTCAAAATCATCCTGAAAATCAGCCTTAGAACTCAAAATCACCCTTAAAATCACCCTTAGAACTCAAAATCACCCTTACAATCACCCTTAGAACCTCAAATCACCCTTAAAATCACCCTTAGAACTCAAAATCATCCTTAAAATCACTCTTAGAATCCCAAATCATTTAGAACTCAAAGTCACCCTTAAAATCAGCCTTAGAAATCAAAATCACCCTTAAAATCTCCTTTAGAACTAAAATTACCCTTAAAATCACCCTTAGAATTCCAAATCACCCTTAAAATCACCCTTATAACTCAAAATCATCCTTAAAATCACCCTAAACTCAAAATCACCCTTAAAATCAGCCTTAGAACCACAAATCACCCTTAAAATCTCCTTTAGAATTCCAATTCACTTAAAATCACCCTTAGAACACCAAATCACCCTTAAACTCACCCTTAAAACTCCAAATCACCCTTAAAATCCTGAAAGAGGTGTATGACTATCAGCATTGTGTTTTCTCCTCTCACTAATATTTTTTACTTTTCATCAATGTTTTTTTTCTCTTACATTTAAAATTCTTATCTTTCATTTTTGCTTTTATCATTTTTCATTTATCTTCTTGTTATAAATCGGCATTTTTTATTTTTTTTTTATTTTTGCATATATTTTTTTTCATATTTTCTCTGTTGTTCTCTGACTCTTTATTGTCGCTTTTTATTTTCATTCCCCTTTTTTTTTTTTTTTTATTCTTGTGTCGTGTGTCTATCCAGTGAAAAACAAAATTATATTACGTTTTTTTTTTATATTTTTCAGTCTTTTCCTTATTTTCTGCTAGTTTTATTTATTTGGCGTAGCATAATTTCCTTTCTCTCGTTTTTCTTGGGTTCTGTTCTTGTTTTAGCCAAGAGATAGAGATAAATAGACAGATATATATTTCCATCCATCTATCTATCTGTCTATTTATCTCTATCTTTTTATCTCTCCATGCAGAAACAAGAAAGGCATAAAAGAAAGAAGAATAAAAATAAAGAAGGTAAAGCAAAC
>NC_059300.1:12468127-12478127 GCF_017591435.1 Portunus trituberculatus
GTGTTAAGCGTGTGCATTCAGAAACGCTTTGCTCTCACCATGACTGTTTTCAGAGGCCAAAAAGATGATTAGCCGAGATCTCATGACTGTTTCTCCTTTTGGTAATGTAGAAGTCATGTTAATTCTGTCATTTAAATCTTAAAAGATTCCTTAAGAAAACCGTGTTATTTCTGCGAGAGGCTTTTGAAATAGTGTGTTTGCGGCGTTGAGATGTTTTAGAATACGGCCGTTATTGTTTAAAATGTTTATTTCTATCCATTATTGTTAGAAATGTTATGTTTTAGAATTTCTAGAGCAGGGATTCCATAGTGCACAGCTTCATGGCTCCTTCATGGCTCCTTCCTCCCTTCCTTCCAGCTTCCCCATTGCCTGTATTTTGTCCACATATTCTGACAACAGCGAGGAGTGATGCAGACTTTAAGAAGGGACGGACTGAACACTTAAGAGCGAGAGTGGTTTATGGAGCTAAATCTATTATATATTCCCCTCATTTTCATTTTTTTATAACCGCCTTAATAAAAAGAAATAGAAGTACATGTCTTATGCTTCCTTTCTGTTTTATTACTTTTTCTTCACATGGAGTGGCTTCCGTTGTATTTCTCCGCGATGTATACGTCAACGTTTGCATATAAGGACCATTACTCTTATGTAAAGCTCGGCGTTGAGTCTGTGGCGTGTCTCCATCTAGGGAGTGAGCGGCGGTGAGTGAGAGGATGGGCTGTGCTGGAAGAGGACCGCGTGGCTGGGAGGGTGTCCATGTGGGAGAGCACACTTGAAAATATGAACGAGAGAGAGAGAGAGAGAGAGAGAGAGAGAGAGAGAGAGAGAGAGAGAGAGAGAGAGAGACAGTCAGTGTTTTGGGGTTTACAGATTGACAGAGATGAACTGGCTTTGGTTAGTCGTCACAAGGTTAGAATCTCTCTCTCTCTCTCTCTCTCTCTCTCTCTCTCTCTCTCTCTCTCTCTCTCTCTCTCTCTCTCTCTCTCTCTCTCTATATAACCTGGAAGTGCATCTGCCTACCTAACTCTCACTCTGATTTAGCTCCTTTTATTAATTTCCCAAATGGACGCCGCTCTCAGCTTCTGCAACCTTTTCTCTTTGTTTTTCTGGTACATTTTCCCTGCTGATGTCCCTTGTGTGTGTGTGTGTGTGTGTGTGTGTGTGTGTGTGTGTGTGTGTGTGTGTGTGTGTGTGTGTGTGTGTGGGTGTGTGTGTGCAGCTCTGCAATGTATAAACTTTACCCCCTTTCGATTACTCCCCCCAACTTGATTGATGGATAGGTATGGGTGAGTGACGCGCCTCTGAAATATTCCTCAGCTTTAATGCTTTTTATTTACCTTTGGAGCCAATTACGAGATGAAGACGTGACTCAGTAGTTTGTACTCTTACTTTGCTCTGTTTGTCTGTGGAATTTTGGTTTTGCTATGATCTTTAAGTAAATGAAAGAGTAGAAATGACAAATGCACCCACGTTACGTCATATCAAATCAACACGTCAGTCTGGAAAATGTGTGTGTGCAGCGATGGAGGCGATACAGGTGGACTGATTTTCTGTTAGCTATGAACAAAGTCTCAGGCAAAGTCAGCCCAACTGATCTTCTCCACGCCTGTATTTAGAAACACCTTCTCTTCTCACTACGACAGTTTTCCAAGGCCAAAGAGACAACTAGCTGGGTTTTCAAGACAGTTTCTCCTTCAAAAAAACTAGAAATCTTACCAATCTATCACCAGAACCATGAAAACGCACTTAAAAACATGAGTATCTTCAACTGGAACCTTTGGAAAGCGTGATGGTGAGAGAGCAAAGCGTTTTCAGAATACAGACCAACTTTGACTGCCCTGGAACTTTCAACGTGTGTGTGTTGCTCTGATTGAAGGCGTTAGCGCTAGATGGAGGCAAGGAAGTGGTGGTAGGGGTGAGTGTCAGGCCGGGAGGGAGACTGTGGGAAAGGAAATAGATATAGAGACGTTAGGATAGGGAGGGGAAGTAATATGAGAAGGGGAGAAGCAGAACAGGCATGGAGGGAATGGGAGAGGATAGCGTAGGGGAGAAAGGAGAAGAGTTGGTGGGAAGGATGCTACAAAACCACCAACACATGTAGTAAAGATGTCCCACAAAATGCATGGTGACAGTGGTGCGGAAAGGTGACGCTGTATTCTCGTGGTGTTGGTAGTGAGATGGTGATGGCTCGTGGTGGAGGAACACAAAGGAATACAAAGAAAGCTTAAACTGTAACACTCCCAGAGGTCTTTATTAGATTATTTTGGGTAACTCTTCTATATAAACTTTTAGTCGGAGGAGGAGGAGGAGGAGGAGGAGGAGGAGAAAGAGAAAGAGAAAGAGAAAGAGGAGGAGGAGGAGGAGGAGGAGGAGGAGGAGGAGGAGGAGGAGGAGGAGGAAGAGGAGGAGGAGAAGAAGGAGGAGAAAAGAAAAAGCAGAAGAAGAAGAAGAAGAAGAAGAAGAAGAAGAAGAAGAAGAAGAAGAAGTAAAAGAAGGAGGAGAAGGAAGAGGAGGAGGAGGAGGAGGAGATGGAAGACATGAAAGGTAAAAGAAGAAGGAGAATATAGAATGAAAATGAGGAAGAGGAGAAGCGGAACTGAGAAGAAAAGCAGGAAGAGGCGAAGGGAAACGAGAAATAAGAAGAGGCGAAGGAGAACAGAGAAAAGAAGGAAGAGGCGGAGGGAAGGGAGAAGTAGGAAGAGATAAAGGGCAGGGCAGGAGAAGTAAGAAGAGGCGGAGGGAAGAGAGAAGGAAGAACAGGTAGAGGGAAAGGGACGGAGGAGTGAGAAGAGGTGGAGGGAAGGGAAGGGAAGGTAGGCTGTATGACCTTCTGTGTTGCCCGCCATGCAAATCTGGAGCCACCTTGGGAGCTCCCGACACGCTGGGCAAACATTCCACTAGCACCGCACTGAAGGGTCGCCTCGCAAACCGCCTTAATGAAGTGTCAGTGTTATTTGAGGTGTGATCAAGAGAAGGTGTGTGTGTGTGTGTGTGTGTGAGAGAGAGAGAGAGAGAGAGAGAGAGAGAGAGAGAGAGAGAGAGAGAGGGTAAGTGAGTTTAAGTCTCGCTCTTATGGACCTTCAAAAAATGTAATAATAAAAATAGTCGTTTTAGTTTCAGAGAAGTGATTTGATATTTTTGTGTCTGTTGGTTCGTAGATGCTGCTTCTGCTACTACTACTACTTCTACTACTACTACTACTACTACTACTACTACTACTACTACTACTACTACTACTACTACTACCACCACTACTACAACTACCACTACTACTACCACTACCACCACTCTTACAACTGCCACTACCACTACCACCACTACTACTTCTACTACTATTACTACTACTACTACTACTACTACTACTACTACTACTACTACTACTGTATCGTTTTGTTGCGCTCCTCCGATTCACTTTGACATTTTTGGGGGAAGAAGAAGAAAAACAAGAAGGGATGAAAAGTGGTGGTGATAGTGGAGGAGGAGGAGGAGGAGGAGGAGGAGGAGGAGGAGGAGGAGGAGGAGGAGGAGGAGGAGGAGGGGTGACATGCACTAGCTCTTTTGCGTCTAATTGTCTTTGGGGACGAAAATTGTAAGAATCGTAATCTTTCCCAAGAGAGAGAGAGAGAGAGAGAGAGAGAGAGAGAGAGAGAGAGAGAGGGGGTGTGAGGCACTGCACGAGGGGTGAATGGAGGGGTTTAGGGAGGAGAGGGGGGGAGGTTCCGAATGCGACACGTATTAGCTTTCTGAACTCAGAAGCTTGGAATTGTGAGGAGAAGCAATTTTGTTCCATTGAGAGAGAGAGAGAGAGAGAGAGAGAGAGAGAGAGAGAGAGAGAGAGAGAGAGAGAGAGAGAGAGAGAGAGATCACTTGGCCGCGTTGACAGTTTTCTTTTTCTTTAACTCTTCAATGTATTTTTCTTTCTCTCAAACGACCAATTCTAAAAGCAAAGTAACCGTGTGTGTGTGTGTGTGTGTGTGTGTGTGTGTGTGTGTGTGTGTGTGTGTGCGTGCAATGGTGAAGGAGGCTGGTGCGCTTTGCCGTTGACGTTGAGTGAATAAGGAGGTGTGATGAACGGAAGATGAGGTGTTATGAGGGAAGGAGGAGGAGGAGGAGGAGGAGGAGGAGGATGGGGAGGAGGAGGAGGATGGGGAGGAGGAGGTGAAGGAGCAGCACTGATGAAATATGTATCGATATAAATTCTCTCTCTCTCTCTCTCTCTCTCTCTCTCTCTCTCTCCATGGTAAAGATTATGTTTTATTTATGCTATTAAGAAAGCCCTCTTTATCTGCATCATAGTGTGTGTGTGTGTGTGTGTGTGTGAGAGAGAGAGAGAGAGAGAGAGAGAGAGAGAGAGAGAGAGAGAGAGAGAGAGAGAGAGAGAGAGTTACCATACAGTACGTCTGAAAACATAGACAACACATTCTTCCCAATTCATGCATATTTATTAACCTTCTCTATTATTAACCTTCTCTATTACCCTTCACCATTTCTTCCCTCTCTCGTGCAGTAGACATTGCCCGCTAGCGTTACGAAAAATATTGAAGCTCCCTTTTGTAAACCAGTCATTCTCATTCATAAGGTACACACCAAGATTGAGCCCTACAGTGACCAGCTTATGTAATGTCCTGTGTTCTACCCTCACCAGGATCTCTTACAGCTGGTGCCTTGTTTTGCCCAGCGGCGCCACACGACCCAAAAGTGGTGTATACTTGAGCCTCCCACGAGCCCCCTATGAAAGACGGTCACTTCTCCCTAAACTCGCATTTTCAAGCCCTGTAAGGACATTTGGCAGCCCTAGAGACCCCCAAAATCCGGCGTACGTGTGCAGGTTGCTGAAGTTTTCCTGTAGACTTTGTGGTTTACAGCTGGAGTGTGGGAAGGAAATCGGAAAATTGTGTGTGTGTGTGTGTGTGTGTGTGTGTGTGTGTGTGTGTGTGTGTGTGTGTGTGTGTGTGTGTGTGTGTGTATCAGAGAGAGAGAGAGAGAGAGAGAGAGAGAGAGAGAGAGAGAGTATAAGATGACCCTGCTTTTCGTTATTAGTGATCTCAGGCGTCTCAGCATCGGTTGTTACTTGGAAGTCAGGTCAAATTACTGCAGTCGTGGGTGTTGGTTCATTAGGTTTAGTTTGTTGTTTGTTGCGAGCGGCGGACACCTGCATGGAACACCTGCATGGGACATCTGGCCTGGACAGATGGCGTGTTTATATATATTCTGCCCACTATTAGGAGATTTTTGTACAAATTCATAAACTTATGTGGGGGATTGAAATAGTGAAGACTGCTCATTACTTTTCAAACCTCCATAAACCCTTCCTAATGTAAATAAAATTGTCTAATCACACCCCAAATATTCACGATAGAAATGCGTTCCAATACTGAATGGGTTAAGTGAAGGAAAGATACTTGAGATTAACCCTTTCAATACTGGGACACATTTTTACTTTGAGATATCTGTACGATTAGACCATTTTATTTACATTAGGAAGAGTCTACGGAGGTCAGAAGATTAACGGCCACAGTCTTCACTATTCTAATTTCCCATGAGTTTCTGAAGCTGTATATAATCGCCAAATAGTAAGCAGAATGAATATGGAAACGCGTTATGGTGCTCAAGGCGTTAAGGAGAAAACTATAAACACAGCAGAAGATTGAACCAAAACAGAAGAACCCATTATGTTGCTAACCTCGCGACCTTGACGTTCAAAGTAAGAATCGAGCAAACTGCGTGCTGGAGGCCATCACAAATCGCCCGCTCTCTGTTTGCTCATTCATTGACAGGGGAAACAAAACGCCTCACCGATCGCTCATCACGCGGGCCAACTCGTGTGTCATATTTCACCTAATTACAGCTATCGCCAGAGGGCAGCTGTGCAGGGGACAGGGAAGGGGCTGGCCATGAGGAGCTTGAGTTATTGTGCTGGTGGTCTCATCTCCTTGCTTTTCTTAACCATGCAACACGAGAAACGTGGCTATGATCATTGTAGCGCCCAGTAGTAGGGAGATAGGCAGCATTCTTAGTAGTAGTATAGTGGTAGTAGTAGTAGAAGTTGTAGTAGTATTAGTATTAGCAGTAGTAGTAGTAGTAGTAGTAGTAGTAGTAGTAGTAGTAGTAGTAGTAGTAGTAGTAGTAGTAGTAGTAGTAGTAGTAGTAGTAGTAGTAGTAGAAGTAGTAGTAGTAGTAGTGTTATTGTTATTATTATTATTATTATTATCATTATTTCTATTATTATTATTATTATTATTATTATTATTATTATTATTATTATTATTATTATTATTATTATTATTATTATTATTATTATTATTATTATTATTATTATTATTATTATTATTATTATTATTATTATTATTATTATTATTATTATTAGGTAGTAGTAGTAGTAGTAGTAGTGGTAGTAGTAGCAGTAGTAGTAGTAATAGTAGTACTAGTAGTAGTAGCAGCAACAGTAATAGCAGTAACGATAATAGTAGTAGCGGTAACGGTAATAGTAGTAGAAATAGTAGTAGCAGTAGTAATAGTAGTAATAGTAGTAGTAATAGCAGCAGCAGTAGTAGTAGTAGTAGTAGTAGTAGTAGTAGTAGTAGTAGTAGTAGTGGTGTTAGCGCTGGTAATGTAAATGTGGTGCATAACGCACTGCTTACTGGCTGCACAGTGAGCCGCGGGAAGGCTGCTGTCAGATACTTGTATAACAGACAAATGAATTAGTTAGCCGCGGGGAGGAGAGCTTAGCGTGAATCTGATATAAATGGACTGGATTTGATTGAAACAACTACACTGGGATTATTGTGATAAGTCCTTCACGCGGCGGTGCTGTCTACTAAAATCTGCTGCTAGTTAATTATATTACGCTGATTGAAATGTGACGTTAGGATAATGTTAATAGTTAATAAATGGCATAAACTAGACAAGCTTTTGTTGCGTAGATAGTAAAGCTCTGCCTGCACCACTGGCAGTTGGAAATGTGTAAACAAATTAGTTGGTGATACATTATAAGCCTTCCATGAAATAGTATTATCTTGTGTTTCGTTCCACTAAGGTTATTTACCCCGTCATATCAAGATTCTTTTTAATCTCAGACGCCATCATTGTATATTTGTAGAAGCACAGTGATTGCAATGTGCTAAAACAAAGATAAACATAAAAAAGTAAAGAAAAATAGATAAATTGAATGATAGTCGATGCTTTCGTCTATGATATTAAAAGAAGAAATATAATTAAAATTGTTAGGGCAATGAGGCCAATCCCAGTCTTTTTGTTAGCTATCCAAAACAAAACGCTTCCCTTGTTGGTATGCTCCCGAACCAATAGAAGACTGAGAATGCCCAGCTAACAGTGCCCAGCGATAGTCTGTCTGCTCTAAAGTGGAATTGGCCTTATTGCCTTATTGCCAGTCCTTTTGTTAGCTATCCAATCAAAACGCTTCCCTTGTTGGTATGCTCCCGAACCAATAGGAGAATGAGGATGTCCAGCTAACAGTGCCCAGCGATAGTCTGTCTGTTCTAAAGTGGCTCCTGGGTCTCAGAATGAATGGTGTCCCAGGGAATGCGTGGTTGTCAGATCTTGAGGCAAACCGTGAGCTGTCCTTGTAATGAGTGCGTTGATCAACAGAAAACAAGTATCATTCACATCAAATCAATGACGTTATCAATAAGCTACAATATGTTTTGAATCCAGGAGCCATTTTAGAGTAGACAGATTTAACAGTGCCGGACCCTCACACTTTCATTCCTCGCTACAATAAGTATAAGGTTCCAAGGACATTCGCATTGTCTTCAGTACATCACCTCTCACCTATGTCCCGCTCTTTCCCCTCGCTAGTTTTTTGTCGTTATTAAATATTTCATCATCATCTTCTTATCACATTGCACTCTCTCTCTCGGGCATTCTTCTCCGTCTTCTTCCCTTTACTCGCACCATTTCTTACTCTTTTTTCCCTCGCCTCATCCTTTCCATCCCTGTTCTCTTTCCTTTCCTTTTCTCTTTCTCTCCCTCCTCTCCTCGCCCTCCTGGCTGCATCCATAATGTATGAGCCTGGTGTCTGCAGATTTAAGCTTTGACTCCTTTCCTAACAATTCCTTGCTCTTCTTTTCCTCCAACACAACTTGTCCGTTAAGTCACCGAACACTTGCCACATTACACACGGTGACTTTGTCTGCTTAGATAAACAGATTCATTTCGCTGATTCTTCAACTTTTGTATTTAACTAAGTCTTGTGTTCTTGTGTGTTTACCACCAGGACACTCAGCTGCAATCTGGGAAACACATGCACTAATCAGTGAAGATTGGCCACACAATGTTTATATCTTGTTCTGTAATAAATGTAAGTGTAAATGCCTGATAAGTATTCATTACAAATTCATGAATTCATCACATGATTGCTCTGGGAAAAAGATGAGAGCGTCGAGAAGGGAGGTAAATGATGTGCGTACTTACATGATTTGTAGTGCTTAGCTTTAACGCCTTGGATAGCATGGCAAGCAAGCGTTGTATTGCCTTGTCTTGACTCCTTGTAACAGGTTGTTTTAGGAGGTACGGGGACTTCAGCGATTGTGTAGCAGAGAAGCTGGACATTCTGTGACACATACATGACAGCTCTTTGTGTCTTTTATAGTAATGCTCATGAAAAAACAGAGTTACAAAGTACAATTAAGATTTTGTCGCTGAGTTTGTCCCGCCCGTCCTGACCCAGGGCTACTCGCCTCAGTTGGCCAGGGATGAGCGAGGAATATTCAAGGGTTGGATGAATGAAATGGAATGGTCCCTGAATAACATCTAGCCACTGGTGAAGTAACGAATGGTATAAGAGGGGGAGGCTCTGTCTGTGTGTGTGTGTGTGTGTGTGTGTGTGTGTGTGTGTGTGTGTGTGTTGGAGAGAGTGAACGTAAACGCTACATTGTTGTAAAGAGCAGTAGAGGCCATCAATATACCATGTAAAGCGTCCAGGTCTTAGAAGCAGCCTTAGTGAAGGGGGCAGCGGCTGGGTGAGGCCGTCAAGCACCGGGAGAAACAAATAATGAAGACAGGGCGGCTATGAGACACTCGGCCCAGGGTGAAGATCGAACAACTGTCCGTCCTTGCCTTTGTCGGTGGTGCCTGGAGGCTGCTGCGTTTCCTTAGAGTGCCATGGTGCATCTGACAGGCTGCGTCACCAGGAGAGGGGAGCACGCTGGGATTGCCTTGCTCTGAAAGGGTGTCGCCTCGCCGTAGGAGTAGCGGAAGTACTTATAGCCTCGTCCATTCTTGAGGGAGCCTTCCCCTGCCTGCTCATCCCACACTTATCTCACCCCTGCAAAGTACTCCAATTTCAGAGCCGAGAGAGAATGGGAAGGCTGTGGTCGTCGTCATGGCAACGCTCATATAGTAAAGGAGAAGGGAAATAGATGGAGGACGAGGCTACATTTTTTTTCTTCCTTTTTTCTCGTCACTCCGTCAGGCCTACATGATCGCCTCGCCCCGGCCAGGCATCGTGATGGCTCTCACTCATCCGTATATAGCATTTCCTCGTCATCTCCTATCTCACTTATGCCTTATTCCCTCATCACAAGACAAGCACATACGCAGTACACATCTACTCTTGGCTAGTTTCATGTCATCAAAAGTAAATAATGCGAGTGTATCCTTTTGCCTTTTTTTTCCCTTCCTTATTTTGATGCTCTGATTCGGTGACTGTATTTTCGTCACACATTGCGAAAACCTCCCTGTCTTCCCCCCGTATGACTTACACACTTTTTTCTATAGAACTATCTCACTAATGCCTTATTCCTTCATCACAAGACAAGCACAAACACCAGTACACATCCACCCTTCCCTATTTTCATGTCATCAAAAGTAAATAATGCGAGTGTATCCTTTTGCATGTTTTCCTTGCCTTATTTTGATATTCTGACTCGATAACTTAGCCTACATATCCGTCACACATTGCGAAAGTCTCCCTGTCTTCTCCAGTATGACTTCCACACCAGTACTCCTCCGTTGACTCGGTAACTTTGTATTTCCATCA
>NC_059300.1:12483127-12573127 GCF_017591435.1 Portunus trituberculatus
ATTTCCTGTGGTACCGTCACTTTAATTTCCTGTAGTCGGTGCAAAATCGACTACTACCATCTGGCTTATGTTAACAAGCAGGGAGAAGCCCAAGGGGATATACTAGGTTCTGCAAGGTGATGACAGCAGATAGTCTACCTCTTTTCAACCTCTTTTGATCAAGTCTCGTAATGGGTGAAATGCGATAGGCTGGTTGTCTTATAGCTTGATGTCATTAGTTATTAATGTTATGTCATGTTGGATAGTAGTACAAAGTCCTGGAAGGTCACCTGTGATTTCTGAAAAGTCTAGCAATAACTTTTTAAGATCAGACTGTTGTGAAGGTGTTAAGGAAAAAAACTCTCAAGGTTGGACATGATTTGGCTGTTTGAGGGGCGTCCTTTAGGTGACGAGAAGAGGAATTCGATGTCGGACTCTTCCTCGGGGGGCACAGGACCAGACTCCTTCCCTACCAGACATACAGGTACAGTGCGAGACAAGTCGTCCTCTGGAGTGGTAAGGTTTCATTAGATTAATATGAACTAGTTGGGAATCCTTACGACGGTCAGGAGTGTGGACCACAGTTTAATGACGTAGGTTTTTGAGCCACAACATAAGGCCCCATGAACTTACTGTGAAGAGCATTGCCTGGAGTGGGAGAAAAGTAAAACCTTGTCTCCTGGTTTGAAACTTCTCATGAACAGATTTGAAGAGCATTGCCTGGAGTGGGGAGAAAAGTAAAACCTGGTTTGAAACGTCATTCTTAAGGTTACTGATGTAGTCAAGACACTGGGGGTTGGAGTACTTTGAGTAAACCATTGATCCTTTAATATTTTGAGAGGCCGCCTTACCTGTCTACCATAGTAATTCAAAAGGAGTAACCTAAAGAATCTTGGAGATTCTCTTAAGGCGAAAAGAAAAAAAGATGCTTTCATCCCAGTCGACTTGATGCTCCAAGCGATGAAAGCAATACTTCACCATGGATTTTAATGTTTGGTGAAACCGCTCCCGACAGCCTTGGGATTGGGGGTGGTAAGCCGAGGTGGTTATATGGTCGATGTTTTGGAATTCCTACCGAGGTGAAAAAATATATAGATGTTTTACAATGGTCTAACATAATAGGATAACAAAGGGCCACCAGGGCCCATCTAGGTTATCCTGTATCAGTCGCACAGCGACCTCGTCATCAGTACTTAAAGATACACTTACATGACAAGTACACAATACATCATATACTAATTCTAAATATTTGGCCCATTAACAGGGCTAAGTCCTGCAGCGAAATCCTCTACAATCTGTGATCCGTCTTGTTTAACTATAGTAAATTTCTTATAAAAAGTATCATGCAGCGCTATACATAATTATAAATCTAATAAATTTAAGTGCTGATCTAATGTTTTTAAACATTGTCAAACTAGTGCTATTTACAACCCTCTCTGGCAATGCATTCCAGAAGTCTACCACCCTATGACTAAAGAAATATTTTCTTATATCTAACCTGCAGCCTTGCTTTCTAATCTTCCTGCCATGATTTCTAGTCCTATTTCCCTCCTCTAAGGTAAAGAAAGATCTCACTGCAGCCTTGCTTTCTAATCTTCCTGCCATGATTTCTAGTCCTATTTCCCTCCTCTAAGGTAAAGAAAGATCTCACATCTATGTAGTTTGTATCTGAGAACATTTTAAATAACTATCATATTCCCTCTTATACATTTCCTCAAATAAAAACATGTTTAATTCCTTTAATTTATCTCTATACTCAAGGCGCTTTAATGTTGGTATCATCCTAGTTGTGCTCTTCTCTGAACTGGTATCATCCTAGTTGTGCTCTTCTCTGAACTGTTTCTAACATGTTGATATCCTGCCTATAATGGGGTGACCAGGCCTGTATGCAATACACTAAATGGGGCCTAACATAGGAATTATACAAGCTACGCACCACTTCCTTACTTTTATAACTAACATTTCTATTCATAAAACCCAGGATCCTATTTGCCCTATTTCTTGCTTATAAACATTGCTTTGAAAATTTCATAGTCCTGTCCATCACTACTAAATCCTTTCCTTCCTCTACTGCCTCTTGCCAACATCCCTCCATCTTCTAGCTAAAGTTTGTGTTGTCTTTACCTAAATGCATAACCCGACACTTTTTAGAATTAAACTCCACTGCCACATGTCTGCCCATGCTATCAGCCTGTCCAGGTCTCGTTGTATTCTGTAATTGTCCTTTTCACCCTGTACTGCACATGCTATCTTAGTATCACCTGCAAACTTTGATACTTTACTACTAATTCCTATATCTAAATCGTTAATGTACACCAAGAAAAGAAGGTCCTAGCACTGATCCTTTGATGTGATGAGGGAATGCTTCAGGGTACCTGGTAGTGGGGTCCAGGTGTTAAATACCGATTCCCTCGTTTGGTTAAGGGTAAGGGCCCTACGCAGTCCAGAACGATCTTTTCAAAGGGCTCCGTCTGAAATGGAATAGGCGTCAAAGGAGCTGGCACAAAGCGTTCGTTAGGTTACCCACAATGTGACATACATGACACGTTTGTACATACAAAGTTTCACATCCTTTTTCATACCTGGCCAAAAAAAAAAGTAGTCCTGTAGGTTTTTGGATGCCTAGATGAACTGACCATCATGAGCTAGTTCTATAATGGCTGGTCTTACAGACAAGGGGATGGCAACTTCACGCGTTTCTGACCAGGTGTCTAGTTGTTTCAGTTCAGGAAGGGGATGGCAACTACACGCGTTTCTGACCAGGTGTCTAGTTTCAGTTCAGGAGGTCTGTAGGCAGGCATCAGGACTCCTTCCTGATAAGGAAAAGGCAATTTAGACATCTGTCTCACTGGCAATATGTCTGATCTTAGCCAAAGTGAGATCCTATTCCTGAGCATTAATCAAATTCTCCTTGGAAATATTGTACAAGTTGTCAGTAGAGGCAGTCATTGGTGGAGCTGGTGGTGAAGGGGCAGGGGACTTAGACTAGACTGAGACTTGGTGACTGCACACACTGGGAAGAAGCGAGGGGATGTTTCGTCCAGGGTCTTCGCGGGACTTCCTTTTAAATGTGATTTTCTTTTAAGTGGGACTCTTAAAACTAAGAACAATTAAGTTTGGAACAGTCAAGTTACCCGCAAGATCGTTACCTAGTACAAAATGTACCCCTGGTACTAGCAGTTCACCAGGTTTAATGGCTACCTGAACTTCTGAAATGATCCGCGAAGTGCAGGGATTGAGGGTTCGCATGAACATATGATCCCAACACTTGGATAACACTTATTACACTCCTGCCTATGTGCAAAAATAGAGATAAGTGCTATCGGTGAACACGCCTTTCTACCTGGTTTTCTGCTCTACCACTGCTATGCGATACCAATTAAAGTCACGAAACAACCCAAAGGGAGCCACTTGATCGCACAAAGGTGAATTTAAACCACACGCAGAGTAAATCACAAAAAAAGAAAACTGCTATGCGATACCAATTAAAGTCACTTAACAACCCAAAGGGAGCCACTTCATCGCCCAAAGGTGAATTTAAACCACACGCAGAGTAAGTAAAAAACAAAAAAAAATGTCACAGCACCAAAAACAAAAAAATAATGTAATCACCAAAAAAAAAAATCACTAGAAAAGTGGAACACTAAACAAGGGTTATAATGGTCCTGTCACGGTCGCCAATTGTTACGTTCACCTGTTAGATAAGACGTTCACTAACCCAACCCAACCTAGCATCGGGGAGCCGATGAACAATAAAAAAAAAATGCAGGTTCAACTGGGGAGGATATGCAAAGGAACACTTAAGAAGCCATTTAATAACCTAATAACAAACGTGACACCGACATACACAAATAGATCTAACAAATATAATCCTAAAGAACCCAACTTAACATTACAGAACAAAAATACTAATCGTATATGGAGGCAATATGGAAAAACACGACGAGGGGAAGTAATACTGACGCAGTGGTGAAGTGCTGGGTGATGTGGATCCCACGGTATTCCAAAAGGTGGTGTGTTCACTGGTTGAGACTTTGACTTCAACTACTTTCCAAAAATCAGGGAGCTCGCATATCACTTCCGCTTGAGTCGAATGGTTCCGCGCGAATCCTACTTCGGGATAGGAGCGGGGCTTCATGAGACGGTGACGTGGAGGGGAGGTGGAGAGGTGGCGAACGAGGTAGCAAGCGGAGGAGGTGATGGTAGTGGAGTATGTTACGGGCGGGCCGTAACACCTTACCGAACAGGACCATCATTACCTAAACAATTGTTTAAGTCTTTTATTGTGTTTGAAATTGATACACGCTATTTAACACTGTTCGCTGATCTGTTTGTATTAGTTGTATTAATATTTAGACTTCTATACCACCCATGCCATAAGAATGTTATTTTACTTTCTTTTTATTCACGGGGTGTCTTCTGAAGCGTTAAAACAATTGTGTAAGTATTTTACTGTGTTTGAAATTAATACACATTTTTAATACTGTTCGCTGATCTGTTCGTATTAGTTCGTATTAATATCTATACTTCTATACTGCCCAAGTCATAAGAATATATTATTTTACTTTCTTTTTATTCACATGGTTTCTTCTGAAGCGTTAAAAGTTGTTTATTGCAAGTTCAGAGTGCGATGATAACAGACACCACCACCACCAGAAGAAGAGGTACATTGGAAACACGTGCTTCGGGGTCTGAGGCGTCCCCAAGCCCATGGGTTCGAATCCTGGCCACGGTCCGAGTGTAGGAACATGTGTGTGGGCTTTCAGATAGAAGGTACCTCAAGAAATATCTCCTGTAGTTCATAAATTGCAGTGAAAAGCCCACATAGTTAAAAAAAAAAGTGTTCGTGTGAGGTTACTTGAAATAGAAAACGTGTCCTGCCGTCATTAGCATTGAGAGTGTTATACACCACGACAACAATGCATAACTTTTCCACCCTTCAATATTTTGCCGAGGGAAACTACACATTGATCACCCTTTATTAATTTAGACTTTCATATCCTGTTTTTTTTTTCTCTTACCACTCAGTGAGGAGAGGAATGGGAGGTGAGCTCTAAATAAACAAGGGAATCAGCGACGAGTGAATGAGTGAATGAGTGAGTGAGTGAGCGAGCGGGCAAGTAGGAGGAGGGAGGAGAGGGGAAACCAATCCATGTGTTGAATGTTTTTGTTTCTCCTTTGTTGCTGCCGTATTGAATTTCCTCTTTATATTGACAGAGAGCGAGAGAAAGAAAAAAAGTTACGTTAAGGAGCGGAAAGAGAGAGTGACGGGGAGAGATGAGAGAACTGCCAGGCTTCCACACTCGTGTATCGAAAGGAATAAGAAGAGGTACGGTTTCCTTGACGTGCCTAAAATAAATGACCAGTTACCCTCAACAAGTTAATCTGTATGTGAGTGTAAGTGTCAGCCATTTAGAGTAGTGAAGGTTATAGCAAGAAAACCCAAGTAGGAGAGAAAATAGGGGTGTACTGACAGAGAGAGAAAGAAAGTTACCTTAAGAGGGAGTGACGGAGAAAGATGACGGGGGAGAGGAAAGGAACAAGAAGGAATGAGAGGAAAATAAATAAGAAATAGAAGAGAGGAAACAAGGAGTTCGTTTGCATTGTTATAAGAGAAAAAAAAGGATGGAAGGAATGAAGGAAACGAGAAGAATGAAGGAACCAGAAAAGCTATTAATTGTTTACGAAAGAGAGAAAGGAAGGGTAAAAAGTGAAAAAAAGGAAGTGGAATGTGGAAATGTATAGGGCTATTGGCAGAAGCAAAAATGTGCTTTGTGTTTCGAGGGAAGAGAAAGGATGGAGAGAAAAAGGCAAGATGTGGAATTTGAAGGAAGAGGAGGAAGATGAGGAAGATGAGGAAGAGAAGAAGAAGGAGAAGGAGGAGGAGGAGGAGGAGGAGGAGGAGGAGGAGGAGGAGGAGTAGTAGAAAGAGGAGGAGTGAGAAGAGGAGGAGGAGGAAGAGGAGGAGTAAGAGGAGGAGGAGGAAGACGAGTAAGAGGAGAAAGAGGATTGTGATGTGAAAGTAGTAAGGGCGTGTGTATATGAGAGAGAGAGAGAGAGAGAGAGAGAGAGAGAGAGAGAGAGAGAGAGAGAGAGAGAGAGAGAGAGTAGTGTGTGTGTGTGTGTGTGTGTGTGTGTGTGTGTGTGTGTGTAATGGAGTATATACTGAAGCCGTCTGCACCACAACGGCCTGCAGATGTGTCGTGTTTATGGCACCACAAAGGCCCTCAGTGTGCGCTGTATTGGCTTCATATGAGAGAAACGACGCATCAGAAATGGAGCAGGAAAGAAAGAAATATTACACAAAGACTAACTCACTGAAACATAACCCAGCCGAAGTGAGCCTTTTTTTTTTTTGAAAGTCGAAAATTTACAGCATATTCCCTTTTTTTCTACGATATTTTTCTGGCAATCTCCTTCTTTGACATTTATTCATTTGCCACTACTATACATTTCAGCGGTGGACAAACGGTGTTTTTTGCAGATATCTCCCAAACGAATCGTTGGATGAGTATGATATTTCAACACACTACCTTGAACATTCTTTTGTAATTTATGGTTAACATACCACAGTGCTATATGTGTTATGTGAGGAGTTTACTGAGTGATATTACGTCTAATCCAGTCATCATATTAAAGGTGTTAAACAGAATCGGACGAGTGTTGGGTACTCGTCTAACCCCTCCACCACCACCACCGCCCTGAAGAACCCCCAGACCACTCCTTCTCTACCCCAGTATCGCATGACCCTCTTCCCGCTTCCTCTTCACCCCTATTCACACCATCAGCCTTCCGCCTTTGATTTTTTCCCTATTGTAATTACATACGTATAGGTATAATAGTTACATACGTCAGTATGTACATACATATCATACATTAATAATATTATTTAATACAATTGCTGGTATATGTGGACATGAAAACCAGAGTGGGTCAAACGACCGTGAAAGCAATAGCTAATTCCGCTGTTAATGGCCGTATAGCTGGATAATAAGCAACGTATCTAACAACAAAATAATATTATATATAAACTGGACCACTTTTATGATCAATAGGTAGACAGTACGCAATAAGAGTATCAACTTTTCCTAACAGTAGAAGGTCCAGGTCACAGGTAATTCCAGCACATCGTGTTCACATGGTTGACCATAACGACTGCAAACATGGCTCTTCTATATACTACACGTAAACGTGCTGTTGTACAGTAAATATCAACGTGAACCACTTCTTGCCTTCATGAAATTGTACCATACTCGTTAATAATCATATCTATACATACACACTTACAGAACATTATAATGTATAAATACAGTGGTGGGAGAAGTAGGGAGGGACACGGGAGTGAGGGAGGCGAGGAGCTAGGGAGAGGAGAGGAGAGATAAAGAGGGTGAGAACTTCCGAGACGGGGGAGACGTAGTAGTGGTTAGGAATGGTTTGGGTGGGTGTGTGGGAGGACCACACTTTCATTGGAATGCGTCAACATGACTCGTCGGCTTTGTGTTATTTTTCACGAGTAAACTCCTCACATAACACATATAGCATAAATTACGAACGGATGTTCAAGGTAGTGTGTTGAAATATCATACTCATCCAACGATTCGTTTAGGAGATATCTGCAAAAAACACCGTTTGTCCACCGCTGAAATGTATAGTAATGTCTTGCTAGACTGTGGTGAGTGAGACAAGCACATTAACAGACAAGGTGCGAGGGAAACGGGAGCTGACCATCCACTGACCATCTGACATTTTACAGATTCGTTTATGGGCTAGCGTGGGTTTGTGTCGCGTCAGAATAGAAGAAATGAGAAGCGTAAGAGGCGGACACGGAACCAGCGCTTTTATACTCACTACACGGAGGATGAGATGAGGTGTTAACTTGAGAAATGAAGAAGTATTAGACTAAATTGAGCGTCTACAAACGAGGGCTGGTATTCTCAAACACTTCTGCGCTTCACCTCCACTCTTTCAAAAGGCTTTATTTAAGTTTACACTATTTTTTCCAAGTGTTTTTATGGTTCTAGAGGAAGTGACAAGATTTCTACGTTGTTTACTGGAGAAACACTCTTGAAAACCTCGCTAATCATCTCCGTCTCCTGGTATTCTCAAACCGTTCTGCGCTTCACCTCTACTCTTTCAAAAGGCTTTATTTAAGTTTACACGAGTTTTTTAAGGTGTTTTTACAGTTCTTGAGGCAGATTGACATGCTTTCCACATTATCAACTGGAGAATGACTTAAAAACCCCGCTAATCATCTCTGTCTTCTTGGAAAATAGTCTTAGTGAGAGAGCAAAGGGTTTCTGAATGCGGACCTAGAAGCGAGGTAAATGAGGCGCAGGGCGAAGCCATCAGACGAGCGACACGAGATCAACGAGGGGCAAGGTGTGTCGTGAAGCCGATCAGGTCCCCCTCCCTGTTTCCAAAGCCCATAGGATCAATATTGGATCGCTAGGACGGGTTCTTTAACTCCTTCAATACTGGGACACATTTTTTACCTTGAGATTTGTGTACGGTTAGACCATTTTATTGGCATTATGAAAGTCTATGGAGGTCAGAAGATTAATAGCCACAGTCTTCACTATTTTAATCCCCCACATGAGTTTCTGAAGCTGTATAGAATCACAAAATAGGAAATAGAATGAAAATGGAAATGCGTCATGGTACTGAAGGGGTTAAATTACTGGTGACGCACATTCTCCTCCTCTTGAATGGGAGTGGAGCGCCTCACCAGGGCAGAATCAAGTGCAAGAATTAACCAGTGCTCTCAGTCATTCATCCCTTTCTGTGGTAAAAATCTGGAACTCCCTGCCTGCTTCTGTATTTCCAACTTCGTATGACTTGACTTCATTTAAGAGGGGAAGTTTCAAGACATTTATCCTTTTCTACTGGTTGACCCTCTCGGACTTGCAAAGGGACTGGCAACAAAGTGGGCCTTTTTCTTTATCTTTTTATGTTACCCTTGGCCAGCTTTTCCCTCTTACAAAAAGAAAAAAAAGGTCTGGAAATGAAAGGGAAGCAGAAAGGAGAAGAATAAGAAAAAAAATCAAAACAAAAATTGGTAACACGAAAGGGAGTTAGAAAGAAAAGATAACAATGAAATGCTTTAGAAGAGAAAGATGAAATTCGAGTTTAGCGAGAGAGGAAGCGATAAGGAGAAGAGGAGAGGAAAGGGGAAAAGGCAATCAGGATAAAGATTATTATTTTTCCCTCCTGTAAATTGGCTGTCACTCATAATCAAGGCACTAGGAAATCCATTTACGTAGCAAGGATGAACCAGGATCTTCTTGCCGTGGCTGTGAGGAGGAGGAGGAGGAGGAGGAGGAGGAGGAGGAGGAGGAGGAGGAGGAGGAGAAGGAGGAGGAGGTGGTGGTGATGGTGGTGTGCAATTTAACAAGGAGCGTAATTTTTTTTTTTTAAATAAAGAAGATGAGAGAGAGAGAGAGAGAGAGAGAGAGAGAGAGAGAGAGAGAGAGAGAGAGAGAGAGAGAGAGAGAGAGAGAGAGAGAGTAACTAAAAGAAATAGACGCCCTTAAGTAGAAAAAATATCATCTGTTGTAAGGAGAGATAAATAAGTTGGTTTTAAGTGGGCTATTTTAAGTGGGCCTTTTGATTAAGTGGACCTTTATTTAAGTGGACCTTTTCTAAATTGACCTTCTTTAAGTGGATCTTTTTTTAAAGTGGGCTTTCTAAGTGAACTTTTTTTAAGTGATCATTTTTTGAATTGGGCCTTTTTCAAATTGGCCTTTTTTAAGTGGGACTTCTTTCTAAGTGGGCCTTTTCTAAGTGGACCTTTATCTAATGGACCTTTTTTTAAGTGGGCCTTTTTCAAGTTGGCTTTTTTTTTATAAATTTACCTTTATTGAGTGGGCCTTTTAAGTCGATCTTTTTCTAACTGGGCCTTTTTTGAATTGGCTTTTTCATGTGGACTTTTTTTTATTTTTTTTTATTCCCTTTGGCCAGTCATCCTCTACTACACAGAGAAAAATGGCGATGCAGTTTGATTCAGCCTTTTATCAACTTCAGACGCCGGTCTTTATTCCGTGGCGTCGTGGCTTTATCCCTTGATCTCTGAAGTTAACAGTGTAATGGCGGAGCGGGTATCAAGATGACTTATTTTGAGGAAGATTATTGTTCGTAATTAAATCCTCCGCTCTCAGATCACGGTAATCAAATCATCCTGTTTCATTTTTATCTCCTTCAAAGCTTCGGAAGTTAACGAGGAGTTCTAGGAATTATAAAACCTCTTGACCTTTCCTACAACCCGCCTCATCCTCGCGACCCTTCCTCCCCAACCACCTTCCTCCTGCCTCCGTCCAGCCTCGACCCCTAGCTCCACCCAGCCAGCCCCAGCCCAACCCAAGCCATCTCCATCCCGCTCCCTCAACACCCGCGATGAAGAGACCTGAACACCGTGAAACTCTGAGGTGGAGAGTTGAGCATATTTGAATTCTAGGCGAAGGAGAGAAGAGGAAGATAATCAGAGCCTTCATTGAAAAGAAAGAGAGAGAGAAAAAAATCTCCCAGTTCGTGAAATCTAAATGTGCTTAATTAAAGTTTTATATCTCTCAGCGCTCCTGTGTTCGTAATCTCTCCATACATAATTACTGAAGCCTGCTGCACACACGCACACACGCACACACACACAAACACAAGAGCGTACACCACCACCACCACTACCACCACTACCATCACCACTACCGCCACCACCACCACTACTTTTTAATCATCTTTTTCCCTCACTATCCTTGCTATGAATAATCGAGTCTCTTTCCTTCCTCTTCCTCATTCATTGACAACATCATCTTTTGGGACGTCCATCACATCTGCCTAGGGCTCTTAATGGTGCGTTCTCTCCCTTCCTCTTCGCCTCTATTATCTTCCTCTAAAGGGATTTATATTTCTTAATCATTCTATGCATTAATTATTGCTGTTTAAATTTCGAGAGAGGATTTGAGTGATCGAAGAATGACAAGGTAGCAAAAGTGGCGACCGTAACTAATGGATCTCTCTGCTACTCTCTCTCTTTCTCTCTCTCTCTCTCTCTCTCTCTCTCTCTCTCTCTCTCTCTCTCTCTCTCTCTCTCTCGTTATCTCCTTCCCTGCAGCTCTCCTTGACTTCCTTTCCATCTCGTCCTTGTCTCCTCCCTTGTCTGTTTCTTCCTCCAGTCTCATTCATTCGCCATCTACTGTCTCACCACTGCCACCGCCGCTCTATGGGGACACTCAAGTTCCTCTTCACACCTGCTGAAAAGGACAAGGTGTGGAGCGCTGAGAGACTTGTACAGTACCTTATGTTCAGTGTGGGGGAAGTGCCAAGTTGTCATTGCCCGTGTGTGTGTTGGGAAGGAGGATGAAGAGGGGTAATGAATAGGTATTGGACAGCTTTCTCAAAAATATTCTGAACCCTATTTCTATTATTTGCATAGATGGTATTAAGAAGTGTATGGCGCTTGGAAAGATTAAGAATGAATGTCCATGTAGCAACAAAAGGTGACTGTCTAAACGTGTATGAAATTAGTCACAATGTAGGAAAGCTGAAGAATAACAACTGCTTACATCAACGTCTTAGGGAGCAATGGAAGTGTCACCAGGCAAGACATAATCAACACGCGCACTTTACCAAGGTTATAGGCAAAGAGAGACCAACACACCGCTTTATCCCCTTGAGTACCATAACGCTTACTATCTAGTGAGTTTCTACAGCTTCAGAACACATGTGGGGGATTAAAAAGTGAAGACTCTGGCCTCCATAGACCCTTCTTATAATGTCAATAGAATAGTCTAATCGTGCACAAAATTCGATTTCCACATTCATTCTGCTTACTATTTGATGATTTTACACAACTTCAGAAACTCATGTGGGGGATTAAGATAGTGAAGACTCTGGCCATTAATCTTCTGTCCTCCATAGACCCTTGCTAAATGTCAATAAAATGGCCTAATCGTACATAAACTTCAAGATAAAAATATGTCCCGGTATTGAAGAAATTAATATTCAATACTGAGATTTAATTGGCATTTCAAGAGTGAGCTGCATCTGTGGCTGTGTTGACAGGACGCTGCGGAGAACTGGCTGGCTGGCTGGCTGGCTGGCTGGTTGTTTGTTGAGTGGCAGTGAACGCATGTCGTGCCTTTCGCTTCACCAGACTCCCTAAGTGACAGAGAAGACACACCCTAGCACTCGCTTAATGCCGCGTGTGCTTACCCGGGCTGTGTTGTAAAGCCGTGGTAATCGTCCCTTAACGGCCCTGTTGGGTGAAGCAAGCGCCGCAGCCCCGGGAGTGGCGGACTGCATGTTGTGTCTTTAGTGGGGGCTGTTAGTGGCTCCGTGTGCATGTCGCTGCCCATTTGCCGCCTCCTTCATTATCATTTACAGTGTCGTGTGTGTGTGTGTGTGTGTGTGTGTGTGTGTGTGTGTGTGTGTGTGTGTGTGTGTGTGTGTGTCGGATCTACAGAGATGTCCGGTTTGTTGTTTGGATTAGCTCGGTGGACGTGCCTCGCTCCTCCATCCAGCGGCAAGACAAGTGCATTCTCTTTCCAACAATCACAGATGTCATACGTCAAGAGGAAGGAGAAGGAGAAGGAGAAGGAAGAGGAAGGGGATGAGGAGAAGGAGGAGGAGGAGGAGGAGGAGGAGGAGGAGGAGGAGGAGGAGGAGGAGGAGGAGGAGGAGGAGGAGGAGAAGGAGGAGAGGGGAAAACGAGGAGGAGGACAAGGAGGAGGAAAAGGAAAAGGAGAAACTCATATTTTCACACAAATGGAAGCAGTTTCTAAGACAGAGAGAGAGAGAGAGAGAGAGAGAGAGAGAGAGAGAGAGAGAGAGAGAGAGAGAGAGAGAGAGAGAGAGAGAGAGAGAGAGAGAGAGAGACAGACAGACAGAGACACAGAGACACAGAAAGACAGACACCGAGACACAGAAACACACAGACACAGAGACACAGAGACACAGAGAGACAGACATACAGAGAGACAGAGAATCCCTCCAGCTGTTCTTTATACACCATGATAATCTGAATAAATCTTGGTGAGTGGCGTCCAGCGGGAAATGTGCGTGAGGAGAGCATTACCAACGAGTAGCGAGGCGGCGGCGGGCAGCGAGCTTGGTTCACCCTCTTATTGCGACACAAAATTGGGTGAGACTGGAGGAGGAACAGGGCGACAGCAGTTGTGACGGCCGAGGACTGTAGAGGAGGAGGAGGCGGAGGAGGAGGAAGGAGAAGAGGAAGGCAAGGGAAGGACATGGAAGAGATAGGGAGTGAAGAGGAAGTGTGTGGGACGAAGCGGGACGGAAGAGAGGAGCAGGAGGAGTAGTAGTAGTAGTAGGAGGAGGGGAGGAGGAGGAGGAGGAGGAGGAGCAGGAAGAGAAGAAGTAGGAAGAGGAGGAGAAAAACGAGAGAAAGAAGAGGAAAGAAAGCAAATGAAAGGAAGAGAAAGGACAGAAGGGAAAGACTGTAGGCGGGAGAACAAGAAAAATAAGAGAAGAAGGAAGAGAAAAATAAAACGAAAAGAGGAAGAAAGCAAAGGAAGGAAAGCGGAATGAAAGCAGGAGAGAAGAGATAATATAGAAGGAGAAAGGATTTGGTGGAGTAAGAGAAGAGGAGAAGAAGATAGAGGATGATAGGAGGAGGATGATGATGATGATGAGGAGGAGGAGGAGGAGGAGGAGGAGGAGAAAGAGGATTGCAAGAGCTGAGACCGAATACACCTTATGAAGCAAAAGTTTGACAGCAGCGATTCATTGTTTGTCAGGGAAATGAAAGGGAAGTTTGCCCAGTGGCCATGTTGGGGTTAACTAATGTCTCGGGTGGAAACTTTTCTGACCTTGGCGATGCAGAGATAAGCAACACGATTATTTGTGAGGGAACTTGTGGCTCTCTTTTATTCTGGATGACCGCGACTCTCTCTCTCTCTCTCTCTCTCTCTCTGTGTGTGTGTGTGTGTGTGTGTGTGTGTGTGTGTTGAAATAAAAGACGAAGACAAGTGGCTGCCGGGTACCAAACGCTGTCTTGGGAGTAACATTGTGCGCCGCTGGGTTAAGGAAAACGCCACAGGAAACACAGCTGTCCCACCATTTGCCATAGCGACTAAAGCCGTTCGTTCGTGTCACGCTTTTGCCTGTCCCTTGGGAGTCCTCGTTGCTGGAGATATTTCACGGTGATATAGTTGATAAATATAGATGTATGGAGTCGAATATACGTACATCGGGCTGCTGTTGTTAGCGTCATTTGTCGTATTGTCAGTTCAGTGCTACGTTGTCTCAAATTTTCTTCCTCTCTGGTGATTCTTTCTGTGTCCTTGTCAGTGTTTGAGGAGGAAACTGGCGGTGACGAGACGGCGCGTTGGATTTCCTCCTGTTGTGTTGGTGTTGTCAGTGGAAGGAAAGAGGGAATGAAGGTATAGAAGGGAAGGAATAAGGAACATATTCAGTCTTTTCAGACTGTCACTTAGATTGCACGAAGGCTAAGTGAAAGAACACATCATGCCTAGTCTTAACTTCTTCAATACTGAGACGCATTTTTATCATGAGTGTTGGGTATGATTAGACGGTTTTATTTACATTAGAAAGGGTTTATGGAGGTCAGAAGATTAATGGCCACAGTCTTCACTATTCTAATCCCCCACATGAGTTTCTGAAGCTGTATAAAATCGCCAAATAGTCACCAGAATGAATATGGAAATCTGTCATGGTACTGAAGGGGAGTTAAAGAATACTTAGATGACATTATTTTTGTTTAAAAGTTTGTAAAATGTTTGTAAAATGTTTGTATAAGTATACTTCTGTATCTTATACCAATGGAAATTTTGTAGCTTTCACTTTACTTTAAACATGCACATTCTGGTCAATAAAACTAACTATACACTGGACACACACTTACGTATTTCTTGGTATTATATATATTTGTGGACCTTAGATAGTCGTCTTTAGATATTTAACATAATATAACACTGTGTTCTATATAGCTTATTTCTTGTATCTACTGAGCAAACGAACGTGGACTGTGTGTGTGTGTGTGTGTGTGTGTGTGTGTGTGTGTGAAGACGGCTGCGTAGCAGCTTTTCACCGCACGACACATTCCTTCCTATTTCGTCACTTCCTTAGCCTCCCTTCCTTCTCTTTTCTTTATTTTGCGTCTCTCCTCTTCCTTATATTCCTCCTCCTCCTCCTCCTTGCATTTAAGAATACTTTCTAAAAAAAACTGTTTTATGTAGGTCTTATTTATAGGCCTCCGGTTCACGATGTTTTCTCTGATAAGAATTTACAACATCAAATTACTGAGATAAGTTATAATTTTGTTACAGTCATCTGTAACTTCAGCTTACCTATTAACTCATGGGAAAATCCACTTAGCTCTCATTCTGGTCACAACTTATACAACAGTTTATTAGAATATGCTCAAAAGCAACACGGTCAACAACTCACATGAAGTGACAACATATTAGATCTTGTTCTTTCAATAAAAGATGATTTAATATCTAACGTTAATATTGATCCTGAATTTAGTACCAGCGACCACAAGATTGTCTCCTTTAAAATCAACCTTCAGGCATATAAAGACTGTGTTAGCAACGAAAAAGTTTTCATGTACAAAGGAGACTCCGAGGGACTCAAATCATTACCTGCTGCCACAGATTGGAACGAAATCATGGGCCAAATTTAAGTATGTGTTAGGAAATGCTGTGAAGTCATACATTCTGATGCGTAAAAGATATTCATGTAAGAAAAACAAACCTAACCACAATGAATCACTGCTACTGCAGAAAAAAATCGTGCTTACCATTAACATTTGATATCTCAGAACGAGGGCGATAAACGTGAGTATGACAGACTTCGGCGCGAATCAAAGAAGCTCTTTGAATAGAGCAGGAAAATCTAGAAATGTATATTGCAAGCGTCACTAAATCCAGTCACAAAGAATTTTACAGTTATAAAAAGTTATAACATCTAAAATTATATATATATATATATATATATATATATTCAATAAAATTTTAAATGTCTGGAATTCTCTCCCAGTACATGTTGTCGGTAGTAAGACAATAGAAACTTTTAAACAAAGGTTGGACAATCACCTCGCATCAACCCCTCAAAAAACATACTTTCCGCCTGCGTAATTATTTTTTGTTGCTGTGCTAGATGGTTGCATATCTCTTTCAACCTTTCCTATCACATCTTTGACTTTCTTTTTCCCAGTGCTCTCTTGTTTTCCTTCCTTGAAACGTAGTGTCCTTTAGTCTTTAACTCGTAGAATTTGTAGCGGTAGAATAGGCACACAGACGGCCTTGTTAGACGCAGTAGCGCTGTTGTAGTCTGTTCTTTCCTTTGTATTCCTTTGTATTCCTTCTCTTCCTCCTCCTTTCCCACTCCTCACCCCTCCAGGCACGGCGGAGCTGGGCTGTATGGTGGTGGTGCCAATGCCAGGCTCCCACGCGTCTGTATTCCGAAGCGCCACACGCCTGCCAACCTCGTGCATAAACTTCGTCACTTTTGCGCACATTTTTAAGACACTGGCGGTGGAACGTCATGTTATATCACCGAGTTTTAATGATGCTCTTTCTTTTTCTTTTTTACTTTTTTTTTAAATCTCAACATCCGTCTCACAGCGCAGGGCAGAGTGAAGTGAGAGAGAGAGAGAGAGAGAGAGAGAGAGAGAGAGAGAGAGAGAGAGAGAGAGAGAGAGAGAGAGAGAGAGAGAGAGAGGTACACAGACAGACAAACAGACAGACAGATAGACAGACAGACAGACAGACAGACAGACAGATGGATGTTATGCCTCCCCTCGTATGCTTTACTCACATTGGAAAAGAACGAGGGAAAGAATCGGCGATAAAATTCCAAGCACACTTCAAATGTTAACATCTCCTTTTTTTTTTTTTCCTTTTTCTTTATTTTTTCTTTCTTGCAGTGGTTGAGAAGTGGGTGAAACATGGAGCGCCTTTCAGTAAGTGGCCAGACGTTAAGTTATTGACGCTGAGGATTGAAGCATAAAGCACACACACACACACACACACACACACACACACACACACACACACACACACACACACACACACACACACACACACACACACACACACACACACACACACAGAGAGAGAGAGAGAGAGAGAGAGAGAGAGAGAGAGAGAGAGAGAGAGAGAGAGAGAGAGAGAGAGATGCTGGTGGTCTTCTGTATGCGTGTGAAGGCAGCTTGGCCTCGTACTTCCCGCGGTGGCCTCGGTGTGTCGCGCCAGGCGGCGTGTGCAGCGTACAGCAGCAGCCATAACGTCACCATTTGCATGAGTTAGCAAAGAATATTTCATTGAAGTACGCAAGTAAAGGAGACTTGAGGCAGAGACGGAAATAAGAACAAAAAAAAGGGTACAAAGAAAATCTCTATATAAATATGATACACAGGACACTGTACGCACTGCCGCTGACAACACCATTACTGGTGTCCAGGCTGGTGTGTCGGTGCTGAGTCTCACTGGGACTAATGGCTCATGAATGAAACGCAGGTGCAGGGAACAGCAAAAATGTTTGTGCCCTCACGAACGATTCCCACGCCAAATTGTCTTCTCTATTACTTCATCATGCCACCGTAGAAACACACCACTGTCTGCTTTCCTTGACGCGTCATTCGCTTACAAGAGCCATACATTTGTTTGTGATAGAGATGTTATTGCTGCTCCCTTCCCCATGTTCCCTTCACAGTGCTTCAAGGCGGAACCTCTATGACAAGTACCATTAAGGCCAGTATGAGAGCCTCAGCCCCACGGCTTTCTCTTTGTCCCTCCCCTCCTGCTGAGGACATAGTCAGCTCTCACCGCCGCTGCTGGTCGTCACAACCACTAGTTCCCTCACTCACCGTCACACGTGTTTCCTTCTCGAGGAGTGCCAACGCACGCTATTCTTTCCGTCGTGCATTGTATAATCCGAGTCCCGCCTGTCGCCGCCCACGCAGCCAGCCAGGGTAGGCGGGGCGGGGCGGTGGTGGCGGCAGGCAGGTGACGTCGAGTCCCTCTCGGCCAGCGTGGGGAAGTGGCCTCGGCGGCCAGTCACTCAGGCGAGCGAGTGCGGGAGGGAACCGGCATCCAGCGTGCGGCCCGGCCCAGTGCCACGCTACATGGCCTGTGCCTCGCTCACCTCCCTCCTCAGCAGCGCCAGGGCACCTGTCCCTTTTGATTTGCTGGTCTTTCCGAAGTTTTCAGTGTCGTGTCGCGTGGATTAGAAGGATCAAGATCTGTTGCAGGTAGAGTGAACGACATACCAAGGGGAATGTGCAACTCGGCTCCCAGAATATGTGATTGCGAGTGACTTGGGTGCTTCTGGTGATTATCTGAATGAACCACATAAGGCAGCAAAGCAGAGAAAGTGTGACGATGAACAGATATTTTCACTAGTTGTGGTCAGTGTGTGTCCATTTTGAGGTATCAAAGAAAAGTAACCTTTCTTTGATCAGCAGTGAAAAAAAGAAAAAAAAAAGTTAAGAAAGTCGCTATGATACAAAATGAAATCTTTTGCTAATGCTAATAAAAAAAAAATCCTGTGGTTGTTACACTTATACTCCGACTTGAATTTTAGTTTTGTTTTAGAAAGATTTGCGTTCGAGTGTGAAGACTGTTTCTTTATATCTTGGAGGTATAGATAGATGTTTTGCTTTGGGTCTTGATAGAGTTTCTTTTCCAGAGAGGACTAGAATATCACCACTATATTAATGTGTATTAAGTTACGCGATTCAATTTGCTAATGAGATTGCTAATACTTGGTGGAGCTTCGACCACAAGGAGGGGAAGTGAAGTGCCAAGGCAGCAGGTCGATACAAAGTGCGCGAGGGTCAGCGTAGGTGTCGTGGCGGGTCAGGGGCCACTGCCTTCATTAGCACGTGTTGGTGCCATGAGCCTCTGTCCGGCCTGACCGAGGGCGTTGAAGGGTGTCTTATGGAGGAGGAGGAGGAAGTAGGACGAGGACAAGGAGAAGGAAACAGAAGGAGATCGTAAAGTAAATGGATTGCAAAGCTCTTTCTTGACATCACTGGTTGAATGGACACTATAAAAGCGATAATTTCAGCGACCTTCAACAGGTGGGCGAGTTGCCGGGAGGGAGTGAAGAGCCGCTGGGTAATGAGCAATGCGGAGGCAGCAAGAGTAGCAGCACAGAAAATAAGCGTGTTTCGGGAGATGGAAGTGAGATGACGGGCTGGCGTGGAGTGGAGCGAATATGAGAGTCAAAGCAGCTTAAAGCACCTGCCTTTGTCCACCTGTTGGCCTTGCAGTGTGTCCATTAGCGAGTGTTTGAGTGAGAGGGATTAGCTGCTTGCGTTCCGATATTGATACAAGGATGAAGAAAAGTCGTGATTGATTAATTTTCAAGTCTTGGTAAATCTGAGTTGACATTTCAGTCGTAGACAAGATGGGAGATGAGAGAATGTGTATTTAGGCACCAATGGAATCACAGCTGCTTCCTTGCTTGCACTACTGGGAAAAGCTTTTATACCAGGGGGCGCGTACACACACACACACACACACACACACACACACACACATGCAAGCAGACAGGCACATGCACGCACGCACGCATGCATGCACGCATATATGCATGCGCGAGTGAGCAAGAGCACACACACACACACACACACACACACACACACACACACACAGGCATGAATAGGCACGCACTCACTAATGCAAACATATATGCACGTCCAAACACACACACACACACACACACACACACACACACACACACAGGCATGAATAGGCACGCACTCACTAATGCAAACATATATGCACGTGCACACACACACACACACACACACACACACACACACACACACGTGCTTAGCCCTAATAACAATGGGAAATGATGTCTCGATTCCTCTGTCATTAAAGAATATAAGTCTAGGATTATGGTTCTAATTTTCACCAGTAATGTAAAGTTGATCTAGTGTGCGAGTGTAGCGAAACAAAGCAGATGTGACCATTTCTCTACCAAGCGGCGGGCTGTGCTGAACTGTTGCGGTATGTGTGATTCACTGTTTGATCTGCTGCAGTCTCTGACGAGACAGCCAGACGTTACCCTACGGAACGAGCTCAGAGCTCATTATTTCCGATCTTCGGATAGGTCCTGAGACCAGGCACACACCACACACCGGGACAACAAGGTCACAACTCCTCGATTTACATCCCGTACCTACTCACTGCTAGGTGAACAGGGGCTACACGTGAAAGGAGACACACCCAAATATCTCCACCCAGCCGGGGAATTGAACCCCGGTCCTCTGGCTTGTGAAGTCTGCGCTCTAACCACTGAGCTACCGGGCGTGTGTGTGTGTGTGTGTGTGTGTGTGTGTGTGTGTGTGTGTGTGTGTTCACTGTTTGATCTGCTGCAGTCTCTGACGAGACAGCCAGACGTTACCCTACGGAACGAGCTCAGAGCTCATTATTTCCGATCTTCGGATAGGCCTGAGACCAGGCACACACCACACACCGGGACAACAAGGTCACAACTCCTCGATTTACATCCCGTACCTACTCACTGCTAGGTGAACAGGGGCTACACGTGAAAGGAGACACACCCAAATATCTCCACCCGGCCGGGGAATTGAACTCCTCTGGCTGCTGCGCTCTAACCACTGAGCTACCGGGCGTGTGTGTGTGTGTGTGTGTGTGTGTGTGTGTGTGTGTGTGTGTGTGTGTGTGTGAGTGATGAAGGGAGGGAGTGGAAACTGTGCCGCGGAGTGTTCACATTGGATGATGAGATACTGTGGGTGTAATTCATTCACAAGGAGACATGTAGGCTCGGAAGTGACTGAAACCATGTAAAGGAACGTATGCTATGCTTGATCCTAATGTGCCTGTGGTTTACTAGTCTATTGCGGCTCTACAGTCTACAGTATGCCATCAGTCGTGTTCCAGCCAAGCCTTCGTGTAACTTGAACTGTTACAAGGACATGAAAAATAAAGTTAAAGAAATTCAGATGGAAATGTGTTCACCAAGACGCTTTAAAAAAGTACACTGAAAGAAATCACATCTGAATTGCATATTTTTCTCATCCGGAGTAGAAGTAAAAGTTGCACAGTCCTCAGCAATTCGTAATTCACTTATACATTATTTATTGAATTACCGACGCAAATGTTTGGTGCAAGTCTCGCCGCTCCTGAGTTTGCCGCGGTGTGGTCAGTGTGCCTTAACTCCTTCAGTACTGGGATATATTTTTACCATGAGTTTTGGGTGTGATTAGACGATTTTATTTACATTAGGAAGGGTGTATGAAAGTCAGAAGATTAATGGCCAGAGTCTTCATTATTTTAATTCCCCCCAACATAAGTATCTGAAGCTGTATAGAAATCACCAAATTACTAGTAACCATATAAATATGAAAACGCGTCATGGTACTGATGGGATTAAAACTCCGCCTCGCCCGACCTCCCATCACCCTCCCTCCACCATCACCATCACCATCACCATCACCATCATCACGACCGTCATGCCAAGTTTTTGCAGGCCTATCACGACCTCCCTCCATCTACACCGCTACCCCAACCACCCTCACCACCCTCCCACCCTGCATCTCTGGAGCTTGGCATTCCGACCCAATATTGGTAATGCCCTTACGTCTTAGTGGGAGCCGCGGCCCGTCCGTCTTGCCTGCCTTGCCTTTATATGGTGTGATTTACCCTGTCATCCCAGCGGCTTAATGGGTTACACACACACACACACACACACACACACACACACACACACACACACACACACACACACACACACACACACACACACACAGACTAGAGCTGCCTAAAGGTGACAGTTGCTCCTGTTCATACACCAGGGCTCGTATTCTCAACCACTTCTGTGCTTCACTTTTACTATCTCAAAAGGTTTTATTTAAGTTTACACGCGTTTTTTAAGGTGTTTTTTTTTTACGGTTCTAGAGGCAGAGTGACAAGATTTCTATATTATTAACTGGAGAAACAGTCTTGAAAACCCCGCTAATAATCTCTGTGGCCTTGAAAAATAGCTGTGGTGAGAGAACACAGTGTTTCTGAATTCGGGCACAAGCTTTTAAATTTTTCTCCCGCCTGTCACTATGTCGCGTCGGTGCGGTGTGCGTCCTTTCTCCTCCATTTCCTGCCCTGCGTCTCTCCTCCAGCAGTAGTCGCAGGATTTGCCCGAATAGATGAGTAAATATTCTCGTGAGTGGCTGTCTTAATACGCGTCCTCAAGGCTGGAGAAGGAAGATGTTTAGCTTGGCAGGCGTGTTTGAAATAACTGGAGCTTGTGTTTATGTGTGTGTGTGTGTGTGTGTGTGTGTGTGTGTGTGTGTGTGTGTGTGTGTGGAGTGTTATTTTTCACTTGGTAACTATTCAAGTGGCTTTAAACGTGCGGTATAAGTTGTTTTAATTGTCTTTAGTGATGTCTTTATTTCCTTTGATCTTTTGTTCTTTTTTTTTATTATTTAGTCTTTGAATCCTTTATCGGTAATGTCTTTCTCATCATTATTGTCATTATCATCCTCCTCCTTCTCCTTCTTCTCCTTCTCCTCCTCCTTCTCCTCCTATTCCTCCTTCTCCTCCTCATCATCATCAGCCTCATCTCGTTCTTATTAGGACATTCGCCTGGGTCATTATTAACCACACTCTTCTTGGACATGCGAGGTTTAGATTGACATCGAGCCATGCCAAGCAGAGACCAAGTGTGAGTGGAGGCCGTCAGATTTATTGCCGTACAGTGCGTGGTTGTTGAGATGGAGGGTATTGAAGTCATGCCGTCACTGATAATTTTTTTTTTTTATGTATGAGAGACCAAGGACAACATAAAACGAAAAGAAAAGGCTCTCTTAGTTACCAGCCCCCTTGCATATTCGAGAGAGTTTGCCAAAAGAAAGGGGAAACTGTTTTGATTCCTCCCTCTTAAATCAAGTCAACGCATAGGAAGATGGAAATACAGAAGCAGGCAGGGTGTTCAAGAGTTTACCAGAAAAAGGTATGGATGATTGAGAGTACTGGTTTACTCTTGTATTAGAGAGCTGGACAGAATAGTGGTGAATGATTGAGAGTATTGATTAATTCTTGCATTAGGGAGTTGGACAGAGTAGTGATGAGTACTGGTTAACTGTTGCATTAGAGAGTTGGACAGAGTAAGGGTGAGAGGAGTAAGAAAGTCGGTAGCATAGTGGTTAGTATCCCCGCCTGTCAGTGCTGGTGGGTTGTTTAGTCTCCTCAGGTCCTCTTGACGGGTTGGCGGCTTCATTTGCATCTTACTCATGGTGGCCTGGATGGAAATGGGCCGAGACGAGAGCTGTTCCCGATAATCGGTCTCGCTGGACTGATGGTGTGTTGCCTCGCCTGCCGCCATCATCAGGTCTTGGAAGGCTGCGGTGTAAGTCCGTGTTAGTCCGGCATTCACAGGGTAAAGATCTTCTCACTGGCTCCCTTCCCTTGCTAACGTGTGAATCTGGTGTGTAGACAGGGATGATTTTGTGTTTGTTGCTTACAATGATATTAACAGTTGCTTAGTTTCGCTGCTCATAATCATCCAGCACAGCAAACAGCATTATAATTACTGTACGTGTGGGGAAGTGAAACAACATTAGTGTGCATCATAAGTGCCAGGATAATGCTCTGGAAAAAAATAATGTCGTTGTTGTGAGGTGGTGGTGGTGGTGGTGGTGGTGGTGGTGGTGGTGATGGTGGTAATATTGATGAAACGGTTGGTTTGAGTGGCTTTGTTGTGAAATGGACATGGAATAATTAGATAATTACGCCTTAGAATTATGCTCAGGTGGATGGACCTTGCACTGGAGCGGCCCAATCCAGTTCTGGCCGGTGGAGACGTTCAATATAAGTTACATCACGTACTTCTGGCGAGTGGAGTTGATGGGGAACTTACAAAATGTGGAATGGTGTCTCACGTAATAATGATGCTGGAACTTGGTATGTCATTTACCCCTCATATTATGTAACTCATTATGTCAAATTTGGACTTCTACAGTTTTAACCGACTATAATTCATCTGACCGAGAACCAAGACGTATTCTGCCATTACACGTAGAATTGAAGTCTCTATGAAATGCCACACAGGAAAACCAGAATTTTGAGTTAAAGCCAGTTGAGGTTCACCGGTGTATTGAACATAAGAACATACAAGCATAAAAAACAGGGAAGCTACAAGAGACTGTCAGGTTTACACGTCGCAGTTCCTGTAACGCGTGTATGTGTTGTTGTATGTAGTGAAGGTAGAGCAGGTGGTGTGGTGTGTGATGATGATAATGGTAGTAGTAAAACGCCTCACACCTACCACCATATTTACCACATGCTCATCTCACACCACTCACCCACTCAACACTCACCAGGAGGTTTAGAAGTACTACGTAACCTAACAACTGGCGCGTGTTTCACTGTGGATTTGTGTCAAGGAACATGTCGAGGCAGCACAAAGCCTAAAATATGGACCGATTTAGGAGACCACGAGAGCCCTAGCACCTGCCCGCGGCGATAACGGGTTTTATAGAATTATTAATGGCATATTGGAGTAACGGAGATGTATGGGCGCAGCGGACAACGGCACGTGAAGGGGAAGAGGTGAACGTATAAATGTATGTCGCTCAAACTAAATAGAGACGAGAAAGACGCTAGAGAGAGAGAGAGAGAGAGAGAGAGAGAGAGAGAGAGAGAGAGAGAGAGAGAGAGGGAGAGGGAGAAGGATAAGAGTAATTCAAAGTAGACAGAAAAAAGAAGGCAACGTTAATAGAATAAAAAAAGTTGTGTCAAATTTGAGGAGAGTAAAAGAGAGAAAGAGGAAGAGAACAATAATGAAGAAACAAAATATAGATAAAAAAAAGGAGAACTGGTGATAGAAATACATCTCGTAGCAAATGAAGTCAGCAAAAAAAAAAAAGGGAAAATAGAAAAAAAAGGATGACGGAAATAAAGAAGAGGATGTAAAAGAAGGAAGGGGGGAAGGAAGTGGAAGAGGAGAAGCGGGAGGAGACATGAAGAAAACGGACGAAAAAAAAAAAAAACAAGATCGGAGGTAAGAAAAGCCCTCCATCCGGATGTCAGGAGATGAAACGGCGGAGAGGGGCTGAGGGAGAGACGATGGGGAGTGGTCCTGGGAATAAGGCGAGGGAGGGGCGGGAGAGGAGGGGGGAGGGAGAAAAGAGAAGAGGAACATTAGGGACAAGATAAAAAGTGAGTGCGTGAGAGAAAACAAGGCTGAGTCTAAAACAAATACTTTCACTCAACGATCAGAAGGAAACTTGGGAAAACAGAAGCCATTTGAGGTCTCGATGGAAGCAAAACAGGGAGGAGTAGGAGGAGGAGAAGGAGAAAGAGGAGGAGGGTGGTAGAGAAGTGGTAGCGGGGGAAGGGGAGAATAGGTAGAGAGAAGCACCTGGCCCATTCATGAGGTAAGTGGGGCCCGAGGCTGAAGGGCAAGGAGTCCCAGCGAAGGAAAAAGACTGACGTTGAGAGGATGCAGATAACAGATCTTAAAGGAAGACGTAAAGGAAGAGAGGAAGAAAGGTTGCAGTGAAAGACATTGGGTGAAGATAAGGTGAGAGAGAGAGAGAGAGAGAGAGAGAGAGAGAGAGAGAGAGAGAGAGAGAGAGAGAGAGAGAGATTAATCGCACACTTGATTAAATTTAGAAATAATTAAGGAAGAGAATAAAGGAAAATTGACTTGCACGGATGAGATGCCAAAGGGATGACGAATGAGTGAACGAGTCAATAAGATAGAGACAGACAGACAGATAATTGAGAGAGAGAGAGAGAGAGAGAGAGAGAGAGAGAGAGAGAGAGAGAGAGAGAGAGAGAGAGAGAGAGAGAATTAACTATACGGGTTCTTTTGTCGATGTAGCCTCTGTTGCCGGTAGGAAAATTAGAGAGCCTTGAAGTGATGTGATATTGAGTGCTTTATGTATTTCAGCAGCCCTTTGTGTTACCTCCTACTTCCACCACACACACACACACACACACACACACACACACACACACACACACACACACACACACACACACACACACACACACACACACACGTTCCATATCTCGTCCATCTTAGGTAGTTTTCTCCTGTTACCATAGTTTTTCCTCCCACGCTTGGTCTCCTCACGCACACCTGTACCTCACCTTACTTCACCTCACCTCACCTCACTTTACCTTCACCTTACCTTACCTTACCTTACCTAACCTTACCTTATCTTACCTTATCTTACCTTACCTCACCTTACCTAACCTCACCTCACCTTACCTTACCTCACCTAACCTCACCTCACCTTACCTCGTCTCACCTTACCTTACCTTATCTCACTCCATCCAATCCTTTGTCTTGCCTTGTACAATCTCCTACCTGCTCTCCTGTTCTCATCAACCCTCGCGATGTTTTTCCCCGGAGCGTGTCAAGTATGATCCAACATCCCACCTCAGCGGAAAGGGATCTAGAGAATTTTCTTCCCCAAGGACTAATGTGAATGTAGTGCCGTCTAAATGGGTTCTTTTCTCCGGGTGTCTACCTTTACCCGAGCAGAAAGGAGCCTTAGGTCGCGTTGAGGGGAGAAAAAGGACGGGCAGAAGGTGAATTACGGGACAGAATATAGGAAAGGGCTGCGGACAGAGAACATTGAGGTAATAAATAGATGGACGAAGGGACTGTAGTATGTAGATAGAAAAGGAATATCTTAGAGGGACAGAGACGCGACGTAAGAGACTCGAGGTGGAAAAGTAGATATAAATACAGGAAGGGGACAAATGGAGACTTTGAAAATACGTAGAGAGAAAAGAAGAAGAAAGGAAACAGGAAATGTGCCAGGGGAAGATGAGAACATGGAGGAGAAGGGATAACAGGAGAGATTAAGTAAGATCAGAGGAAGAAGGAATGGTGAGTGAGACAAGAGAAGAAAGAAATACAGGAGAGAAGAAAGAAAACAAGTGAGGATGGAAGGAAAGACGTAAATGGGAGAGAGAGAGAGAGAGAGAGAGAGAGAGAGAGAGAGAGAGAGAGAGAGAGAGAGAGAGAGAGAGAGAGAGAGAGAGAGAGAGAGAGAGAGAGAGAGAGAGAGAGAGAGAGAGAGAGAGAGAGAGAGAGAGAAGAGGAAGCACAGGAAGGAAAGGAAATGAAGGAAGGGAGGAATAGAAGAAATGGGAGGAAAAGTGAGAAGGGGAAATAGAAAGAAGGAAATAAGAATGGGAGAGCGAGAAATAAAAGAATGAATGGAGGGAAATTTGAATAAAGAAAGAGGCAGCGATGAGGGAAGGAGATGAAGAGAAAGCAATAAAGGAAGTAAGATATGGAAGGAGGTAGTCAGAGAAAATCAAGACGAAGGAGGAAGAGAGACGATAATTAAGGAGGAAAGGATGGAGGAAAGTAAAAGTGATAAATGAGGAAGGAGAGGGAAGGCGATAAAAATGATAAGAGGAAAAAAGGGAGGGACATATGAAAGGAAGGTGAAGAGGAAAGACTACGAATGATGAAGAAGGAAGAGGAAAAGAGAGAAAAGAAAAAGAGACTAGGAGAGGGAGGAAAAAAAATAATAAAAGTAATAAAAGAACAGATAAACAGACACAAGGAAAAGACACAATAAAGATGGAAGGGAAATAAAAGGAGAAAAGTGAAAAAAAAACATTGAAAAAACATGATTAACTCTTTCAGTAGCAGAACACATTTTTTTCATATTTCTATACAGCTTCAGAAACTTGTATGAGAATTAGAGTAGCAAAGACTCTAGCCATTAATCTTTTGACCTCCATAGACCCTTCCTCATGTCAATAAAATCGTCTAATCACATAAAAAAACATCAAAATAAAAATGCGTCCGAGTACTGAAGAGATTGAGACGACGAAACAAATGAAAGAAGAGATGAATAGATATAAGGAAGACAAACAATAATATCTCACGTCACTCTCACTTCACTCATTTCACTCTCCCTTCACTCTCAACTGACACTTTACTTCTCACTAAACACAAGGAAGAGAGACGCGACAATAAATGCAAAAGAACAAAAGGAAAAGGCGAAAGAACCACTGAACCTCTCCCTTATCCCTTCCTTGCCCTATACATCAGCAACGCCTTCTCCTCCACACCCACCTTCAGTATGCCGTGCTCGTAAAGTGCCGGAGCGTGACATCTCGGGGCGTCTTCTTATTGATAAAGTTTGCCGGGTGTTTGTGTAGCTCTCGTGGCGGGGGGCGAGACTTCAGGGCGAGGCTTAGAACTGTACTAGACTGACGTGTTGTGTAGTTTGGATGGCCCTGGTTGGTGCTACGTTAATTTCTTCCTGTTCCTCTTTTAGTGTGTTTGTTATGGTTTCCCCCTTTTTAGTGGGTGAAGGTGAAGAAAACGGGAGGGAAATGTGAGGCTTAGAACTGTACTAAACTAACGTGTTGTGTTGTGTTGGCTCTGGTTGGTGTTACGTTAATTTCTTCATGTTGGAGTGAGTTTTCTTTCAGGGTATTTGTTGTGGTTCCCCTTTTTTGTGGATGAAAGGTGAAGAAAACGGGAGGGAAATGTGAAGGAAATGAGGAAATGAAGAGAGATGTGGTAAGGTGAAGGGAGAAATGTTGAAAGGTATGAAATGTTTTTTATGATTATTGATGTTATTTTTCTTACCGTGAGTTTCTTCTCTACTTGTGGTGGTCTTAGTGGAGGTGAAAGGTGAAGCAAGGGAGAGAAAAGTTACGATAGATAAAAAAGAAAAGGTGAAACGGAAGAGAAAAGTAAGAATTGCAGTAACAGAAGAAGAAAACTGTATGGATTTTTTTGCTGTATATTTGTAAAGATGAATGGGAGTGAAAAATTACGATAGAAGATAAAGAAAAGGTGAAACGGAAGAGAAAAGTAAGGAATGCTGTGACAGAAGTAAAGTTTGTGTATCTTTTTGTTTCATATTTGTAAAGGTGAAGAGAGGAAGGGAAAAAAAATACGATGAATAAGAAAGAAAAGGTGAAACGGAAGAGAAAAGTAAGGAATGCTGTGACATAAGTAAAGTTTGTGTATCATTTTGTTTTATATCTGCCACGTCTCCTTCTCACTCTGTTCAGTACCAACACACGTTTTCACATTCATTCTTGGTTAGTATGTGGTGATTTTTACAGCTTCAGATGAAACGAGAAGGGAAAAGTGAGAAATCCAGTGATAGAAGTCAAGTGTGTGGATCTTTCTGTTTCTCTTCAGATCAGCACACGTTTTCATATTCATTCTTGGTTACTATTTGGCGATTTTTGTACAGCTTCAGAACCATGTGTTGGGATTAGAATAGTGCAGACTGTGGTCACTTACCTTCTGACCTCCATAGACTCTTCCTAATGCAAGTAAAATCGTCGAATCATACCCTAAAAATGAAGGTATAAAGGTGTCTCAGTATTGAAGGGGTTAAATTTCACTTCGTAGGTGCGTGGACAAAATATAGACAAAGAAAAAAGAGAAGAGAAGAAAACGTAAATAAAATAGATAGGAAAATTATACTCTCATATTAACAACACCTAATAAATATTTTTTTTCATACATTTTATACATTTCATTCTTTATACACTGAGCTATTTAAATTTCCTTGGGTTTCTCTCTCTTTCTTTCTCTCCTCGTCTTTCTGTTTCCCTGTAGCATTTTGGCTCTTTCCTCTGCTTCTTCCTCGCGCATTTTCCTCCCTTCCTCACTCTAGGATTTAGTATTTTTCCTCCTTCTCCTTCCCCTTCGTCTTTCCTCTTCCCATATTTCCTCTTTATCTTACTCCTCTTCCTCTTTCCTAGTTCGTGTATCTGTTTTCCTCATTCTCTTTTTTTCATCTTATTAATATATTTTAGTCTTTTTTATCTCTTCTTCTTCTTCTTCTTCTTCTTATTATTATTATTATTATTATTTTTTCTTCTTCTTCTTCTTCTTCTTCGTCTTCTTCTCCTTCTTTTCCTTTTTTTCTTCTTCTTTCTCCTCCTCCTCCTCCTTCTTATTTAACTCCATTTGCTCCATTCCTTCATTTTATCCTCCATTTCCAAACATTCTTCTTTCTCCTCCTCCTCCTCCTCCTCCTCCTCCTTCCATTCCTCCACCACTCCCCTCTCCCTCCTCCCCTATCGTCCTGGTGAAGAGATATGTAAGTATATAGATTTAATAACACAGAGGGCGCTCGTTGATAGGCTTAAAAGTTTGTTAGGTTCACTCGCTAGAGCAGAAAATGACTTCCAATTCAGGGCATGCGTCGGGCTTATTGGGAAGGACGCCCGCTTGAATACGGCGTCCTGAACTTTCGCTGCTTGTTATTTCATATATTGATTGATTTTTATATATATATGTTTTTTCATTTTTTATATTTTTATTTTCCAGACTCCAAAATATACTTAAACCGAAGTTGAAAAGAAGGACAGAGAAGAGAAGGAGGAAGATAATTTTAAAGAAGAATAGAGGGATGAATATGAGCCAGGAGGAGATAGAGGAGGAAGGACAAGAGGTGCAGTGATGAGGAGAAAGAGAAACAGAAGCGAACTGAGTCAAAAGTCAACACAATTATTTAACGAATCTAGTCTGTAAGGATTAGATAAAAAAATTACTCACTCACCGAACTTAACCTGTCAGAAGAGAGAGCGAGAGAGAGAGAGAGAGAGAGAGAGAGAGAGAGAGAGAGAGAGAGAGAGAGAGAGAGAGAGAGAGAGAGAGAGAGAGAGGTGTCAATTCCTTTCATATAGTTCTTGTTCTCTGTCTCTCTCTCTCTCTCTCTCTCTCTCTCTCTCTCTCTCTCTCTCTCTCTCTCTGCATCACCATAACAAACAGACAAGGACGAAGCGACGAGCCTCTGTGTACCCCGGAGTGAAATTGACACTTTTGAGGCGACGTAAGGAGACAGATTGAAGTGTGTCACGGAGAGGATGGAGGCGTGGGAAAGTATTGGGGATTGTACTGTGGCGGGTCTTATTCTTCCTCTTTATTCTGTTTTATTGGCCGTCTTTGTTCTCGGTAGCGTTTTTATTTAGTGGGAAAGTATTGGTGTTGTGTTGTGGTGATTCTTCTTCTTCTTCTTCTTCTTCTTCTTCGTCTTCTTCTTTCTTCTGTTTTATTTCGTCGGTTTCTTTTGCTTTTGGTAGCCTTTTTATTGATTTTTTTTCATATTTTTCTTGTTTTTTTTCTTCTCTTTTTTATTCTTGTTGTTGTTCTAGTTTGTGTTTGTTTTCTTCTTCGTTTTGTTGTTGTTGTTGTTGTTGTTGTTGTTGTTGTTGTTGTTTTTTTTTCATCATCATCATCATCATCATCTTCATCTTCTTCTTCTTCTTCTTCTTCTTCTTCTTCTTCTTCTTCTTCTTCTTCTTCTTCTTTGTGTTTGTCTTCTTCTTCTTCTTCTTCTTCTTCTTCTTCTTCTTCTTCTTCTTCTTCTTCTTCTTCTTCTTTTTTCTTCTTCTTCTTCGTCTTTTCTTCTTGTTCTTGTTCTTCTCGTTCTTGTTCTTGTTCTTGTTCTTGTTCTTGTTCTTCTTCTGTTTCTTGTTCTTCTTTTCTTCTTCTTCTTGTTCTTCTTCTGTTTCTTGTTCTTCTTCTTCTTCTTCTTCTTCTTCTTCTTCTTCTTCTTCTTCTTCTTCTTCTTCTTCTTCTTCTTCTTCTTCTTCTTCTTCTTCTTCTTCTTCTTCTTCTTCTTCTTCTTCTTCTTCTTCTTCTTCTTCTCCGTTTTGTTGTTGTTCTTCGTGTTCATCATCATCATCATCATTATTATTACCATCATCATCATCATCTTTTCTTCTTCTTCTTCTTCTTCTTCTTCTTCTTCTTGTCCCGTGTTACATCTTCCCTTCCTTCCAGCATTTCCTCTCCCAAGAAAGGGTACACATCGTGTGCTTTCCTGAACATGAAACCCTCACTCACTCACTTGGGAAGCCACATCCTTAGGTCAGCTTCAGAGTTTTTGGCTGCTAATGAGAATATGACGCTTAACACTTCCTCTGAATGGCCCGAGACTTCCTTGCTGGGCCAAAATGCTAATGCTAAAAAGGAAAAAGAGATGAAGTAATTTTTTTTTTCCTACTGGTATCCGAGATGTCTTTTTGGTAATGTTGTGAAATCGAGCTACCGGTTTTTATGGAATGTTTGGAGGAGGAAACCAAGAAAAAAATAAGCTCTTTGGCGGGAAGGGAGAAACAGAAATACAGGTGGGAGAAAAGAAGGAAGGGAGAGAGGAAGAGGGGATGAGGTAAAGAGAAAAGGAAGATTGTTGAGAAAGAAGCTGAGAAGGAGGAAAGGAGGAAAAAAGTAAGGTGTGTGGCAAGGAGGGAGAAACAGAAACGCAGCTGGGAGAAAGGAAGGAAGGGAGAGAGGAAGAAAGGGAGAGATAAAGGGGAAAGGAAGATGGAAGCATTGAGAAAGAAACTGAGGAGGAAAGGAGGAAAAAAGTAAGCTGTTTAGCAGGGAGGGAGATACAGAAACGCAGGAGGGAGAAAGGCAGGAAGGGAGAGAGGAAGAAAGGAAGAGAGAAGCAGAAAAGAGAGTCAAAAGAGAAGGAAAGGAGGAGAGGAAGGAAGAGAGAGAGGGAGAAAGGGAGAGAGAAGCAGAAAAGAAAGGCTGAAGAGAAGGAAAGGGGGAGAGGAAGGAAGGGAGAGAGGGAGAAAGGGAGAGAGAAGCAGAAATGAAAGGCTGAAGAGGAGGAAATGAGGAGAGGAAGGAAGGGAGAGAAGAAGAGAAAAGGGAGAGGTAACGAGGAGGTAGCGGTGTTTGATGGAAGGGACTTTCTATTTAATTATTTGTTTATTTATTTTCTTTATGCTTGTTGAGAATATTCTTGTAAGGTGCCGCTGAGGGAACAGAGACAAAAAAAAAATAAGATGCCATTGAGAGAAATAAGATATCTTTTATTATTATGATTATTATTATTATTATTATTATTATTATTATTATTATTATTATTATTGTTATTATTATTGTTATTGTTATTTTTCTTCTTCTTCTTCTTCTTCTTCTTATTGTTATTATTATCATTATTATTATTTTTATTATTATTATTATTATTATTATTATTATTATTATTATTATTATTATTATTGTTATTGTTATTATTATTATTATTATTATTATTATTATTATTATTATTATTATTATTATTATTATTATTATTATTATTATTATTATTATTATTATTATTATTATTATTATTATTATTATTATTATTATTATTATTATTATTGTTATTATTGTTGTTATCATTATTGTTATTATTATTATTTTCTTCTTTCTTCTTCTTTTCTTCTTCCTCTTTTTTTATTTTCTTCTTCTTCTTCTTCTTCTTCTTCTTCTTCTTCTTCTTCTTCTTCTTCTTCTTCTTCTTCTTCTTCTTCTTCTTCTTCTTTTTTTTTTATTATTATTATGAGGTCAATGAAGGCGACCCACTGGAAAGCATAACTGCATAAACCCAAAGGCCCAGTGGGCGGCACCTCACCGATAAGTGAAAGGAAGTAACAGGAATGAACAACAGAATAGGAAGATTGGTAGAGATCTAAGAGGTAGTGAGTTCAGAGAGAAGAAAGGTATTCACACGTTTTTTAAATGCTTCAATGTTACTAGAATTAACAATCTCGTTGGGAATTGTATTCCAGAGTCTAGCAGATACTGGGATAAAACACCGGGAAAATTGTGAAGTATTACATCGATTCACAGACAAGGAACGGTCATTCATGATCAAGGATTGTCTTGTAGCACGTGCTGGTAGTGAAGGGGCAGGCAAATGACAATGCAACGGGTGGTTGGAATTAGACATGATTTTGAAGAAATAGGACAATGATCCAACCAAACGACGATGCCGAAGATTAATCTCAAGATTAGGAAGAAGAAATTTAATCTGGTTGAATGCTCTATCTAAAAGCTTTAAGTGAGACTCTGCTGCAGAGATCCACACAGAGTGACAATATTCAAAATGAGGCAGTATGAAAGAGTAAAAGCAATTTCTTACAATATCATCAGAGGAATATATCCGCCTACATTTGCGTAACAAACCAACTTTACATGAGACTGATGATGCAAGTGAACGCAAGTGCAACTCAAAAGTAAGTTTGGGATCAAGGGTGACTCCGAGTAACTTCAGAGACGAACAATTAGGAATAGGTACTTCGTTGACAACAATATCAGGGTGAACTGGGAAAGGTGTCCTTGATCTGCTAATAACCATACTATGGGATTTACTCGGGTTCAGTTTCATACCCCACCGATCACACCATGACAGAATCCTTGAAACATCTTGAGTGAGTACATTAGCGACTCTCTGCCTATCCTGTGGGGAAGGAATTGTCGCATATATAGTGGTGTCATCAGCATAAGCAACCATATTAGATTCAATCCCACACCACATGTCAGATGTATAAATAATAAAAAGAAGAGGTCCCAGAACACTTCCCTGCGGAACACCGGATACAACTGGACTAAAAGAACTAAGGCAGCCATCAACAGTCACACGCTGCCTTCGACTCGTTAGGAACTCTGACAGAACTTGATGGACGCGGCCACCAATACCAATAGATCTAACTTTCGATAAAAGGGCTCTATGATTAACACGATCAAATGCAGAACTAAAATCAAGTGAAATTACTCTAGATTCATGACCAGCATCAAGGGCAGCTTGCATGTCGTGCGTTATGCAAACGAGAGCATCAGAAGTACTGAGACCTTTTCTAAAACCAAACTGACTAGATGGCAACAAATTATTAATATCTAAAAAACGATTGAGACGCTTGGCCAGCAGGCGCTCAAAAATCTTAGATAACACCGGGGTTATGGAAATGGGTCTATAGTCACCGGGGTGAATGGAGGATGAAGATCCCTTTGGAATAGGGGTAACATTTGCAGTACGCCAGCATACCGGAAAAGAACCCTTACGAAAAAGAGCTCTAAAAATAACTGCCAATTTTGGAGCGAGAGGAGAAGCAATCTTTTTGTAAAAAAGAGGCAGAAAACCCAAAGGATCTTCTTCTTCTTCTTCTTCTTTTTCTTCTTCTTCTTTAATTTTCTTCCTCTTCCTCTTTATTCTTATTCCTCTCATGTAAGCAGTCTGAGCAGCGTAGCGGACAGCATTGTTAACTTACATACTTACAATAATTAGCATCACCATCAACACATCGCATTGGCTTCACCGTCTGTTTAGAGCACACACTGTCAAGTCGCGAGGAAAACAAGGCCACCAGACTCAGCGTTATTAGATACTCTTATTTACCAGTGTGTCTCTTGGGAATATCGAAAAAAAAAAAATATGTGTCACTTGTTTTGCGGGGCTCGTGGTTCCTCCAGCGAGGCGAACGCGGGTCGTGGAAGGAATTGTCAGGGTCAACTTCTCCACCAGACACGAACGGGAAAAATGTGAATGCTCTCGTTCCGCGGAAATGCTGGGAGTGTGTGAGCCAGGCTGCCGGCGACCACTGACTGCTCCATCCCTCCCTCCCTCCCTCCCTCCCTCCCACCCTCCTCTGTGTGATTTCCCCGCCGCCATACAATTTTATTCCAATGGGCTGAATTATCCTCCTTAAATACCTAATAGAAGAAATTGGTTACGTTTTTCTTACACTTAAATGGTGTGTGTGTGTGTGTGTGTGTGTGTGTGTGTGTGTGTGTGTGTGTGAGAGAGAGAGAGAGAGAGAGAGAGAGAGAGAGAGAGAGAGAGAGAGAGAGAGAGAGAGAGAGAGAGATAGATAGATAGATAGATAGATAGATAGATAGAGAGAGAGAGAGAGAGAGAGAGAGAGAGAGAGAGAGAGAGAGAGAGAGAGAGAGAGAGAGAGAGAGAGAGAGAGAGAGAGAGAGAGAGAGAGAGTTGGTGGTGGTAAGGAAGGGAAGGAAATGAATGTTAAGTCCCCTGTGGTGGTGTGGAAGAGCTGACAGGGCTGGTGGGATTGGCGGGTATGGTAGGATTGGCAGGGTTGACAGGGTTGACAGGGCTGGTAAGGTTGGCAGGGGCATCAGAGTGCTTTCCGCTCAGCCCACACACACTGACACTCTGCTCATACACTGTTACCGCGTCCATAATTCTTCCATCAATATACGAGCCATGAATGTATCCCGGACATCAAATTAGCGGTGAAACATTGCAGTCAGTCATGTAAAGCGAGGATCATTGAGTTAACCGGCCATTTTAAGCTTCAACTCACCTGTCACCGATTCGCTTTTCGTTCACACCCACGCACTCTTACCTGGCACCTTCAATTAACCTGCTTTTCGCTTCATTATTTACAGGTGACCATTGCTAAGTGTAAAGGCATTCCTCCTCCGTCCAGTCTCTCTTCCCGATGGATGGCCGCACCACTGCACTGCTTAATCCTTCCTGGTTTCCCCTCCCCACTGTCTCTTCTCGCTCCCCGCAGCCACACCACCATCGCTCGGCCACCAGATCGCTGTGCCGCTTTAAATCATGAAGTATTTGGGTCTCCAGCCCTGTTGTCTTCTTTTGTCGTGGCGGCACAGCTCCTGGTTTAGGCTTTGGATGTTGATCCGGAATGTTGCCTCTGTGGGCGTTGTGTATCGTGTCAGAAACTCGTGTCTGCTCCATTCCGTTTGTGTTACGTTGGGTGTGCGTGGCGGTCCGTGGCTCGCGTCAAGAGCTGCGTGACTGTTGCCATTCACGGGCCCTTCATCTTACCTGTGAGGAGGCAGACTAGGGAGCCATGTTGGACCTCGTAGAGGAATGTTTTACCGCCACTCCTCTGTGAACGAGATTATTTTAAAGGATGGCAAAAAAAGAAGAAAGCCAGCCAAGAGAAAGTGGGTGGGAAGGGAAGGGGTGCAAGTTTGAGAAAATAGGGTGAGGGGCTCGACCACGACGCTACATCTCGCTATAAAAACGGCGAGACGTGGCGTGGCGGACTTCTTGGTTTCTCTTTAGACTGCCTCGTATTTAAGCATAATTAATTTTTTTTATGGGTAATGGGTGGTGGCGAAGGGAGCCGAGCGTGGCAGACAGTCTGGCGGTCAGATGGAACGCGTCATGATTGGAGATGTGTCCGTAAGAATGTGATTAAAACCCTTTAAAGAGGATATGACGGTCAGGGCGCAAGGCTGGGTATGATCTGGACACTAAGGCAACAGCGAGACACATTCCTGCCGTTCAAAACACACTTCATGGTATATTTCGGCACCTGGAGAAGTGTTGCCGAGTTAAACAAAGAGTAATCGAGCTGTAAATTTTCCTTCTATGTTTATTGGCTTCGTGAGATTTAAGGCAAGGAGTAAGAGACGCAGGAGTAGCGATGTAGCGTTGCTGGGGGTATTTTTAGATACACACACACATTTACTGTAAATTTTTCGCTTTTACTTAAGAATTTCGTATGAAAAAATGAAAGACAAGATAAGAATTCCTCGGCAAAAAAGGAAAGGAAGATGGGAGAGAGTGTGGCAGCCGTTCCTGCTTCTTGCTCCATTCCACTTTTTCGTCTTGACTCTCGACGCGCATCGCCATCACGAAAACCTCGACGTCACTCTACTTGTATTGATAAATTTGCTTAATATTTGTCTCTATAAATAACAGCCAAGTGGGTAACAGAGCCACTGGTTTGCTTATCGATCGTGTGTGTGTGTGTGTGTGTGTGTGTGTGTGTGTGTGTGTGTGTGTGTGTGTGTGTGTGTGTGCGTGCGTGCGTGCTGTCGTGCTCACTAATTGAAACACGTGTACTTCCTGTAAACACATTATTTCAGTTTCTATTTCCTTGTTATTCTTTTTGTAATGCATCCTTGTTTCCTCATGACTGAAAATTGAGTCACGATGATGATGGAGCACCAGTTAAAAGACGCTTAAAGGGAGAAGAGACGGGATTGAGGAGGAAGTGAAAGTTAGAGATGAGTGTCAGGAAGGTCGCTGAGGGGAGAGATGTGTCAGTGACTGGGAGAGGAAGGGAGAGACAAGTGATGAGATGGAGATGCGTTAAGGAAGACAGTAAAGAAGAAACTCAGGCAATATTTATACTCACTCACTTCTTTTGTCTTTTTCAACTCGCTTAGAAGGCGGATGCATGAGAGGAAGGGGAGAGGGAGGGATGGGGGAAAGAAGAGAACTAACTGTATGTAGGAGGGAAGATAATCCAGTGAAGGAGAAGAATGGAGGAAGAGGATAGAACGTGGAGGGAAGGAATAGAAAACTGAGGTTACGAAGGGAATGAGGGAATATGGAGGAAAAAAGAAAAGAGACAGAGAGGCACAAAGAAGGAAAGGGAGTGTGGAGGGAAGGAATAATGTACTGAGGGAAGGAAGCAATCGAGGTTAAGAAGATAGAGAGGAAGGAGTCAAGGGGAAGTCCGGAATGGGGAAAAATAGAAAAGTAGACGGAAACATTCATGAGGGAAACTTGTGGCAGTGTCTTGGGATGAAAGGGAGATGGAAATGAGAGCGGTACATGAATAATGCATGATATTAACACATGATGACTTGGTAAGGGATGAATCTCTTATTATTTTTCATCATTCTCTTCATATTAGCTCCTTCAATACTGAGACACATTTTTACCTTTATTTTGGGATGTGATTAGATGATTTTATTTGCATTAGGAAGGGTCTATGGAGATCCGAAGAATAATGGCCATGCAGTCTTCACTATTTTCATCCCCACATAAGTTTCTGAAGCTGTATAAAATCGCCAAATAGTATGCAAAATAAATATGAAAACATGACATGGTACTGAAGAGGTTAACCCAAGAATTGACACCAGTACTTGATTTATTGTCCAGAACGTTCATCGTGTACAAGAATCGGGAGAGAAGTATTTACCCACCAAGTTAATTAGAGAAGGGAACGTAAGGAGACTGAATATTAAAACCACCCCATTGAATTTTTCCCCATGATGGACGTGTAGCATCGTCTTAAGACTTAAGCCCTTCAGTACCATGACGTGTATTCATATCCATTCTACTTACTATTTCCTGATTTTATACAGCTTCAGAAACTCATGTGGGGATCAAAATAGTGAAGACTCTGGCCATTAATCTTCTCACCTCCATAGACCCTTCCTAATGCCAATAAACTCGTCTAATCACACCAATAATTCAGGATAAAAATGTGTTCCTGTACTGAAGGGGTTAAATGGATGGCATCAAAATAGTGAAGACTGGCCATTAATTTTCTCAACGCCACAGACCCTTCCTAATGTCAATAAAATCGTCTAATTACACCAAACTTTATGATAAAATGCGTTCTATTACTGAAGGGGTTAAGTGGAGGGCATCAGGAGGGGTCGATGCGATGTGGAGGGGAGACGTAGGGAGATCACAGGCTGTCTCTTGTGTATGGGAAGAGATATAAGTGAAGAGTGTCACGGGCACGAGTCAATCTGCTGCTGACTGGATGGGATCGTTTCAACTTTCGCGTCTCTCTGGAAAAAATGACAAAGTTGAAGGTGTTTCATGGGAACTATTATGATTTGTGTGTGTGTGTGTGTGTGTGTGTGTGTGTGTGTGTGTGTGTGTGTGTGTGTGTGTGTGTGTGTGTGTGTTTTACGTAGGGAAGAGGGCCAGCCAAGGGCAAACAAAAGAATGTTAGAAAAAGGCCCACTTGAGCGCTGGCTCTCCAAAGAGTTCAAAAAGTGCCAAAACCGTCAGCCAGAATTAGGGGAGCAAATGCCTCGATACCTCCCTCTTAAAAGAAGACAAGTTGTAGGAATTCGGAAATACAGATGCAGGGAGGGAGTTCCAGAGTTTACCAGTGAAAGGGATGAATGATTGAGCGTACTGGTTAACTCTTGCATTAGAGAGTTGGACAAAATAGGGATGAGAGGAAGAAGAAAGCCTTGTGCAGCGTGGCCGCAGGAGGAGGGAGGCATGCAGTTAGCAAGATCAGTAGAACAGTTACCATGAAAATAGCGATAAAATATAGAAAGGGATGCAACATTTCGGCGGTGAGAAAGAGACTGAAGACAGTTAGTCAGAGGAGGGAGTTGATGAGACGAAGAGCTTTCGATTCCACCCTATCAAGCAAAGCTGTGTGACTGGAACCCCCAAACATGCGAAGAGTACTCCATACAGGGACGGATAAGGCCCTTATACAGAGTAAGCAGTTGGAGGGGCGAGAAAAACTGTCGGAGACGCCTCAGAACACCTAATTTCATAGAAGCTGTTTTAGCAAGAGATGAGATGTGAAGTTTCCAGTTAAGATTATGAGCAAAGGACAGACCGAGGATATTCATTGTGGAAGAGGAGACAGTTGAGTGTCATTGAAGAAGAGGGATAGTTGTCTGGAAGGTTGTGTCGAGTTGATAGATGGAGGAATTGAGTTTTGAGGCATTGAAAACTACTAGATTTTCTCTGCCCCAATCGGAAATCTTAGAAAGATCGGAAGTCAGGCGTTCCGTGGCGTCCCGCGTGATCTGTTGATTTCCTGAAGGGTTGGACGTCTCTGAAAGAACGTGGAAAGATGTAGGGTGGTATCATCAGCGTAGGAGTGGATAGGGCAAGAAGTTTGGTTAAGAAGGTCATTAATGAATAATAGAAAGAGAGTGGGTGACAGGACAGAACCCTGAGGAACACCACTATTAATAGGTTTAGGAGAAGAACAGTAGCCGTCTACCACAGCAGCAATAGAGCGGTCGGAAAGGAAACTTGAGATAAAGTTGCAGAGAGAAGGATAGAAGCCGTAGGAGGGCAGTTTTGAAATCAAAGCTTTATGCCAGACTCTATCAAAAGCTTTTGATATGTCTAACGCAACAGCAAAAGTTTCACCGAAATCTCTAAAAGAGGATGACCAAGACTCAGTAAGGAAAGCCAGAAGATCACCAGTAGAGCGACCTTGACGGAAGCCATACTGGCGATCAGACAGAAGATTGTGAAGTGACAGATGTTTGAGAATCTTCCTATTCAGGATAGATTCAAAAACTTTAGACAAGCAAGAGATTAAAGCTATAGGACGGTAGTTTGAGGGGTTAGAACGGTCACCCTTTTAGGAACAGGCTGAATGTAGGCGAACTTCCAGCAGGAAGGAAAGGTAGAAGTCGATAGACAAAGTTGGAAGAGTTTGGCCAGGCAAGGTGCAATAGGAGGGACCCCATCAGGTCCATAAGCCTTCCGAGGGTTTAGGCCAGCAAGGGCATGGGAAACATCATTACGAAGAATTTTGATTGTAGACATGAAATAGTCAGAGGGAGGAGGAGAGGAGGACAAGCCCAGAATCGTCCAAGGTGGAGTTGTGAGCAAAGGTTTGAGAAAAGAGTTAAGCTTTAGAGACAGAAGAGATGGCAGTGGTTCCATCAGGATGAAATAAAGAAGGAAAAGATGAAGAAGTGAAGTTATTTGAGATGTTTTTGGCTAGATGCTAGAAGTCACGAGGAGAGTTTGAGTTTGAAAGATTTTGACTTTTCCTATTTATGAAAGAGTGTTTGGCAAGTTGAAGAACAGACTTGGCATGATTCCGGGCAGAGATATAAAGTGCATGAGATTCAGGAGATGGAAGGCTCAAGTACCTTTTGTGGGCAACCTCTCTATCATGTATAGCACGAGAACAGGCTGAGTTAAACCAAGGTTTAGAAGGTTTAGGTTGAGAAAAGAATGAGGAATGTACGCCTCCATGCCAGATACTAACACCTCTGTTATGCGTTCAGCACAAAGAGATGGGTCTCTGACACGGAAGCAATAATCATTCCAGGAAAATCAGCATAATACCTCCTCAGGTCCCCCAACTGGCAGAGGCAAAACGCCAGAGGCACCTTCGCTTTGGGGATCCTGCGGAGGATTGGAAAAATAGGACAAGATACAGAAATGAGATTGTGATCGGAGGAGCCCAACGGAGATGAAAGGGTGACAGCATAAGCAGAAGGGTTAGAGGTGAGGAAGAGATCAAGAATGTTGGGCGTGTCTCCAAGACGGTCAGGAATACGAGTAGGGTGTTGCACCAGTTGCTCTAGGTCATGGAGGATAGCAAAGTTGAAGGCTAGTTCACCAGGGTGGTCAGTGAAGGGAGAGGAAAGCCAAAGCTGGTGGTGAACATTGAAATCTCCAAGAATGGAAATCTCAGCGAAAGGGTAGAGGGACAGAATGTGCTCCACTTTAGAAGTTAAGTAGTCGAAGAAATTACTATAGTCAGAAGAGTTAGGGAGAGATAAACAGCACAGATGAATTTAGTTTGAGAGTGACTGTTAAGTCGTAGCCAGATGGTGGAAAATTCGGAAGACTCAAGAGCGTGGGCACGAGAGCAAGTTAAGTCGTTGCGTACATAGACGCAACATCCAGCTTTGGAATGAAAATGAGAATAGAGAAAGTAGGAGGGAACAGAGAAGGGCTACTGTCAGTTGCCTCAGACAGCTGTGTTTCGGTGAGGAAAAGAAGATGAGGTTTAGTAGAGGAGAGGTGGTGTTCCACAGATTGAAAATTAGATCTAAGACCGCGAATGTTGCAGAAGTTAATGTAGAAAAAGTTGAGGGAGGTGTCAAGGCATTTGTGGTCTTCAACAGGAGAGGTGTCCGACCTGGGGACATTTTGGTCCCCTCCCAGAGGGGACTCCGAGGCGTTGTTTATTTGGGTCCCATTTTCTTTTAAATTTTGATTTGGAGTGAAGGGTGTATGTGTGGTAAGTGCATGTAGTTTTGTGTGAAGAAGGAGAGCTGTCTTTAGAGGGTAGGCTGTGACTACCCCTTGAGTTGTGAGACACAAAGGAAACATTCAACGAGATCACAACTAGCTTTAATGGAAGGTTCACAGCACCTCCTGAACTAGTGCTATTAGATCTCACTGGGAGTAAGTTATTGTTTCGGTAGGTGTCTACTACCTCCTCCAGGTGTGTGTGTGTGTGTGTGTGTGTGTGTGTGTGTGTGTGTGTGTGTGTGTGTGTGTGTGTGTGTGCGTGTCTGTGTGTGTGTGTGTGTGTGTGTGTGTGTGTGTGTGTGTGTGTGTGTGTGTGTGTGTCTCTCTCTCTCTCTCTCTCTCTCTCTCTCTCTCTCTCTCTCTCTCTCTCTCTCTCTCTCTCTCTCTCTCTCTCTCTCTCTCTCTCTCTCTCTCTCTCTCTCTCTCTCTCTCTGGTACACACACACACACACACACACACACACACACACACACACACACACACACACACACAGAGAGAGAGAGAGAGAGAGAGAGAGAGAGAGAGAGAGAGAGAGAGAGAGAGAGAGAGAGAGAGAGAGAGAGAGAGAGAGAGAGAGAGAGAGAGAGAGAGAGAGAGAGATTGTTTTTTTGTCATACCCTTCTTTCCCAATAATTTAATCTGAGCTGGCTTTGGAAGGGAGGGAGGGAGGGAGGGTGGAGGAGGCAGTATTAGTAGGAAAAATGTGATGGATGGCAAGGCAGAGGTGTAGGCGCCGTGAGAGGCCTAGCAGGAGCGACGGTAAGGACATTGTCCTCCTCCTCCTCCTCCTCCTCCTCCTATTTTTTCCTGAATGTCTTGTAATATCACATTTTTCTTTCTTATATTCGGGAGAGGCATCGTGGAATCTCTCTCTCTCTCTCTCTCTCTCTCTCTCTCTCTCTCTCTCTGGCTAGTATATATAAAACTTTACATCGCAATAAACTGGAAACTTGACCCTCCAAGTTTCTCCCAAAGATGAAGTCCGTGTTTTGTAAACTTTTCACGGCGCCTCGGACTTGGATGCCAAAACTGAGCTGGGGAGGGGTGCTGAGGGAGGCAGAGGGATTGGAGAGCTGTGACGAGGGAAAGGAAGGATGCCAAAGCGTATGGTAGAAGCTGATGAAGGAAGTGGAGAGAGTGGTTACAGTTGTTACAGTTAAACCCCTTCAGTAATGAGATGCATTTTTTACCTTGAGTTTACGATTAGACCATTTCATTGACATCAGGAAGGGTCAACGGAGGCCGGAAGATTAAAGGCCACAGTCTATTCTATTATAATCTCGTGAGTTTCTGAAGCTGTATAAAATCAGCTAATAGTAATTAAAGAAGCTAGGAGTTGCTTGGAGGAGAGATTGAGTGTTTGGAGTTTGAGTGACATGAATGTAATGTGTATTTGTGATATTTTTGAGGCTTACAAGTGGAATGAGACTCAATCTATAGGATGTGGTTGTGGTTTGTCTCGAGTGTGGGATGTGGATTATGTTGCAGTTTACGTGTGGAATTACTAATTTCTGGAGTGGAATGTGTAATGCGCACTGCCGAGATCTACTGATGTGTTTGGTGGGAAGCTGGAGACTCTTGCATGCAGCGTCTGAGCATTACCACCTGCATCGCGCCTACAAAAGTGAGTCTGCAAAGATTTGTCCCACGAGAGGCGCCGGTTTTCTATCCAGTGAGTCAAGAATTTATTGGTGGCGACAAAATGTTTTCAGTGCTCTTTTTTTTTCTTTATAAATGTTTGGATTCGTGGCTGCATGTGTTGTCCATTTTGTGTTATGCGCACATGCAAGTAAGGATGCAAATAGTGGCGTACGGGAAAAGTCTGTAGTGAAAAGAAAGGGAGAGGAAAGAGAGAGGAAGGTTGAGCCAGCAAGGGAAAATAAGTGAAGGCTGACCGAAGGAAACGAGCAAGTGAAGGAATCCAAGGAGGGAGAAGGAGAAATGAAGTCAAATAAATCTTGTGGAAGTTGCGCAACACAGTGTTATCAGTAGTGGGAAGGCGTGTTCCTCGTCCTACTGAAGGATTGTCCCACTTTACCTTGAACTAAAGCGTGACTTGGATACTCATTGCACGCTGAAGGTTAAGAGTTATATTTCGTTCGGCAGCTATTGACATACAGTTGCTTATTGTGAGTTCTTATCATTGTGAAATGTACTGGATTTTTTTTCTTTTCGTATTTGTCCACTTGTTTTTCTCCGTGTGTCAACTTTCACCTTTCCTCCAGTGCAGGCAGATGACAAAATGAAGGAGCATGGCGTGTAATTAATGCCAGTCCGGGTATCACCAGAGCTAGTGGTGCTGTGTGTAGGTGAGTGGGCCACACGGCGGCCTCCAGCAGTATGTGAACCCGGCGGGGGTGTGGGCCGCCTTGGACTGCTGGTGAAGGTTCCCACACCTCGCATCGACTGACCGGTTCGGGATGACCGCCGCCACCACCACCACCACCACCCCCAGCCCGGGCACAGCACCCTCCTCTCCTCTTACCGAGGCCAAAGATGATCAAACCCTGTGAGAAAAAAAAAAAAAAAAAAAAATTGGTGGTTGCTTTTCGAATGAGATTTGTCCTGATTGGGGTGTGTGGAGGAGTGGAGTGTGTGAAGTGATCAAGGCCTTTGAATTAATAGTGAGACAGCCTTGGCGTGGATGGCGCGCCTCTGTGGGGGTCGTGTGAGGCCGAGGCCAGTGGAATCAACGCCCCTTGACGCCAGTGTGTCACCAAACCTACCTTGTCTGTCGATCCTTGACAAGCTTTAGTGTCTCCGTGCAGGAAAAAAGGAGAAAATAAAATAAACAGAAACCAGCAGTATATATTAATGGCTGAAAAATAATAGTATTAATTTTGCCAAAGTACTGTATAGTGTGTAGCTGCGTGTGTGTTTACCTCTCAGACCCGCCAGAGCCTCGGGTCGTCGCTTCCTCATATTAACGCCTGTGTTGTGTGTGTGTTTGTGTATCGCCAAGGTGCCAAAATAGTTATAATAATAATAAAGATAATAATAATAATAATAATAATAATAGTAATAATAGTAATAGTAATTGAAAAAGAGTGTTCTCGCTTAAGCTTATGCGGGCATCATCCTGTTCTCTGGATTACTTGAGTGGATTAACACCTCTTGGATATTCTTTTTGGAGCTTCGCCTGGAGCCTGGACTCGCCTTCCGCCTCCAGCCATGATCTCGTGTAATGCCAACGCGGGCAGCTTCATCAAGTGAGTCTGTCTGTATGTATTCCTGCCTGTGTGTCTCGCGGAGCAGCCCCACCTGCCTGCCTGCCTGCTGGTCCGCCTGCCGGCCTGCTCTGTGCTGCCTAGTTTTTTTTTTTTTTTATGATGCATGCGTTCCTTCAGTAATTTATAACATTTTTTTAATATTTATCTGTTGTCTCTGGCTTCCATGTACAGCTTTCAGCCATTCGCTCTCAGAGTATGTATGTATGTAAGGAAATGGCAGGGCGTTTGCTTCTTTTGAGATGTGGCTATAATTTTTTGTGCACATGGATGCGGAATAACAAAATGAAAATAGTTACTAGTATCGAATATCATGCATCGTTCTTATTCGTTCTTGGCGTATGTACTTAAGAGTTTATACATTCTTGGCGTAAGTATGAGCTTGGCTTGTCTGCAGACGAAGGAGCCGCCGTTACAAATAAAAAGATTTTCGTTCCCCGCATGTCTGTTTGGTGTCCCGGCCTGCGCCACGGACCGTGGAGGAGCGGCGGCCACCACTCGTAAACGCAAGCCTGAAATTAATGTCAGCCTGCGATGTATCTTTCCAAGTACAGAACATCACTATTTCACTCACAAAGTTTAAATCTCTTGCCTCATTCATCTTTTTCCTTTTTTTTTCAGTCTCTCCAGATAAACCACGAGACATAACTCATGAAAGTTTTTAAACAAACGATCACACCACCCAATGATTTGCCTCCAATATCTTATTCATTGAAGCTTGATAAGTCAAAAACATATCTGAGAATTATGACTGCTTCTTCTGTGTCCTCATTGTTCCCTCAGCAGCTTCAGCATTGGAGGGGAGAAGCAAGAGTGTCCTAATAATGTGTTGACGAGGACAATGAGACATAATTTTTCTTCCTCCTCGCCACTTCTCCCTCTTATTTCGTCTTTTGTCTTTGTCAGGCCTGAACGGTCGTCGGGCAACACCAATACACGGTCAGTTATACTTTTTCATTCTTCCTTAAAGTCTTTCTCTTTCGAGTTTGGACTGTGTCTTTACTTTCCTCCTTGCCTTATTGCCTTCCTATTCAGCCTCTCATGTTTCTAGGATTTCAGGTCCGCTCGGTTGTCTGCCCAATTACAGTTTTCATCGCTTGTTTGTTTATACTTGATGGTACAAATTGTGTGCTTACCTCGTGCCACCTTTCCTTATTATTATTATTTTTTTTTCATCTCGGAATTTCACCCATGAAGATTTTTATTAACTTTTACCAATGGCCAGTTATGTGGTTTACTGTCAGTGCTGTTCTCCGTTACGTGAAGGATTTAAAGTTCTCTCTCTCTCTCTCTCTCTCTCTCTCTCTCTCTCTCTCTCTCTCTCTCTCTCTCTCTCTCTCTCTCTCTCTCTCTCTCAAGGAACTTCCCAGTGTATGAGGGGCAACTGCAGCTGTCAATAAATCTGAAGCTATTGATGGCTGGCCGAATTCTGGCGTCGATTTGAACCGGCCAGATACATCGAGGTAGTAAAGAGACATAACATGATTAGATTACTAGACAGAGATAGATAGACAGATAGTGAGACATAGATAGACAGACATACATATAGACAGATAGGTGCCCACATAGACATAAATGAAAGGGTAAGATGAAAATAAGACAAAAGCGAAACTACTGGATAGTAAAAAAATAAAAAGGTCAGAAAAGTGGATGAATCCGAAAAAAAGGTCAGTTACCCCGGCTTTGAGAGCGGTTGCTCCAGGTTGCTTCAGGTTGCTCCAGGTTGCTCCAGGTTGCTCCAGGTTGCTTCAGGTTGCTCCAAGTTGCTCTAGGTTTCTCCAGGTTTCTCCAGGTTGCTCTAGGTTGCTCCAGGTTGCTCCAGGTTACTCTAGTCTGCTCCAGGTTGCTCTAGGTTGCTCCAGATTGCTCTAGGCTGCTCCAGATTGTTCTAGGTTGTTCCAGGTTGCTCTAGGTTGCTCTAGGTTGCTCCAGGTTGCTCCAAGTTGCTCCAAGATGCTCTAGGTTGCTCTAGGTTGCTCTAGGCTGCTCCAGGTTGCTCTAGGTTGGTCCAGGTTGCTCCAAGTTGCTCCAGGTTGCTCCAGGTTGCTCCAGGTTGTTCTAAGTTGCTCCAGGTTGCTCTAGTCTGCTCCAGGTTGCTCTAGGTTGTTCAAGGTTGCTCTAGGTTGTTCAAGGTTGCTCTAGGTTGCTCCAGGTTGTTCTAAGTTGCTCCAGGTTGCTCTAGTCTGCTCCAGGTTGCTCCAGGTTGTTCAAGGTTGCTCTAGGTTGCTCCAGGTTGCTCCAGGTTGTTCAAGGTTGCTCTAGGTTGCTCCAGGTTGCTCTAGGTTGCTCCAGGTTGCTCTAGGTTGCTCCAGGTTGTTCAAGGTTGCTCTAGGTTGCTCCAGGTTGCTCTAGGTTGCTCCAGGTTGCTCCAGGTTGCTCTAGGTTGCTCTAGGTTGCTCTAGGCTGCTCCAGGTTGCTCTAGGTTGGTCCAGGTTGCTCCAAGTTGCTCCAGGTTGTTCTAAGTTGCTCCAGGTTGCTCTAGTCTGCTCCAGGTTGCTCTAGGTTGTTCAAGGTTGCTCTAGGTTGCTCCAGGTTGTTCTAAGTTGCTCCAGGTTGCTCTAGTCTGCTCCAGGTTGCTCCAGGTTGTTCAAGGTTGCTCTAGGTTGCTCCAGGTTGCTCTAGGTTGCTCCAGGTTGCTCCAGGTTGCTCCAAGTTGCTCTAGGTTGCTCCAGGTTGCTCCAGGTTGTTCAAGGTTGCTCTAGGTTGCTCCAGGTTGCTCTAGGTTGCTCTAGGTTGCTCCAGGTTGCTCTAGTCTGCTCCAGGTTGCTCCAGGTTGTTCAAGGTTGCTCTAGGTTGCTCCAGGTTGCTCCAGGTTGCTCCAGGTTGCTCTAGGTTGCTCCAGGTTGCTCCAAGTTGTTCCAAGTTGCTCTAGGTTGCTCCAGGTTGCTCCAGGTTGCTCCAAGTTGTTCCGAGTTGCTCTAGGTTGCTCCAGGTTGCTCCAAGTTGTTCCAAGTTGCTCTAGGTTGCTCCAGGTTGCTTCAAGTTGTTCCAAGTTGCTCTAAGTTGCTCCAGGTTGCTCCAGGTTGCTCCAAGTTGTTCCGCTCTAGGTTGCTCCAGGTTGCTCCAAGTTGTTCCAAGTTGCTCTAGGTTGCTCCAGGTTGCTCCAAGTTGTTCCGAGTTGCTCTAGGTTGCTCCAGGTTGCTCCAGGTTGCTCCAGGTTGCTCTAGGTTGCTCCAGGTTGCTCCAGGTTGCTCCAGGTTGTTCCGAGTTGCTCTAGGTTGCTCCAGGTTGCTCCAGGTTGCTCCAGGTTGCTCTAGGTTGCTCCAGGTTGCTCCAAGTTGTTCCGAGTTGCTCTAGGTTGCTCCAGGTTGCTCCAGGTTGCTCCAGGTTGCTCCAGGTTGCTCTAGGTTGCTCCAGGTTGCTCCAGGTTGCTCCAAGTTGTTCCAAGTTGCTCTAGGTTGCTCCAGGTTGCTCCAGGTTGCTTCAGGTTGCTATAAGTTGCTCTAGGTTGCTCTAGGTTGCTCCAGGTTGCTCTAGATTGCTCCAGGTTGCTCTAGGCTGCTCTAGGTTGCTCTAGGTTGCTCCAGGTTGCTCCAGGTTGCTCTAGTCTGCTCCAGGTTGCTCTAGGTTGCTCCAGATTGCTCTAGGCTGCTCCAGATTGTTCTAGGTTGTTCCAGGTTGCTCTAGGTTGCTCCAGGTTGCTTTAGTCTGCTCTAGGTTGCTCTAGGTTGCTCCATGTTGCTCTAGGTTGCTCTATGTTGCTCCAGGTTGCTCCAGGTTGCTCTAGGTTGCTCCAGATTGTTCCAGGTTTCTCCAGGTTGCTTCAGGTTGCTTTAGTCTGCTCTAGGTTGCTCTAGGTTGCTCTAAGTTGCTCCATGTTGCTCTGGGTTGCTCTAGGTTGCTCCAGGTTGCTCTAGGTTGCTCCATGTTGCTCTGGGTTGCTCCAGGTTGCTCTAGGTTGCTCCAGGTTGCTCTGTGGACATTCAGATTTCGATGTCTGTCTTTTCTCTGTAAATTTACGGTCACATTCACATCTGTTTTGCATTCTGATGTCTATTCACTGGGCTTGTATGTAATTTGCACTGACTGGTATCATGTATGTATGTGTATGTGTATGTGTATGTTTGTGTGTATATATGTATAGTATATATGTATGTATATATATATATATATATATATATATATATATATATATATATATATATATATATATATATATATATATATATATATATATATATATATATATATATATATATATATATATATATATATATCATTGTTCTTATTGTGTTTGTTGATTTAAAAAGATTCAAAGGAAAGTGAAGAAGTTAGTTTTTTTTTTTTTAGTAGTGTGTGTGTGTGTGTGTGTGTGTGTGTGTGTGTGTGTGTGTGTGTGTGTGTGTGTGTGTGTGTGTGTGTTTATTAGCTTAAAAAATATTCAAAGAAGAACGAAAAAGCTACAGTTTTTAGTGATATGTGTGTGTGTGTGTGTGTGTGTGTGTGTGTGTTTGAGGTCGCTAGTGTTTAAGATCAGAATTCACACTCCCTCACCTCATTTTCCTTCCTTTCCTTCCTATGCTTGTTTCCTTGGGCCGCTCCTCTTCACCCTCCCTGCGCCGGCCGCCTCCTTGCTTCCTGCGCCGTTCCATCCTTCTTTTTTTTTTTTTCCGGCAGAAGTGTGTCAGTGAGTCGGTGAGGGACGATTTATGACCCTCGGGACACAACTTGGCTCATTCCTTAAATTGCGATAAGTTTATTGGATTGGACGAGATGCTCCGTCACCACCTCCTGAATGGCAGCTTGGTGGTGGTGGTGGTTGTGTGTGAGGTCTCCTGCCACCCTTCTGTTCCTTATTTTCTACTCTCCTTCCCACATCGCCAACTTCCGTCCCATCCCCACACTTCCTTCCCTTCCCCTCTCTCTCTCTCTCTCTCTCTCTCTCTCTCTCTCTCTCTCTCTCTCTCTCTCTCTAGTGGTGTTAGATGAAGGTGATTGTGGCGGTATAAGAAATGTAGAAACAAGAAAGCAGAGTGAAATGAGAGGCGGTGTTGGAATGATGTAGAGAAAATGAGGTATGGCTTAATAGATGTCACTACTTCTGGCCAGAGGTTTATCTATTAAAAGCCCTTGAGTTGAAAAGTCGCTCTAGGTAAAAGTAAGGGTAGAAAGGCTGCTTCATCAAGTAAGGAGCGATATGTTCGTACTGGTGCAGGTTTTCTTTACTGAGGAAACGAGTGCTATTGTTGTGACTCTCTCATAAGAGGATGGTTGGATTTACTGGGACTGTTGAATTTAAAGGGACTGTTGAGTTTAAAGCGATGGCTGACTTTAAAGGGATGGCTGGGTTTAAAAGGATGGTTCAGTTTGATGGATGACTTTAAAAGGATGGTTGAGTGTGATGGCTGAATTTAAAGGGATGGTTGAATTTAAAGGGATGGCTGAGTTTGATGGCTGAGTGTAAAGCGGTGGTTGAGTTTAAAGGGATAGCTGAGTTTGAAGGGATGGTTGAGTTACCTTTCTTTCCTAGATCGTAACCCTTGACGAGCAAACTTAACAGCTGCTGGAGGCAACGAATAAAGTTGTTATTCAGGCGAGTGTCTTTGAACCACCCCACGTGTATCTTGTCGGTGCAGAGGATCCCTTGCCAGTGTCTGTGAGCCTGAGTGTGGCTGGCTGGCTGACTGGCTGGCTGGCTGGATGGCTCCCTCTCTCCTTTCCGGCCCACTCTCCTTTTTATTCCTTTGTTCCTTTTTGCCAAAAGTTTCCTTGTCCTGTTGCTTCCTTTTTTCCCGTCTCTTCGTTTTATAATGGCATTACTTCTTACTTAATGCTATTATATTTTCCAACTCTGTCCTCTGCTCCAAGTCTTTTGTAGGAGCATAATACTTCTGCCCGGCCCCCTTCAGTGCCGCTCTCCCTACCCACCACGCTGCGGAACTTGAAAGGAGATTAATAAAGGGCTATTAAGTGTATTAGTCTGGAGGTATATTCGATGCATACAATTTTGAAAAAAGAAAACTTCTTCTGTCCTTTTACTTATAAGACAAAGTGTATATTCCTGCTCTCGTCCCAGGCATAGCTTATCGTGCCACGAACAGTATCTAAGAAGTGTTATAATCTGCACTGTTTCCTGACGCCTGAAGCAGATCACCTGGTTGGCTTCACACTGACCTTTGCTAAGATTTCCATTACTTTCTCTCTTCAGGTTTGATACACAGGAAGGAGGTTGCTGGGTTAATGTTTTTCCTCAGCCACGCCAAATGTCACAGTGAAATGGTTCGCAATTTTTGTTTATTTGTCTTTTGATGGTTTTTGAGAGTTGAGTTCCTGTGAGTAGGTGTACAATGCTGTATGCTCATAACGTGGCGTGGCCGCATTAAAGCTGGAAGCAATGTTTACTGTCCTACTCTCGCACACTCCGCTCGCTAGGAAGCACCATCGCTTGAAACGCTCCCTATCACCCCGGGGGGAGTAGAGGGCGGAGAGGCCTCGGTAACGTATCCCTGTCCGGCGTTGCGTCAGGTACAGCCTTTAAATATTGATAGGTATCACATTTCACTTATTGTAACTTTTTTCTTGTCCTGGAATCGGCGAGTTGCGTCACACAGGGGGCTGGCCACGGAGGGCTCGCCTTGCGTAGCACAGATTTATAACTGTTGTTCGGTAACACTTGAAGAGGAGCCTGTGTTTCACCATCCTGCTCGTGCGTGAGGGCGCCCTCCGCCGCCCACCACCACCCTTTATATATACTCCCTGTTGGCACTGCGAGGCGAGATTGACTACCAATAGTAAATCTGTACAATGGTCTGTTGCATTTATTATCAACTTTAACTTTGCTGTGCTTTGATCCTTCAGGTTGTGTTCTGTCTGACGCTGCGCTCATCATTCCACGCGAGAAACCTTTTGTAATGATAAATCGTGACACAGGGAATACATTTTACTGAAGATGAAAAAGTATATCCATGTCTAATGCATCCAATATCCACGAAGACAACTGTTGTTTAAATAAAAAATGTGCATAATTCGCCACAATAGTCCGCTACACTCGAGGGATCATAAGGGGCCATGGTGAGTATGGTGGTGTGAATTACAGCCATGAAATGCTGCGTCACTTGCCTGAAGGAGGGCAATGCCACGTAGCTCCATGATGCTTCAGTGAGACGCTTCATGGGGCAGGATTACAACAATCTGTAATATTTGGGTGATGGATATTGAAAGTTTATCCTGAACTCCCCAAGTCGTGTCTAACCTTTTTGTCTCTTCCTTATAACACAAAGTAACTCTTCGTGTGTGAAAGTGTCCTTGCATGTGCTGCTCCTAATAATAATGCTTAGAAATTCGGGAATGTCCTGGAAATGGGGAATGTGGAGATTATCTAAAAATATCTCCAGGCCGAGTGACTCACTGCAATTGCCTGCAAAGCGTCACAACAGTTTTAAATCCATCGTGCAATCTCATTTTTCCGTGAAGTGGAATATCATCTTTATTCCACCAAATATGTGTGCCTTACCGATACTCAAGCTGGACCATGATACTCTTGCGCTACTTTTCCAGTTTTGCTGTCGAGCCACACTAACTTGTACTGATGTTGGCAGCGGTGGCAGCAGCTACTGTCGCGCCCTTGACACTGAATCTTCACTGTATTTTTATTTTACCTCTTGGCTGAAGCTTCATTCTTACCTTCATTAAATGTCGCGCGCTCACTAAATGAGCTTGTGTGTTTAAAAGTGTCATCCAATCCTACTATAAACAGAGAGAGAGAGAGAGAGAGAGAGAGAGAGAGAGAGAGAGAGAGAGAGAGAGAGAGAGAGAGAGAGAGAGAGAGAGAGAGAGAGAGAAAGGAAAGTCTGCAAAAGGCACCGTGTTCTTCTATATCCTTAAACTCATGACCTTTAGACTCCTGGCGAGAAAGGTGGCAAACATGGTCAGAATTTATATGACCTCCAACTTTTAACTTAAGGGAACGGCGTACAGCGGATGGCATTTTTGTGATATTTACTCGGCAGCCTCTGACCTTTGTCCTTGTGCTGGCCGAGGAATACGCAAAACATGATAGAACACCACGACACACACACACACACACACACACACACACACACACACACACACACACACACACACACACACACACACACACACACACAGAGGGCACTGCTCGGGGTCCCACAATAACTTTACAAGTCAGCCTTCAGGGACAAGAGGAAGGCTTGTGCTGTGCTCCTCTGAGATGCTTCTTGACGTTTTGACTTCCGGCGGGGACTGGTGCAAAGAAGACTCCTTAGGCACATCACCATATGTTTGTGAGAGAGAGAGAGAGAGAGAGAGAGAGAGAGAGAGAGAGAGAGAGAGAGAGAGAGAGAGAGAGAGAGAGAGAGAGAGAGAGAGAGAGAGAGATCAGTTTCAATAGAGCAAATGTAATCCAAAGTGTTAGTCGCCCAGTTGATTTAGAAGCCTTTGAGATGAATACTCCCATCACACCTTTATTAAGTTGTCTGGCGTGAATGGATCTGATCACTGGGTTTGCGATAAGCTGTGTGTCTTGCGCTATTGGACGCTGTATTCGGGCAGGATTTCAACGTTTTTTCTTTTTAACCTTCCTCATTAATTATTTGGTGTATTTAGTGTTGCTGTTGTTATTTTTTTTCTCTAGATTATTTTTTTTTTATTTTTACAGGTTTTCGAATGTTTTTTTTTTAGTTTACTTTCTAATTAGTTTTATTTCAAATTTTCAACGACGAATAGGTGTTATGTTCCTTAATCTTCTTCTTTTTCTTTTTTGTCTTCTTGTTCTTGTTCTTCTCCTTCTTGTTCTTTTCTTGTTCTTGTTCTTTTTTCTTTTTTTCTTGTTCTTGTTCTTCTTCTTGTTCTTGTTCTTGTTCTTCTTGTTCTTGTTCTTCTTCTTCGTTTTCTTTTCTTTTTCTTCTTTTCTTTTCTTTTCTTCTTCTTCTTCTCCTCCTCCTCCTTTTCTTTTTCTTCTTTTCTTCTTCTTCTTCTTCTTCTTCTTCTTCTTCTTCTTCTTCTTCTTCTTGTTTTTGACCTATTTTTTGTTGTAATTGGTTGACTCGGTGGTGCGGCGTATTATAATCTTTACGCTCTTTGAAACAGTTCGTCTATGATTTTCTTAAGACAACAACTGGTTATCATGTTCTCTTCTAATTCTTTGATCTACTCTTTTTCTTTTACTTGGTGCTGTTGTGTGTATAATCTTCACGCTCTTTGAAACACTCCACCCATGATTTTCTTAAGACCACAACTGGTTATCATCTCTTAACTTATAGTGTTTGACCTACTCTTTCTTTTCGACTTTGTGCTGCCACGTGTAAAATCTCCACGCTCTTTATAGTCTTTTAGAACAACAAATAGGTACTATGTTTCTTTACCTTATTTCCTATTATTTATTACTCTATATATTATTCTATTATTTTTTTTTATCATGTTCTATTATTTTGTAGCTATTTTCTTGTTTTTACTTGACTTGAATGTCCGTGAATCGCCCTCCCATCCCTGCCTCCCCCTCACGCCACTGACCTGCACACCACCGCCCACACGCACCAACGTTGTATTGACTCACCTTCTCGCCAGTAAAATTCATTCCTGTTTTGCTCTCCAGCGTGACATCAGAGGAGAGATTTGACTACATTGAACTACATCTGGCTACACTCGCCCTTGATTTACACAGCGTGCGTCACCTTTCTCCTGACCCGCATTGGTACACCACTCCCACTCTCTCATCTCCATTATGTCCTTGGTGTACTTTGCGTTTTTCTTTTCCTGCTGGGTCTCGAGTTGATGTGTCAGGTCACCCAGCACACGACGAGCTTCATTCTTGCTACATATTTCAGTCTCTCCTTGCTCTATTTTGTCGTTCATCTCTCAGGTATTGATTAGTGATGGGTGGGTGACTTCTTCTTCTTCTTCTTCTTCTTCGTTTTCTTCTTTTTTTGTTATTGTCTCTCTTTCTTATTTTAAAAATTTTTTTTCTTCTTTTCTATTTCTTCTTCTTCCTCTTCTTCTTCTTCTTCTTCTTCTTCTTCTTCTTCTTCTTCTTCTTCTTCTTCTTCTTCTTCTTCTTCTTCTTCTTCTTCTTCTTCTTCTTCTTAGTCAGACGTAGATTATACATTTCCTTTTCACTCTCTACTAAAATTCCGTGTGATTTTTTGATATCACATGGTTTTGCCTTTTTTCCAGCCAGCCTTGGCTGGAGGGAGGGGTGGGTGGGGAGGAGCCTTCTGCTTTTCTGTCCTGTCTCTACCACTGGTAGTTAGTAGATAGTCTCCACAAACAGCCTAGTAAGGACCTAAGGGTCTGTTGCTGTTTGTATTCCTTTGTATTCCTTTGTAAGTCCCATGAAGGTAGTTAGGAAAGCAGGGCAGTGGTGTGTAAATAGGTCTGTATGGAACTTAATAGGCTTAGTAACTAGGTAGGCAGAATAAACATGCTAAGATTAGGCAGGTAGGATAGGTAAGTAAGTAGATAGGATTAGAGGTAAGGGTGGGAATCGGTGTGTGTGTGTGTGTGTGTGTGTGTGTGTGTGTGTGTGTGTGTTACTTATTCATTCATTTTAATATGCAACCTTTTTATTGAGAGAGAGAGAGAGAGAGAGAGAGAGAGAGAGAGAGAGAGAGAGAGAGAGAGAGAGAGAGAGAGAGAGAGAGAGAGATTATACTCTTAGCTATTGATTTGATTGTATTTTTTTTTTCCTTCAGGACAAAATGTCGTAGAAATGCAATCGACTCTGAAGGCAGATTTATTGCAGTCACTTTGTTCAAACCCTCTTCCGTGGATGTCCCTCGGGGGCGCACACGGAATCACTACGAGTTCAATATAGCTGGCTTATTTAGACTCGTCGTGAATGGTGGGAAGGACAGGTACAGGGACAGCCGGTAGCCACAAGCCTGTGTATGTGTGTATAGCGAGTGTTTACTAGTGAGAGCGGCTGGCCAGTCTATCAGTGAATGTTTTTAAACGACTCAGGAATAGAGATGGACAGCAGATTAGCCCATTTATTTGCGCCATGCATATTCATGTCATTTGATGTTTTAAGAGTCGGGTGCAGTGTCCTTCCTCCTCCTCCTCCTCCTCCTCCTCTTCCTCCTCCTCCTCCTCCTCCTCCTCCTCCTCCTCCTCCTCCTCCTCCTCCTCCTCCTCCTCCTCCTCCTCCTACTACTACTACTACTACTACTACTACTAATTCCACAACAGTAGTAGTAGTAGTAGTAGTAGTAGATAATACGATACACGGTGAAATAAAGTAAGGGACGAGTAGCGTATCATTTGAGACACTTAGTTTGTGTTATGGCGAAGATGAAGCTGATGGAAAGGTTCCGGCCGCGCTAATCACGGCTCTTTAGGAACAAAATGGTGAGGATCCCCAGGGCGCAGCGTGGCTGGTCAGTCAACAACACCCTCTCGCAAATTCTTTTTCCATCATTATCTTTACTCTTCTTATCCAGTCATGCTCCTCCTCCTCGCTCAATTGACTGCCTTAAACTTTAAGTTAACTCAATTAATGATCTAGATTAGACATGAGCGCGCTGCGTGCCGTGCTTCACCTGAGCCTCCGGACCTGCCAGAAGTGGATGAGGGGAGATGAACCCGGCCGCCATGAACGCCTGATGATATTTTCTCTATTCACTCAATGCGCGCTTTGGAGGTGCGAGGCTTACAGTACCTGCCCCGGTGAAGGCTGAGGAGCGAGGCATGATTGCTGGGAACGCTATTGATTATTCTGAAAGGAGGAAGAAGGGAAGGGAGGGGCGACGGTGGGAGGTAAGAAACTTGTGGTTTAATGAATGCTGGCAGATCACGAAGGAACTCTTTAGTTTCAGTTTTAATTTTTTTGGAAAAATAAAAAGCACAAGTAATAGAATGTGTAGATCACACTAGTGAAGGTAATGCTTACAGTAGTAATTGCATCCTTCCCGTCAATGTAGGCACACATCAAGTGCGCGCGCGTTTGTGTGTAAAATAATAGTAAAAATAGTAATAATAATAATAATGATGCTAATAATAATAATAATAATAATAATAATAATAATAATAATGATAATAATATACTGTTTGTTCGAATTGCAATACTTACATACTCAAAATCTAGATGGGGGACGCGGGGAGGCTTAAGAATGGTGCACTCTCCTAAAGGTTTATGGCTCGCACCATGGTGGGGATCGCACTGTGGTGGTATCGTTCCGTGCGTGGTGCCCTCAAGGGTGTCTTGTGGCACGGGCCGGGCGAGATACGTCAAGGAGGAAGCAGGTGGGGCAGGCGTGGGTGACGCAGCAGGCCCCCCCAAGATTTTCCAGGGCCTCTCAGTGTCTGGTATTGAGCTTCGGCAGACTCAGGGTGGTCAGGGCGTCGTCGTAGTCGGTGTAGACAGAGCCGAAGATGACTCTGTGTGTGTGTGTGTGTGTGTGTGTGTGTGTGTGTGTGTGTGTGTGTGTGTGTGTGTGTGTGGTGCGTGGCGACAGACGGGAAAGATGCGTCACAATAAATAACATTCCGGACATCCATCAGCACACTGGTGAGAGGGAGAGGCGGTGTTATCGGTGAGAGACTGCTGCTGTGGTGGAGACGGTCCAGCAGCAGCAGCAACAAAAGCGGCAGGAATCGGAGGAAGAGGAGGAGGAGGAGGAGGAGGAGGAGGAGGAGGAGGAGGAGGAGGAGGAGGAGGAGGAGGAGGAGGAGGAGGAGGAGGAGGAGGAGAAAGAAAAGAAGAAGAAGAAAAAGAAGAAGAAGAAAAAGAAGAAGAAGAAGAAGAAAGAAAAGAAGGAGGAGGAGTGCAAAGGAATATAGTCCAAACAGCAACAAACTTTGAGTTCCTTACAAGGTTGTTTGGACAACTATTCTGCCCAACTATTATTGGAAAACAGAGAATAGTAGAGGAGGAGGAGGAGGAGGAGGAGGAGGAGGAGGAGGAGGAGGAGGAGGAGGAGGAGGAAGAAGAAAAGAGGAGGAGGAGGAGGAGGAGGAAAAAGGAAACAAGAGAAGGGAGGGAGTAGAAGCAGCATCAAAATGAAGAGAAAAGAGGAAAGTTATGGTGTCGGTTGTCGAAAACATGAAAATAATATATATATATATATATATATATATATATATATATATATATATATATATATATATATATATATATATATATATTAGTGTTCCTCCACGAGGTGAATCACTGTATTAGGATACTCCTTCCCTGTAACACAGAGGCCTTGGCGCCCTGACACACAGCCTCTCACTCCTTGATGCAGTTTTCCACACCCGCACATTCTTCCCTCCCATGCACATCCCTGCACATCTAAATGTAATTCACTGAATCTGCCCGTCTCCATCCAATCATTCACTTCCATTCATGCTGCGCTGATTGACTAAAGTCGTGCTTTTGTTAGTGTGTGTGTGTGTGTGTGTGCTCACGCATTCATGAAAGGGTCCATATCTCTGCCTGTAGGTGTGTGAGTGTTTTATAATGGCGGCAGGTGTTAGTTTTTCATTCAGTGTTCGTGTGTCACGTGTCACGCATCAGGTGTGGTAATTAATCTTTGAGCCTGAGTGATGGTTCATTGCAGGGAAATGTTACTTACGGCTTTACATGGAATGATGTTCAGACAAAAGTATCAGTAAATGTGACATCTGAAAGACACGTTGTTTTCGTGGATGAAGGTTGGATTTGTTAATTGATTGTATGTTATCAAAATATAACCAAAGACTATTCAAAATTATTTCATCCAGAATAACATATTTCAACAGTTTTTCCTCTGTTTTTATATAAAAGTATTTTTTATCTTCTTTTTTTCCCGATGAGTTTATACTGTTGAGTTTCCTTCTCGTTCTCGCCTCTTCTCCATTCTGGGCTCCGGTGAGTGTTTTCTCGCTGCTGAGTGCGAGTATAGCATTAGCATATCGAGCGAGGCCCTGCAGGCGCTCACAGTCAGGGTATCCATCCCTCCCACCAGAATGCCGCCCCTCCCCGATCACTATTTCACCGTCCACCACCACCTCGCTCCTGCCTGGTGGTCGCACCTCACCTGAGCGGGAGGAAAGGTGAGGGCACGCGGCAGGTGAACCAGAAGGGCGGGGGAGCAATTCAACGGGAAATATTGGGTTCACAGGGAAAGTCTCGCCCATAGCCTTAAATCTGAGCATTCAGATTCAACGTTGTGTGTGTGTGTGTGTGTGTGTGTGTGTGTGTGTGTGTGTGTGTGTGTGTGTGTGTGTGTGGACGCTTACTGAATTACTATCTGATAGCAAAAAATAAAAGAAAATACACGATGTTTTTTTTTTTTTTTTGTGTGTAATGCGCTGCCTACATTTCAGCAGGCGTGTATAATAGACTGAGTGTTAAGCCTTGGTGGGCGCGCTGGATTCCACGTCACTGTCAAATGGGTAGATTGATTTTCTGGCATTTTTCTACGCGTATCTTTATTTGAACATTGAACTGCGCAGTAACATGTTTTCAAGAATCTCTCTCTCTCTCTCTCTCTCTCTCTCTCTCTCTCTCTCTCTCTCTCTCAAAAACAAAACAAAAAAACTTTATGAAATATGTTGAAAGTGTGTTCTTTGGAGAAATAGTGAGTGTATGTGTGTGCGTGTGTGTGTGTGTGTGTGTGTGTGTGTGTGTGTGTGTGTGATTCACCTCGGTCGTCTGCTGGTCACCCAGCCAGTCTTCTCCATTACGGAGCGAGCTCAGAGCTCATAGACCGATCTTCGGGTAGGACTGAGACCATATAACACACTCCACACACCGTGAAAGCGAGGCCACAACCCCTCGACTTACATCCCGTACCTATTTACTGCTAGGTGAACAGAGGCTACGCATTAAGAGACTTGCCCATTTGCCTCGCCGCTTACCGGGATTCGAACCCGGCCCTCTCGATTGTGAGTCGAGCGTGCTAACCACTACACTACGCGGTGTGTGTGTGTGTGTGTGTGTGTGTGTGTGTGTGTGTGTGTGTGTGTGTGTGTGTGTGTGTGTGTGTGTGTGTGTGTGTGTGTGTGCCGTTACGTTGGGCATTGTTGTCGCTCGAAGCTGTTAATGCTTAATGAATAGCTTAAAACCATTTCCCTGTTATTCACTTTATCGCATCACTCATGAAGGCTTATCTGCAGAGTTTGACGCCGGCCAGTGTGGTGGACTTGATGGACAGTGAATCGTGCCAACTGCAGACGTCCCATCGCCACATATTACAAGGCGTCAATTTGTATCATCACCAGACTAGATATCAATTTGTATATCACCACTTTTTAAAATCATCTGACTGTAATCCTTAAGTTGCAGTGTCTTTCCCTCGTAGTCGTACGTGTTTTGGTTCCTGAAGACGTTGAATTGTGGAGTGAAAAGGGCACAGTATGAGAATTATCGATACGCCAGACGCGCCTACCGTGTTATATACCCATGGCTTTTGATATAGTCGGCTTTTTAAGATGGATGGTGTTAGTTTTGTCCTTAAAATAGACCATATTCCTAAAGAGACGGATAGATAAACAGAGAGAAGGACAGATAGACAGCGTGTTCTCAATGATAGCAGTGTTTTCAATCCAGTCAGGAGCACAGTGCTTGGTGGAGTGGCACGAATCTCTGGCTCGGTTTTGTTTCAGGGACTACACACCTTTTCGCTTCCGTTGGAGGTTTCAGTAGATAGAATTGTAGTATGAGAAGGAAATAGCATTATACTTATCTCCATACCATAGATCGTTCTTGGTATGGTTGACTATTATGATCTATTAGGTTGGTAAAAATATTTGCCCGCCTCGTTATAAGATGGAGCAGATAATGTCACGATTCTCATGTATTTCCTTAATTTTACCAGTGTTTGTGTTTTTTATATTTTCTTTTTTACACCGCACGCCTTCCCTCATCGCTCCTGCAGCTCCCCACGCGGCCTGCAGGTGTGTGGCTGGCAGGGAACAACGTCTGCTGCATTGCGAGTTGTTCTGTTTGTGTGTGAAAAGATACAGACTCAGAAACCACAAAGAGAGAGAGAGAGAGAGAGAGAGAGAGAGAGAGAGAGAGAGAGAGAGAGAGAGAGAGAGAGAGAGACAGAGACAGAGAGAATCAGAGAATCACATCTTGCCTTGACTCACACTTCTGTTAAATTTTCAGAAACAGGAAAGAAGAAAAAACCTGCGAATAACCCAAGATTTGCATGGAAAAATAATTAAATGAATGTATGTAAAGGAGAAAATACTTTGAATTCTGGAAGCTTGGTGGTGCTGTAATGGTAATGAGACAAGTGGTGGACGTGTGGCCGAGATACGAGGCTGCTTGTGTAGTAATGCGAGCACCGGTCTTGGCTTCTGTGTCCTACAATGTTTGGCCCAGCTTGCGTCTCTTGTTAGGCGAAATATTGGTGATGCTCTGAGAATACACTGGTGACATATTTAAATGAAGTATGCATAAGATGAGTTGAAAGGTCTTTCTCTCTCTCTCTCTCTCTCTCTCTCTCTCTCTCTCTCTCTCTTGTATTCTGAAACGCCTTCTCTTCTCCCTACGACAATTTTCCATGGCCACAGAGACAACTAGCCGCGTTTTCAAGACAGTGTTTCATTTTTAATAAACTACAAATCTTGTCAGTCTATCTCCAGAACCATAAAATACTCTTAAAAACAGAAATATCTTCAACTGGAGCCTTTGGAAAGCAGTGATGGTGAGAGATCAAAGCGTTTCAGAATACGAACCTCTCTCTCTCTCTCTCGCTCTCTCTCGCTATGGCGTGTAGTATTTTCACACCTGAGATAAGATTCCGCTACAATAATCATACTTCTCTGCCACCACACCTGTAACTTTCTCAGAGGGACTCCTGGACAGACACGCCTCGCCAGGTTGTGAGGGTGTACCGTGGTGAAACTTAGTATTTTCTTTTAACCTTTTTTAATACTGGGACACATTTTTACCTTGAGATTTGTGTACAATTAGACCATTTCATTGACATTAGGATGGGTCGATGGAGGTCAGAAGATTAATGGCCAGAGTCTTCACTATTTTAATCCCTACACAAGTTTCTGAAGCTATAAATATTACCGAATAGTAAGAAAACTGAATATTGAAACGCGTCACGGTACTGAAGGGGTTAATTTTTTTTATGGTTCAACAAAGCGACTTAGACAGTTAGTTGAAATGTGGAGCTCAAAATTCATAATGTTACTTTATTTTTCTTATATTTTTTTGCCTGGATTCAAAATTTTCTCCTCGTTATTTATTTTGTATTCATTGTAGCGTCACAACCTCAAAATAAGGGAGACAATATAAAGAAAAGCTATTAACACCACCAGTAACACCATACAACACCATATACTGACATGAGAACACACTTTTATATTCATAGGGAGGAGAGAAAGAGAACGGGGATGGAGGGTGGAGAGACCTGGTGGAAGGTGGATTATTGAGGCGAAAGGAGGAAGACAGTAGTGGCGAGAGGCGAGTCGTACCACTGGAGAGGGCCGCTGTGTCCCTGGAGGAGGAAATTTACTGTGGGAGAAGGAGACAGAGCAGAACAGAGGAGGCGGTGCCCTGGAGAGGCCTGGCGCCGTGCTGCTCCTTAAACCCTTATTTGGTCTGACGGAAAGGAGTACGAGGCGAGGGCGAGGACGAAGAGAAGGACGAAGGGATAAGAAGGAGAAAGAAGACAACAGACATATTGGCACGCAGGCACGACTGGCGTAGACAGATAGCGGACATATACAAGACACTTAGATGGATTGACAGTAAACGCGCGCACACTCTCATTAACACACACACACACACACACACACACACACACACACACACACACACACACACACACACACACACACACACACACACAGAGAGAGAGAGAGAGAGAGAGAGAGAGAGAGAGAGAGAGAGAGAGAGAGAGAGAGAGAGAGAGAGAGAGAGAGAGTTGCGAAGCATGGGGGTTAAGGGAATGTGATAGAATGATGGTGTGAGAGCGGGCTAAAAGCGTGAGGGAAGCAAGGACGGTCACGTGGTAAGGAGGAGCAGGGAATGAAGGGGAAGAGAAGAGGGCGAAAGATGTTGATGCAGGTGCGGAATGAAAATCTAGTAGTAGAGTATTGTGAGTGACGGGAGGTTTGAGGAAGCTGTGCAAAAATAGATATTTTCTGACGATCAATAAGACTAAATTCTATTCTCTAGTAAGCCTTGACTATTTGACGCTTTTTTTTTTTTTTGCTTACTAACGGGAATCTTGACGTGAAGTCTTCAAACTTTATTCTCACTAAGGAAGATTAATGGAAATTTTGTGTCCTGAGTCGGTTCTTTGAAACAAAACAAAAAGAGTCCAGTGATGTTATTGGAGCCATTAGATGGAGTTTTTAGTTATATGTATGTGCTGGTAATGTTTTGGGACGACTACAAAATTTATTAAAACCAGAGGTGAGATTAATTGTATTTACAACAGCTTCTACACAAACTCTCGGAGATGTAAGAGTAAACATGTAGCAACACCAGTGTTGGCAAGTGTAAAGCAGGATATCCTTACACTTGCTCCTCTTGAATTGTTGTAATCAGGAAGCACGATGACACCCCGCCACGTGCATGATGCGTTGCTTCCTCTATTCCAGCGTGACGGCTAACCCACAATCAAACACGCAGCTTGCATATATATATATATATATATATATATATATATATATATATATATATATATATATATATATATATATATATATATATATATATATATATAATCAAAATAAAATGAAAACTTTGGAGTGGTATTTGCTTTCAATAAGAGGCAAAAAGTAATCTATCCTGGCTGAGTAATTGAAGAGTGAATAATGTATGCACATTTAGGAAAGGCAAAAAGTCTGAACGAAGTCAGCGTCGCTTCATTTGCATTTTAATTATTCCCGTTCATGTACTTCACTAAACATGGAGCGAAGGCGGCGCTCACGGAGCCGGATGAGAGGGAGAGGGAGAGGTGGGTGCAAAGTTCATGTTTGGTGTGATCCGTGTTTGTGTTGCGCCATGACCCTCGCGCGGCGGATGGCGTGGTGGCGGCGGTGCAGCATCCGCTCACTTCCCACAGCGCGTCCATTCACGCCTCTGTAAAAACTGCTTGTTTTGTACCTTTATCACTCAAGGTAATCAAGACAACAATGTTTGTGTTTACCACAGACAGGCAGGCAGACAAACTAAAACACACACACACACACACACACACACACACACACACACACACGCACACAATGTGATTTCACGCAAAAGCCTTCACTAAGAAGTACTTACAGTATGTGTAGCCATTGCCCCGCCGCGTGTCCACCTGAGCAGATCATTACGTTGTTCCTGTCCCTTCCCACATCAATACTAGAACAAAGAAATACCCACAACAAGGCCTCTCTGTGCTCGCCCCGTGTGCCGCCCGCCTTGTGACACAGCACATCTGGACCCATACTTCGCACACTCACCACAGGCCTGACACCACACTACACAAACCACACCACACCACACCACACACACCACACACATCACACCACACACACCACACCACACCACACGCACCACACCACACACACCACACACCACACCACGCACACCACACCACACTACACACACCACACCACACCACACCACACCACACCACACTACACTACACTACACACACCCCACCACACCACACCACACCACACCTCTTAATATCGGTGAGTGGGCAACATATATCCCTCCAGTAGAAATCCTCCACACAAGGCAATGTTGCTGATAGAATAGTGATGATGAGTGTTCCTCTTGGCCAAAGGAAACCTGCAGTCCTGATGTGCTTACCGAATGTTTTATAGGCAGGTCATGTGACTCGAGGCACGCTGCGACGTGATTCAATAAGCTGATCTCTGTGGCTCTGATTGCTTGACCTTTAGCGATATTATTTATTAAAGCGGGAATTATAAATGGCTGTTGCTATCATGGAGGAAGCAGCGACCCGACCAGCCAGGCAGCCACCACTTCACCATGTGCTTCCGTGTACAAGAGAAAAGAGGCAACATATGAGTCTATAAAAAAATATGTATATATATATATATATATATATATATATATATATATATATATATATATATATATATATATATATATATATATATATATATATATAAATAAAGTTATATGTAACTTTTGTAATTATTGGGTTATTTCTTGATAGTGCCCGATAAATGTATTCAATTTAGAACTTGTGATGACGGTGGAAAGCGATGACGGAAATAGGGCGCGACAGGTGCTGTCAGGTGAACAATGTCCACTAATTAATTCTTTTGCTGATACCGACTGCGTCTCATTTTCTTTGGTTAGGTGTTGAGTGACCAGGCAGCGCTGCCTCTGCCTCGGAGCTGAACACGTGTGCACTTTCATAATTAATGACTTTTCTCCTGGAAGTTTAGTTTACTGATGTGAATTTCTAGTTTTGTTTGTTGTATGTAGGGAATTATTTAGTTGTGAGTTATGTAGAATGTGAGTGTTGAACGCTTCCGACGCACTGGTCTTGTGCTCCGCGGATGGCGAGGCTGCGCTGTGGCGGAGTTTTGCTTCTCTGTGACATCTCTCATCACATTTTCATGTGATGCACAAGAGCTTTCTTTACTTTTTGCATTAGTCATCGTCTCTATTGTGTGAACTCTGCACTGGCAACCCTGTAATTATGTGTCGCTCATCGTTTCGTTATTCTCAGAAGAAAAGTTCTTTTTTCCTTGGTGATATAAATGGCGGCACTCTGGCGTGGCTGGGCCGGTGGTCCGACTGCACAACGGCGAGTGCGATCACGTTTTTTTGTGTAGTTGTGCATCTGGTGGACCGTGTCCCACCTGTTGGCTGGCAGTGTTGTATATTTAGTCTTCGAAGCGGCACGCGCTGGCCACACCGCGGCGGCAAGCTGATGTGCAACCCTCTCCCTTGGCAACCTCTTCTCTCCGAGCACTGCTGTAATTCTCTCCCCTCCGCCCTTCCATCAGTTGGCTGCTTTTATCACTTTCTTAGGCTTCTCTCTTCCTCTTCCTTATGGAGTTATGTGCCGTACAACGCCCACACTCTTCCTTTGCCTTCTCTCAGTTATTACCTCAGAGAGCCTTTGTAAGTGCAAGAACCAAACCCTGCCTGCTCTTCTTATACATCCCACCCTTCTCTCTCCCTACTTGTTTCCCCTCCTTCTCATATATCAGTCCATTGCGTTCACCTTACTCTCAAAAACTCCTTTAACTTGGTCATGTTCGCAGCGAATCCATTCTATAACTTTACCGTTGTTGGCTATATCTTTGCCTCCTTCTCCTCCTCCACCTCCACCTCCACCTCCTCCTCCTCCTCCTCCTCCTCCTCCTCCTCCTCCTCCTCCTCCTCCTCCTCCTCCTCCTCCTCCTCCTCCTCCTCCTCCTCCTCCTCCTCCTCCTCCTTTAATTTGGTTTTGTAATTCCAGTAGAGGACAGAACGTCTCAGGCCTGCTTTGAGGGTTCACTGCTCACTGTGGCAGCATCAAAGGCTCAAATCCCCTCAGCACTCCCTCTCTGCCTCATTAGTTGTCGAGTAAATTATGTGTTGCTGCGCGTTTATCAACTTTAGAACACCGCAGCGCTTCTGTCACACTCTCGGAAAGTGTTGTTCTAACCTTCACACTCCGTTGATAACCAAGTTGGAGTCGCCGCCTTCAGCATATTATGGCGTGACTCAGTTGTCTCAGAATTTCCCCTCACTAGGATCGACTTTTATGCCATACGTTGTTGGGATTGGTGGACATGTAGTAGTAATAGTAGTAGTAGTAGTAGTAGTAGTAGTAGTTATTGTTGCTGTTGTTGCTACTAATTCTTGGTTAAGTAAATAATGTCAATGCAGAAACGTTTCTTTAAAATCTAGGCTTCTCCAGGCTTTTATTTGCTCCTCGATGTGAAATAAATTGTTCTGAAAATGCGTGATAAACTTTTAGTCTTTGTCTTTGTGTTGTTTGTGTCTGCCTTCCTGCCTGCGTCTTTGCGTCCCTTCCTCGTCTTTCGTTTAGTTTTGTTTCCTTCCTGTTTCCGACTCTCTCTCTCTCTCTCTCTCTCTCTCTCTCTCTCTCTCTCTCTCTCTCTCTCTCTCTCTCTCTCTCTCTCTCTCTCTCTCTCTCTCTCTCTCTCTCTCTCTCTCTCTCTCACAGCAGCAACCAAACTGCAGCCAGAGGTCATGGCATTTTAAGCACTTATATCACAATTTCCGTTCATCGTCAGAAAGGCGTGGCTAAATGTACCGATAGATGGCGCCCCACACACACACACACACACACACACACACACACACACACACACACACACACACACATGGAAAGAGCTTGGTGTATACTGTAAAGAGTTTGTACGGCATTTAGCACCATAAACGGAAACTCGTGAGGTGAAGAAGTTCGTGCGAGTTTCCTTGTTTCTCATCTGCATGGCTGTTACATAAGGTGCCGCCCCAGTTCTGGCTTACGTTGCCTTCAGCCACGCGCAACTTAGAGTCTGTCGAACTTCTTGTGGCTCCATCTTTATTCCTGGCGTAACTGAGTCTTTAAATGTGCTTCTCCTTGCATGGTGGACGGCTCTGAGTTTACAAGGCAGCGGCAACAGAGCGGGGAGAAGTAGACGCGGAAAAACTATCGGTGTTATGGTGTGTTCCTGTTATTGAACGTGGACGGGCTTTCGTATGGAAATGCAGGTGGGGTGTAGAGAAAGGCTGTCGCTTGTCTGCCAGAAAGGTACAAGCTCAGGAGAGGAGGAGGAGGAGGAGGAGGAGGAGGAGGAATAGGATTACAGGGAGAGAAGGATGGATAGAATTACACTAGAACGTAAACAGGGAACAGTGAAGAGAAGTCGTATATTTTAATGAATCTTCTTTGGCGGAGTGAGAAGAAAGGAGTCGTGAAGGAAGGAGGTTTTACATGATTTATGAAAGAAGGATAAAAAGACGAAAAGAAAACGGAAACTATGTGGCGTGATGATGTTTTGTACGTGGGAAGGAGATGATGAATTTAGGAGATTTAGGAACCTTTGACTGAATTCATGGAAAGAGCGGGTATCTTTAATGTGTGTGTGTGTGTGTGTGTGTGTGTGTGTGTGTGTGTATTCTGCCTCATATCTTACCTATATTTCATTTATAGTAATTTATCATCCCGGTGCATTTATAAGGTGCAGAGTGCCGCGAGCCTCTTTCATGAGGAAGTGGTAGTGGTGGTGGTTAGAGAGGACCACGTCAATATTATTAGTAACTCTGCGTTTTCTTTCTCGCTGGTAGATCATGGCGCCGTTGTAGTGGCGGTCTATGGGTGGTGGTGGTGGTGGTGGTGTGCTGCAACAGTCGTAGTGACGAGAGTTGACTTGCACGTTATGGAAATCACGGTTTTATTGTAGGACGGTGTGTGTTGCTTTCATTGGTGGGCGTGGTTCCTGGGTGGGGCGGGACTCATTAGGGCAGCTGTGTTGGTAATTGATTAAGATTGTATCAGGAGAGCCGCGGCGGCAGCAGGAGCAGCAGCAGCAGCAGCGGCGGTAGCAGTCTGGCCGGAGGTGCAGCTGGCCGCGGGTGTCGGGGCCAGTAAGACATTATGATCATCTGGCATCACGTAAATCCTTGCTTTGAACAGATACATCGTCCTCTCACTAACAAAAACAACACACTTGAAAAGGTTACACGCAACATTAATATTTAATGTCATTGAATCACTGAGTGTTTCGTAATGAATTATTATTACAATTCTTTTACCTCTGTATTATCATAATAGAAATATAATTTATCTCTTAACAAATAAAAACAAAAACAAAGGTAGAACGCATTGGCACGATATGAATAATGTATCAGGCAGTGTGTGTGTGTGTGTGTGTGTGTGTGTGTGTGTGTGTGTGTGTGTGTGTGTGTGTGTGTATGTGTGCGCACGCGCACTCTCCTACTACTCGTATTGTGAAGGAGACTTAGCGCACCAACCCCGAGGCATCATCACCATAAATACAACATTACGATCACCACCGCGACCATAAAGCGAGCCGAGTGTGTCTTTCCCGTGAAGCATGAGTGTTCGATACAGTGGCGCTTCGATTTATGCGAGGCCTTGTTAGCGTGGATGGAGAGGCTGGATCAATAGGCGTGAGGGATAAGACCGCCATTAGTTTGCTTGATGAAACCGATGCCGCCGCTAATGTTACAGAAACCAGATTGCAAAAATAATTTTGGAGTAAACCTGAGTATCATCCCGTGTTGGTTGTCTGTGCGCTTGTCTCTTGTTCATATCTCAAGCATAGAAGTGTTTGAGAATACTAACTAGAGACCCATATTCTGAAACACTGCTCTCTCACCGTCACTACTTTCCAAAGGCTGTAGTTGAAGATACGTGTGTTTTTTAAGGGTATTTCTGTGCTTCTTGTGGTAGACTGACAAGATTTCTAGTTTATTAGAAGAGAAGCTGTCTTGAAATTATGGCCAGTCGTCTCTGTTGTCATGGAAAATTGTCGTGGCGAAAGAAGGCGTTTCTGAATACTAGTAATACAAACAACCCTTCACTAAGAACCATTGCCATCGCAGCCTCACAATCAACGTTATTTTCTGTGTATTGTATTAGAGTCTACCCTCCAGTACCACTATGATGTGTTGCTGTTGTCTTGCTTTCCCTCGTGTGCTTGTGGGACTCGAACGTGACAAGGTGGGATAGAAAGAAGACATAAAAAGAAGAAAAGGTCAACGGGAAAAGTAGCACAGAGAACTTAAAGGAAAAAATATGCCTGGTCTAGATACAAGTGACAGTCTGCAGGTTCTAGGCACGGATGTCAGGGAAAGGTAAAGGCAAAGTGGTGCGAGAAACGGTAGAGACAAAGCAGCGCCTAACCTCAAACTATATTCTAAAACACTTCTGCTCGCCCCTCCTCTACTTCCAAAAGGCTCTCGTTGAAGTTCCGTGGGTTTTTAAGGATGTTTTTACGGTTTTAGTGTCAGATTAGTGTTAGTGAGATTTCTGTATTATTAGGAGTAGAAGCACTCTTGAGTACCCGACTAATTATCTCTGTGGCCTTTGAAAATAGTCGTGATTAAAGGCAAAACAGTGCCTAACCTCAAACTATATTCTAAAACACTTCTGTCCTCTCCTTTTCTACTTTCAAAAGGCTCTAGTTGAAGTTTCATGGGTTTTTAAGAGTGTTTTTTACAACTCTAGTATCAGATTAATGAAATTTCTGTATTATAAGGTGTTTAAGCACTCTTGAGAACCAGGCTAATTATCTCTGTGGCATTTGGAAATAGTCATGATGAAAGAACAAAACATTTCTGAATACTGCCCCTAGTTTTACCTTAGTGGCGCTTGGCATGTCCTCGCTGGTAGGGTTGTAGGAGAGAGAGAGAGAGAGAGAGAGAGAGAGAGAGAGAGAGAGAGAGAGAGAGAGAGAGAGAGAGAGAGAGAGAGAGAGAGAGAGAGAGAGAGAGAGAGAGAAAATAAATATATGAATGTTTTAGGATGTTAATGGAAAGAGAATACTTGACTCGGCCCAACAAAACTAAATCAACCATTCAAATAAACAAATCAAACCCAATCAACCTTACTTTCGTTTCTTTGCTGCAACAAATAATTTTTTCTCGGAATTCATGGATACATGTGTTTGTGTGTTTCTTTGACAAAAAGCTCAATATCGCGCTAGTCTCTCGGGATATGGACGAGGTGGTGGTGGTGGTGGTGGTGTGCAGGTCACGTTAAATTGTTACTTACATCAACGCAATATGATACACATTTACTTAGCTTACTGCCTCGATCGAAAGTCTCTCTGTGTAAAGGAACGCACTTTTAATGTATTTATGATGTATGAAACTGCACGGTATTTACATTACTCTTACAGACGCGTCCATCAGCACCGCACTGAGCCACCAGGCCAGGCTTAATTTTGTCTTCACCTGCACCACCACCCTGCCACTGGCCGGGCGTCAGTGTAGCGGGGTCGAAGTTACCCTACATAATTCAACATTACTCAATGTTCGATTCACATTGACTGAACCTCAAGTTGGTGGCTCCTGCTCTCCTACTTCACCAGCGAGCACAGTTTGGGTGACGGGAATGACTGTTGCGGTTTTAGGCTTTAATGCTGAACCGCTGCTTTTGATCTGTCGTGGAAGTTCGCGAATCAAAACAGAAAAGTTTTGGTGCGCGGTGTGGTGGGTTTGTGTGGCAGCGCATGCAGGAAAGGGATGCAAGTGATGTGTGACAATATTCTTCCTCTGTATGGCCACCAAAGGGAAGCCTGAATGTTGCTGCCATGGGGGTAGTAATCGATATCAGGTGTTGTAACTTAGTAATGGCTCAGAGAACAAGGAAGACCGCACTACAATACGGCTGTATATCCGCCTCTTTACCCAAGCTGTCCTTTACCATTATTGCAGAGAATTTTGTAGGTGAATTTATCGTTCTTGGAATTCGCGGCCAAGTACAATGCATCATCTGGTGCACGTAATGTGGGACTGCTGAGTCTTTGTTTTGAAGGTATTACGGTTTGCAGACAGCTGAACCGAGCTTGGCGAGGCATGAGGATGCTGTCCCTGTGGTGGGGTGGTGCATGTGTCACCACTGCGAGACGTACGGGCAGGCACTGTTAGTGGCTGCCAGGATCTTGCCCCGGTGCTGCTACCCGGGCAGGAGGAGGGAAATCGATAAGTTCAGCACCGGAGGACGCCAGTCAGAAGGACGCCAAGGAGCAAGTCGCCACGGAACATGGCGCCAGTGGAGGTCGAGGAGCCGGGGAGGGAGAGAAAGGAAGAGGGATGAAGGGTGTCTGACGGTGAAACGGAAGAGATTTCTGTGAGGCAAATTATATGACTGAAGACGAGGAGGAGGAGACGGAGGAGGAGGAGGAGGAAGAAGAGGACTAGTTAAGTGAAATTGATTTATGCTGAGCTCAGTATACGGGAGCGGTAGATACAATACTGATAAAATACCGAAATTTCAGAGGAGCAAGTCATTACCACCTCGCATTTCAAAAATGATGTTTTATTGAAGCTTTTATATTTTGGAGTTCAATCTGAACTACTGTTTGTGTTCTCATTTTTTTTTGTCTGTGTGCACAAACGTGCTAATTCAGTGCTTTCAATTAATGGGGTGGATTCTTCAAACTTCATCAAGAGAATTCCTTTAAAAAATAGAAAAGTAAACAAAAATATGAATAACGTTAACAGGAATATATAATGATTACTATTCCGAGAAGGATACATTTCTTCATACGTGAACAGAGAGGAGCCTGCTTGTGCTAACTTTTTCTTCTTGAATAAACTGGTTCCAACAGTGGCTGGAATGAGCTTGTTACACTCGTGACACGACACTAAGGCGTGGTGAGGACATGTGTTATGCTGGCAACACTTCCCTGCCTTCACCAGCCACGGGTGCACGTACAGAGCATGAGCAGGGAAAATATCATAATGTTTTAGTAATAGATAAAAAATGTTGTGATATGTACACCAGAATGTTTTTTGTTTATTTTTCACGGTAATTATTCTCGAATGTAGAACATGAGTGTGGTGTAAAAGTATTGATTTTAGTCTGATTATTCTCTTGTAACATAATTAAATACTAGATTCTGTGATCTTTATTACTTTGAATGTTTTACAACCGTAGTTTTCACCGAAAGCAACAACGTGAAAGGCTTTACGTAAACATATTTGCAAACATTTATATGAATTGAATGAATGATTTGAATGTATGTCGGAGAATGTTGTCTCGGTGGTGATGTGGAGTGGAAAATAGTGCAACATGTACAAAAGACAGAGATGTTTCCTTGAGTCGGTGCGGTCTACTCCTTGCATGAAGCAGGAGTCTCGCTGTGCTGTGATGAAGGTGACGAGAGATGTGATGGCCTCCGAGAAGTGATTTTCTGACGACGTTGGCATAAGAGTTGTTACTTCTGCATGATTACTAATGAAGAAAAATAAATCTCCAAATATTTCTTTTCTCTCACAACAATGAAATTTTCGTTTACAATCTTGTAAACTGGCAAGAAATTAATAAGCTCAACAAACAGTGGATGATGCAATGGGTGAAGAAAAGTTTTGATTTCTTTAGAGTATACATGTCTTACGTTTTTGTCCTCCTATACTTGCTGCCTACAGAGAGAACACTTCAGTCACACTCGCCCTGCACTCACACAGTCCGACCACGCGATGCCTGCACAGTAAACCTTTGTTAGACTGTTCGGTGACGTCAACAGTCTTTGCTTGATTTGCTTGTATTGTTTTAAAGGAAGTGTGTGAGAATGAAGCATAACAGTGAAAGGGAGGCGATTGTTGGCAGGAGAAGTACACACACACACACACACACACACACACACACACACACACACACACACACACACACACACACACACACACAGCGTTACTGGTCGCGCTCACCACCATGCTTCCCTGGGCGGTGGGGGACAGGCTGTGCTGGCTAGATAAGGCAGCTGGTCTTGCCTCCGTCAGTCAGGCTCAACAATATCTACACGGTCAATTTGGGTTGAGGAAAAGTTGACTCTGTCCACGCGTGCACACAAAGCTGCGCACATATTCCCTGCTGGATATCCGATCGCAGAATCCTTGTTGACATTACCTGCCAGATTTTTCAGTAGGGACTAATTAAAAGAGGCGCTGATCAATAATTGCCTTTACTCTCCGCCAGAAATATGCATGGCTCCTGGTAACCTGGTAAGTATTTGCCAGTAATTCATCATTCCGTAGGTGGTCTCATCCTGTGCTGCTGAAATATCCTCCTGCTTCCTCACTCATTACTTACCTGGAAGAGTCATGTCGTGAAGTAGTGGCAGGTTCAGCGGTAGTGATTAATGATAATGGTAGTGATAGTAATAATGATGATTATGTTATTAATAGGAATAATAATGATGATAATAATAATAATGATAATAATAATGATAATAATAATGATAATGATAATAATGACAATGATAATAGTAACTGATAATAGTAATGATGATAATAATAATAATGATAATAATAATAATAATAATAATAATAATAATAATAATAATAATAATAATAATAATAATAATAATAATAACAAAATAATAATAATAATAGTAAAAGTAAAAGTATTTATATAATAGTAGTTTAAGTAGCAGTATTAGTAGAGGAGATAGTAGTGGCAGCATCGGCAGCAGCACAAGCAGCAGCAACAGCAGCAGCAGCAGCATTAGCATTATTAGCACCAGCAGCAGTGGTGGGATTAGCAGTTGGTGCATCGGATGAACGAGCTTGCCATCACATTCACAGGAATTTGTTCTTGAAGTTTTTCAATTGTTATCGTCAATTTCGTTCAATATATATCTATATCTATATCTATCTATCTGTCTATCTATCTATCTACCTATCAATCAATCAATATCTATCTATCTATCTATCTATATTTTTTTCTTTTTCTTTTTTTTCCTATTGTGACAGTATCGGGAATTCCTCTCAAGGGTGGACGTGGCACTGCTCTGTTCGGCATAAAGCTCTCACTTAAGAAGCTCCAGCCTGTCAATGAGTATTTGTACAGAAGTGCCTATTGTACTTAAAACTAACTGAATCTTTTCCAGCCCTGGAGGGAAGGTTAGGATAAACTGATGTGTGTGTGTGTGTGTGTGTGTGTGTGTGTGAGAGAGAGAGAGAGAGAGAGAGAGAGAGAGAGAGAGAGAGAGAGAGAGAGAGAGAGAGAGAGAGAGAGAGAGAGAGAGAGAGAGAGAGAAACAAACACATAACGTCTAAAACTGTGCACACATAATCCCTTTGGAAACTGAAAATTCTATTAAAATGCTCGGATTATCTGCGAAAGAAATAAAGTGAAGAGAGAAAAAAAAAAAAACTTCTCTGAAAACCAATACGCATAAAGTGGAAAGAAACGTAATTCAATCGTAATGATGTATATGATTCATCGGATTCAGTATCGCTTCGTTTCATGCAGAGAAAGAAAAAAAAAATGAAAATCACGCTGGATCCCCCCAAAATAATAGTCTGTGCTGGTGAAAAGTGTGACCATTACTCTTCTGCCCTCTGTACACCCTTGCTAATGTCAACAAAATGGTCTTATCATAGCCAAACTGTCTTAAAATGCCTTCAAAAGATGCCAAACTGTCTTAAAATGCCCTCGAAACATGACAAACTGTCTTAAAATGCCTTCAAAACATGCCAAACTGTCTTAAAATGCCCTCAAAACATGCGAAACTGTCTTAAATGCCTTGAAAACATGCCAAACTCTTAAAATGTCTTCAAAACATGCCAAACTGTCTTAAAATGCCCTCAAAACATACCAAACTGTTTTAAAATACTCTCCAAACATGCCAAACTTCTTAAAATGCCCTCAAAACATGCCAAACTGTCTTGAAAAACCTCAAAACATGCCAAACTGTCTTAAAATGCCCTCAAAATATGCCAAACTTCTTAAAATGCCTTCAAAAGATGCCAAACTCTCTTAAATTGAAAAAAAAAAATCTATGCACTCATTCACTGATCCCTCGAGGCTACAATGAGAGGTGAAGAGAAACATTGAGAAGATGGCGCTGGAGGGTCGAGGAGGAGAGAGATAGAGAAGACTTAACGTGTGTGAGGGAGAGGGGATGATGGGAGGTCAAAAGAGGGGGAGGGTGAAATAGAACGAGGAAAAGTGAACGAGAACAAGAAAAGTCATCGAAGTTCAAGTGTGGACAGGAAGAGGGAGACAGTGGACAAATAGAAAACACGGGAGAGGAAAAGAGTTTGGGAATTCTACTGAGAAACTTGTGTGTGAGAGAGAGAGAGAGAGAGAGAGAGAGAGAGAGAGAGAGAGAGATGAATGATTTGATCCGATTTTGATATTCTCAGTGAAATTCTCTAATGAAAAGTACCTCGCTCTCTTTTTATAGTACACACACCTGTTGTCTGAGTGAATGCCTTTACCTGCCTCTGAATTATCCTTTTCCTACACGTGTACACTTCATATAGATCGAGTTAAGAGTGTATAGATTACGTTAAGTTGTACATCCATACTCCAATATTCCAGACTCCATTATTCCAGTCTTCCCGCTTTTCACTTAATGTTTACTGTATATTTTTTGTTCATTTCAGTGATTAATAATGATGAAGTTACGTTTTTTTACTTTACTGCTCATTTATTTTTGGTTTTCCTCTTTCCTTATCGCTCGTTCCTTCCTTCTTCTTTCTATTTTTTCCCTCTTACCCTCCCTCTTTTCCTCCTTTCCTCCCTCCCTTCTTCCCCTCTTTCCTCCCTCCATCTCTCCCTCTCTCCCACGTCCATCCTCTCCCTCCATCACTTTCTCCCTCCCTTTCTCCCTCCCTCCTTTCCTACCTGTCTCTCCAAAGCCAAGCACGAGTGTTGGCGAAGCGTCCCTCCTTAATTGCAGGCTCGCCATGGTGGAATGCCTGACGGAGCGAGAGGCTGTTCGGCGGCCATTAGCGGCGTGCGGTGCCTCGGTTCCAAATGTTGCTTCCACATGGCCCTCCTTATGCTGTGTCCTTCTCTTCGTCTGCTTCACTTTATTGTTGTTGTTATTTTGGTCAAGTGTTTTTAATTTTTAGTGTTTGTTGATTTCATGTGTGGGATTTTTTTGGGGCTATTCCTGTTTTGTGTTCTTTTTCGTTCCGTTTGAGCTTGTTGTCCTTGCCTTGTTAGGATCCCTTTGTTGTTGTTGTTGTTGTTGTGTTTGTCTTGTTGTTGTCGTCTTCCTACTCCTTGTCCTTCTTCTCTTTCTCCCCCTCTGCCTCTTCTTCTTCTTCATCATCATCATTATTATCTTCTTCTTCTTCTTCTTCTTCTTCTTCTTCTTCTTCTTCCTCCTCCTCTCTCCGTTGAATAGCCAGCTCTACTGATGGCCAATTTTCTCCCTTGCAACAATCCTATTCCATTTCACTGTCACTCACCTTCTCACTCTTTCACTTTGCATCATTCAAGTATTCCACATTCTCTCTCTCTCTCTCTCTCTCTCTCTCTCTCTCTCTCTCTCTCTCTCTCTCTCTCTCTCTCTCTCTTCTCTGTCTCTTTCTCTCCCTCTCTCTTTCAGCACGTTCATCAGTATTCACATTTTCCATCCTTTACCTGTACTCTCTCGGTCCCGCTGCTCCCTTTCATTACGCTCCTTCGCACATTTCCTCATTTATATCCCCTTGCGGTGCGGTTCCCTGGGCGTTCCCTCATCTGGGGCCTCATCCCTGCTCAGCCAGGTGCTTGATAGGGAGCGAGCCCCAGGCAGTGAGGGGCCAGAACGTCATCAGTATATGTTTATCCCGGCAGATTTTTGGCGGACGGTGTTTCTGAACGGTTGACGTGAAGTATAACGCCATTTTTTGTGTGTCTTTGTAAGAATTGATTTAATAGTTGAGTCTTTGTGCTGTCAGTAAGGGAGGGAGGGAAGGGTGTAGGTGGTGGTGGTGGTAGTGGTGGTGTTGAGTGTGTGTAGGTGTGCCGTGTGTCCAGGAAAGACTCGTGTGTGTTTCGAGCCCGGCGAGGCGGTGAGGTGATAACGTCGCTGGAAGGTAAGGTGATAACAACGTTAATGATGAGAGGCGGGGGCGATGGCGGCGGTGGTCGTGGTGGCTGAGGAAAGGACAGTGTGGGCGGGTTTGGTGATGATGGTGATGAAGTTGACGGCGGCGTAGGAGGCGTTGGTGGCGGTGAGAAAAAGGCCACGGGAAAAAATAAATGAATAAAAAAACATGCGAGTTAAATTCAGTGGTTCTCTCTCCACTGGGTGACCTGATGGAGTTCTTCTGTGCACGGGGAGCTCTCAGTCTTTTTTGGCGTGAAGCGTCACTTGATGTATTTGCCAAGCTCTTTGTGTGGCAGGTAATAGAGTGATGCAGTGATGTGTGTGTGTGTGTGTGTGTGTGTGTGTGTGTGTGTGTGTGTGTGATGGATGGTGCTTACTCGGTCTGACACTTTTACTGCTACGTCTGCTGTTGTTGTTCTACTACTACTACTACTACTACTACTACTACTACTACTACTACTACTACTACTACCACTACCACCACCACCACTACCTACCACTACCACTACTACTACTACTACCACCACCACCACTACCACTACCACCACCACTACCACTACAACAACAACAACAACAACAACAACAACAACAACAACCACTACTACTACCACTACTACTACTACCACTACCACCACTACTACTACTACTACTACTACTACACAACAACAACAACAACAACAACAACAACAACAACAACAACAACAACAACAACAACAACAACTACTACTACTGCTACTACTACTACTACTACTACTACTACTACTACTACTACTACTACTACAATAACAACAAAAACAACAACAACAGCAACAACAACAACAACAACAACAACAACAACAACTACTACTACTACTACTACTGCTACTACTACTACTACTACTACTACTACTACTACTACTACTACTACTACTACTACTACTACTACTCCAGCAGCTGCTATTAGTGTTACCTCGTCTCTTCACTGTTGTTCATTATGTTCTTCACGTACCTTGCCTTAGCAGAGTCAAGGTGAAGCAAGCATTAATCTTTTTGGTAGTTCCGGAAAGGTTTTGTTTACTTCCCTGCTCTTCTACTACATTAAATAAAAGGTTCTGTCCGTCTGTCTGTCTGTGTGTCCGTCTGTCTGTGTGTTTGTCTGTCTCTGTCTGTCTGTTTGTCTGTCTGTTTGTCTGTCTGTTTGTCTGTCTGTCTCTGTCTGTCTCTCTGTCTGTCTCTCTCTCTATCTATCTATCTATCTATCTGTCTGTCTGTCTGTCTGTCTGTCTGTCTGTCTGTCTCTCTCTCTCTCTCTCTCTCTCTCTCTCTCTCTCTCTCTCTCTCTCTCTCTCTCTCTCTCTCTCTCTCTCTCTCTCTCTCTCTCTCTCTCTCTCTCTCTCTCTCTCTCTCTCTCTCTCTCTCTCTCTCTCTCTCTCTCTCTCTCTCTCTCTCTCTCTCTCTCTCTCTCTCTCTCTCTCTATCATTCCATATTCCTTTGTGTTACTGAATCCCACTGAAAGCGAGAAAGAGAAAGGGAAAATCCTGCTGGATGAGGTCTGAGTGAGGTAATGTCTACTTCACGTCCGATCATTTACATACGAATATCTTTAATCTTCATGGTGGTGGTGGTGGTGGTGGTTGAAGCGACAGATGATGGTGATAATAACGGGGCTGCTGGTGATGATGATGGTTCTTTTGGTGATGATAATGGGACTGCTGGTGATGATAATGGGACTTGTGGTGATGATGGGGCTTGTGGTGATGATAATGGAAGTTTTGGTATTGATAATGGGGCTTTTAGTGATGATGGGGCTTTTGGTGATGATAATGGAAATCTTGGTGTTGATAATGGGGCTTGTGGTGGTGATGATGATGAGGCTTCCACCACATTCTCTCTCTCTCTGAAGCAGATTGCGTTGTGGAAGTAGAAAAATGGAGAGTTTAGATAACTTTTCTGCCAGTGAGGGGCCGCTGTGGTGTGGCTGTAGTGGTTGACTGCCACGAGGATCTACCTGGCTGCCAGCTGGGGGTCAAGGCGGTGTGGCAACAGGTGGCTCTTGATTCACGCTGCTGCCAACTCATGTCTTTTCATCGCGCGTTTCATCCGAGCTCAGGTGTCGCAAAAGTAAAGGGAAACACGATATTTGTGCAGCATTTCACATTCTTAGCGCCTGAAAATACTTGTTAGGTGATCTAGTTTAACAAAACCTTCTCTGTGATATCTATTTTGAGGGGTTTGAAGGATTGCAGTTTCCACTTCTGGCATTCCTGAAAGTGATTATGTTAAGTGCAAGTATTCTGAACTTTTCTTGTAATATGATAACGAGGTGGAGATGAATCCTTTCAGTATCAACAAAAGGGAAAAAAAGAGATCATTTGCTTTGTTTTCTATCATAAGTCAAGTAATCATTATAATATTCTTCAAGTGAATAGATTGTTCTGGCCACTGGAAAGCCCTTCTCGGCACTCCCCGCTCATTTCTCCGCCGCCATCTGACAGCCGCTCACCCACCGCACTGAATATCGCCTTGCATCAGATACTAATTATCGCACTGCAATGACTATCTGTCCGGGGAAGGGGAAGGACCGCGTCACTTGTGTGCCTGGCAAGTGATGACCGACGGGCGTGTCTTCCTGTTCTATTGATTCGCGCAGGGACCAGGAAGACATCCATTTCTATCTATACTTTACCACGTTGCTTTTGTAAGTCAGTGGGAGCCTCGCAGGGTACGTATGTTTAGTGGTGGCTTTTGAGAGAGCAAGGCATGGACGTTATTTTCATTTGCAACCTGCCATGGGTGTAAATCGTGTATTTCCTTGAATGAAAATGAAATAGTTGTGAAGAATCTATTGCCAGTTATTGACACGCAGGTTGTATAATGACAGGTTGTATAAACAAAATACTTGGTACATAGTCTGACAGGAACATGAGGGTATTAGTTTTGCCTGCAGGTCTCATCTCTTATACATCTTGCGTCTCACTCAAGTATTATGTTGGCCTGCATGTAGGTATATTTTCACAAACACACGCCCGCCAGTCAACCAACTTACACATACACACACACACACACACACACACACACACACACACACACACACACACACACACACACACACACACACACACACACACACACACACACACACACACACACACACACACACACACACACACACACCGCGTAGTGTAGTGGTTAGCACGCTCGACTCACAATCGAGAGGCTCGGGTCCGAGTCCCGGAAAGCGGCGAGGTAAATGGGCAAGCCTCTTAATGTGTGGCCCCTGTTCACCTAGCAGTAAATAGGTACGGGATGTAACTCGAGGGGTTGTGGCCTCGCTTTCCCGGTGTGTGTTGTGTGTGATGTGGTCTCAGTCCTACCCGAAGATCGGGTAGGACCGTAATGGGGAAGACTGGCTGGTTGACCAACAGGCGACCGAGGTGAATTACACACACACACACACACACACACACACACACACACACACACACACACTCTCTCTCTCTCTCTCTCTCTCATTCGCCAGTGGATGTGGGTGTGCCAGCGTCTTTCAGGGAATCTGTTAAGGCAGCAGAATTGAGAATGGCGGGAATAATCTTCCTCCCTGCTCATTACCATACCAGATGAAGGGCGGCGTGGCGGGCCAGCGAGCGGGGTCAGGAGAGTGAGCACCACCAGGTTACAGAATCAATACTTTAAAGTCTCCTTGTTGCCGGGTCATTGAGGCATCTGTCTGTCTGCACGTGGAACAACACACTCGTGCACAGTAGCCGAACACAATCTCACCTTTACGGACTCACCTACTCACCCGTGAAAGTGAAGGGTGTGGCGTGTACGCCTTCACTTACCTGGAAAAATGTACTTGGAAAAATGTACTTGGAAAAACGAGAAGTGTGTTATTGTAATATATGTGCATAGTATTACATTTCAACTTTATTTCTGCAATTCTTTCCTACACATTCTTTCAGCATTTTTTTTATTGAAAGAGTTCCAGGAGTATTATATTGAAGAGAAGTAGTTTAATAAGCTCTTTTGTCCTGCTTGCACATTTAATCCCTTCAGTACAATGACACGTTTTTTGTATTTATTCTGCTGACTATTTAATAATTTTATCTAGTTAGAGAGACTTATGTGGCGATTGAAATAGTGAAGACTCTGGTCATTAATCTTCTGACCTCCAAAGATCCTTCCTTATGTAAATAAAATCGTCTAATGATACTCAAAACTAATGGTAAAAATGCGTCCCAGTACTGAGAGGTTAAGCACGACGAGAAGCTTAGCGCCTAATAACACGTGGCTGCATTACCCTCCTTTGTTGCGGCTCTGCGTGAAAGGTGTTGAGGTGGCCATCATGCCGCGGTCCTTTGAGGAGGCCACCTGCCGCGGAGCAACAGGTGGGGCTCAACTGGCGCGGTCACGTCTTACTTCCCGCTAGATCCGTCGTAGTTCCGCTAAAGTAAAGGGACGGTAGAATGATTTGTGAGCGTGAAAAATGTGATTCTTGTCAGCTTTTAAAACTGGGAATATCTCCTTGACGCTGGCCTCTCTGCCGTGTGTGTCGGTGCATACTTTAATAGTTTCAGCAGGTCCTGGAAAAGAAATGCAAGTCTCTGCAAAAGTATTTATTTATTTATCTATTCTTTTACGTATGTGATTTCAGATTCATTTACTTTTGTGATCATAAGGAAGTTATTTTCATTGCTTATCGGTCATGTTCGCAAGATTTTAAAATGATCAGCCTGCTTATGTGCATCTAAAATAACATTGTTGTGCTACTGAAACACAGACTATACTCGTTGTGTGTGTGTGTGTGTGTGTGTGTGTGTGTGTGTGTGTGTGTGTGTGTGTGTGTGTGTGTGGTGCTGGGGAAGAGCGATTTATTTCGTTATTGATCTTGCTAAAAAAATAGAGATGACGGAGAAAGGAATAGGGAGTAAAGAAAGTTGTGTGCGTGTGTGTATGTGTGTGTGTGTGTGTGTGTGTGTGTGTGTGTGTGTGTGTGTGTGTGTGTGTGTGTGTGTGTGTGTGTGTATGTGTGTGTTTGACTGGAAATGAGGATTACCTGCGCCTCATTATGAAAAAGTTGATGTGAAAAATTGTCCTTTACGATTTATCTATGACACAATATCTATCTGCGTTATTTACAGCGGAAATTATGTACGTAAACCCAATTGCCGTGTTACCAGACTGGGAACGGCTTATTTCTCATTACATATATTGACGTGATGTTTAATCTCATAGCGACTCTCTATGTTTATATCCTACGTTAGAATATCACGTGATTGGCAGACAAGAAGACGTGAGGGATTCATGAGTGCAATCTTTTAACCTAACCTAACCTAACCTAACCCAACTTAACCTAACCTAACCTAACCTAACCTAACCTAACCCACCCTACCCTACCCTACTCTATCCTAGCCTAGCCTAACTTAACTTACTCTAACCTAACCTAACCCAACCTAACCCAACCCCACCCAACCTAACATAACTTAACCTAACTGTACCCAACTCAACCCAACCCAACCCAACTCACTCGAACCCAACTTAACCTAACCAAACCTAACCCTTCCTTCATACTGAGCTGCTTATGTCCTACAATTAAAACAGGAATGGGTAATGTTCTGCATCTCTCTTCTGGATGTGGTAGTGAGGAGGTACTTTGCAACATGAAGCTCCTTGCAATGCCTCACCAGCACCGGAGCCGCCAGCAAAACTCCACGGTCCCGCTTTGCCGCGTTTCACTTCCATTGATCCGTGGCGTGCTGATCATATCGCGTGTAATAAAAATGCTCTGTTATTCTGGGTCAGACAAGGGCGCTGCCGTAATTGAGAGCAATGGCTGACCGGAAAATACGTTGGTAATTAATTCAGCGTAACGAATATACCATTATTAGTTCCAAGTTAATTACTCTGTATGTATTCCTTTTTATACTTTGAGCTTCCGTGTATCAAGTTACGAGTGGCGCCTGTATTCAGCATTGCCGTCTCTTCTCACTACGACAATTTTCCAAGGCCATAAAGACAACTAGCTGGGTTTTCAAGACAGTTCAACCTTTTAATAAACTAAAATTCGTGCCAGTCTATCACCAGAACCATAAACATACTCTTAGAAACACGACTATCTTTAAGAAGTGTTGGTGAGAGAGCAAAGTGTTTTAGAATACGTGCCTAAGTCCTATGATCCATGCCTGTCCTTCGTGTCTCGTAGGCTTTGATTAACTCCTCTCCGAAGGCGTCACTACTCTCCTCCAGCGGTCCTTGTAACTGTCCAGTCCGTCAAGGAGAGCGACGCTGGGAACACGGGAACTTTCTCTAGACCCTGAACCCGCCAAGCTCTGGTGCTGCTGGCGAGGCGTGGGCGACGAGTGGCGATACTGTGCTAGAGGGGTGAATGGCAGACAAGTTGAAGGGTCGCTTGTGAATCTGTTAGAGTCTCCGTCATTAAGAGGAATTGTGATAAGAATAGTTAGCCTAAGAAGTTTGTAGGAGTTCAGAGAAAACGGTGCCCTTCGTTGTGTAAAAGAAAATGGTAAAGTTTTGGGTAGAACTCGTGTAAATATTAATCATATGTAGATATTGTTTTCCTTGTTTTTATCGTGTGTAAAGAAATTGTGTTGGTGTTTTGAGTATTTCATGTTTCAAAGACAGTGTTTTGATAGTGTTATGAGAATTTCGAGTTACTGTGTGTGTGTGTGTGTGTGTGTGTGTGTGTGTGTGTGTGTGTGTGTGTGTGTGTGTGTGTGTGTGTTGTGTGTGTGTATGCCTGTCTATCTGTCTGGCTGTCTATTTCTATATCTATTTGTCCGTCTGTCTATCTTTTTTTTTCCCTACGTTCCTTCCACATTCCCCGTACTCTCTCTCTCTCTCTCTCTCTCTCTCTCTCTCTCTCTCTCTCTCTCTCTCTCTCTCTCTCTCTCTCTCTCTCTCTCTCTCTCTCTCTCTCTCTTCGAAACATTCCTGTCAAATACTCTATGTTTGTGGACACGCTGATATCCCGTCCTATCATACATAATCTCTCTGTACTTCTGACGTGACTATCTATTGTTTCCTGATAACATTCATAGGTACAAATGTGAAGAGAACAGGAAATTAGGTAAACTCCACTGCCGACCATTGATAAAGCTGATATTAACCTCTTCAGTAGCATGACACGTTTTCAAATTTATTTGGTGATTTTATACAATATCAGAAGCTTATGCGGGGAGTGAAATAATGAAGATTCTGGCTATTAATCTTCTGACCTCTGTAGATCCCTCCTAAAGTAAATGAAATGGTCTAATCACACTAAAAATTCATGATTAGAAATGCGTTCCAGTATGAAAGGGTTAAAATAAATGCTAGAGTAGAGTAATGATAATAACAGTAGAAAAACAAAAAACATATCTGATCGTAAATAAACCACTTAACTCACTCTAACTAGGTTCTAATCTTGTAGTAATGGTGTTTAGTGGTATATCCTGCTGTGTGTGTACTGAGCCTTTTGTGGAGTGTTTCTTGGTGGCGGCGTCTCGAGGTGTCTCCGTGTCAGTCATCATCGTGGTTCCCTGACGTCTGGTGCTGCAGGGAGGAGAAAGCTGTGTGTTAGCTGGACCAGTTTGTGTGTTGTAACTACCGGAATTTACCTTGTACGTGTCTACCCTATGGTGTCTCGTTGTGTCCTGGCTTGCTCCGCTGGTAAAGCTATCCACATACACTTCCTGTGCTTCTGTCAGTGCCACCGCCTTTACTACCATCATCACCACACCACATGAGCACCATCACCGCTGTACATATGTCACCATTGCCACCATCAGCTGAAACCACCACCAGAACTTCCTCCACTATTGTCACCACTACCTACGTGTACACCATCACCATCACAATCACCACCACCACCATCGCCGCCGCCGCCGTTTCCGCCACCAGCGAGGCATAATGTGAACAGTCACTATTTTTACACGAACATACTCGTATATCATAACTTGGGTGTGCTTTATTAATGCAGGCACACTTTCGCCTGTGTGTATGTAGATTTATTTGCATTCATGTTCGGATGCATTTATGTATGGAAAACACAACCTGCGTGTTTTATGAGTCTATATATTTCCCTAAATGTGCCATAATGTTTTGAATGAATTTGACTCGCTCACCATTTTTGTATAACAATGCTTCATTAAGGACACCTATTTTTCTTTGTCATTAGAAAATACTTGAATTTTTTCGTTGGTGGTTCTTTTCAGTAGAGTTTATTGATTTTCCCTTCTTAACAAACCCACCACATGCTCAGCCAGCGGCCTCATCCCTTCCTTCCCCTTTACCTGCTGCGGCTTTGGTAGTCCTAACGCGAACGGCGTCAGTCCTTTTCTCTTCCCCGCGCCCCTCTCCCTTGCCAGGCCGCTCCTTGTGCCGGGCATCAAATGTAGCGTGAAGGCCTTGGAGGCGCGGGAGGGAGAGGGAGACGGAAGGCAGGTGGAAAGGGCCGCCGGAGAAAAAAAACACGAAGGGAAGGTGGCTTGTGGAAGGAATGACGATAGGGTGGCGCTGTGTTTGGCCTGGAAAAACGGAAAAAGAAAAGGATTTAGAGATCAAGTGAGGAGAATGTTGAATGAATGTTGTAGAGTATATACGCGTACTCTTACGGGGCACAGAAATGAGTACATGGGTGGTTTGATGGTTGATAAGATTGTGATGTACCTGAAAAAAAGAAAGAAAATAATAGCAGGCTTTGAATTCACCAACCGTTGCACAGAAACAGATACAAAGCTTTATTCTGATACACCATTGGAAATTCTGAGTTGCCTTTCATATAAACCGTTTTATCAATGTGTTACGAGAAAAAAAAATCGTATGTTTGTAAAAAAATGCCGAATCTTCTCATTATGTACGAAAAATATATGAAAAATCCTTATTTGTGTGTTTATGGAGCAGACTTAACTTCCTCGCTGGAGGTGAGAAAGTTATCAAACTCACTGATCATTTGATTGTGTCGTGTGTGAAAGAGTAATGTGGAGATAAGTAGATAGATTGGCAGCCTTGTGTGTGTGTGTGTGTGTGTGTGTGTGTGTGTGTGTGTGTGTGTGTGTGTGTGTGTGTGTGTGTGTGTGTTTGTGTATGTGTGCAGTATAGGTTTTCATGTCATATATTCTCCTTAACTAGTCTTCTCTTGTACATTTTGACATTTAGTTCTTGATGGAAATAAATCTTGAAGCCAATTCCTCTGACTTAACAGAAACATATTATGACAGACATCATTTACTAGGAGGCTGGAAGACTGTCCATTTACCTACCACAGAAACAAAAAAATATCAATAGAAGAAAAAAAAACCCTGAACACTCTTGATACTAGTGTTTTAAGTAATACAATCATCGTGTTTATATTTGTACTTCTCAATTAATCCGGCGAAAATGATAATGACAAGATAATATAACAATGCTGACTCTTGGGGGGAGTATAGGACCTCCATTCATAAAGCTTTGGATTCGCTTTCCATGACTATCTCTAGTTTGCACGAGTTTCAGGCAAGGAGTTGGAGAGGATAGGAAGGAAAAGTTCACGCAAGTAAGGAAAGGCGCCAGGAACGATTACAATTAAAAGAGAATGTTGGGTATGGTGTTTCAGGATACCCAGAGGTGGTGGTGAGGTTTTTGGCTGCCTTCAGGTTGTAAATGTAGCGATGGGAGTGTGATGCAGCGATAGATAGAGTGATCATAGACGATAATTAGCTAGTTTCTCTCTCTGTCTCTAGTCTCTCTCTCTCTCTCTCTCTCTCTCTCTCTCTCTCTCTCTCTCTCTCTCTCTCTCTCTCTCTCTCTCTCTCTCTCTCTCTCTCTCTCTCTCTCACACACACACACACACACACACACACACACACACACACACACACACACACACACACACACACACACACACACACACACAGAGAGAGAGAGAGAGAGAGAGAGAGAGAGAGAGAGAGAGAGAGAGAGAGAGAGTCTTAGGAGGAGTAGCTCAATACCAAGAAGCCTCGCAGACCCCGAAGAGTCCTGCCGCCGCAGTGTCTCGGCTGGAGGGACGGAGGGTTCGACGCAGCAACTCAGCACACCCAGTCAGCACAGCACGAGGCCACCACCACCACCACCACCACCACCACCACCACCACCACCAGTAGTAGTCTGTGAGGCGGACCAAACCACGGGGGACGGCAGGCTTCCAGGAGGCTGAATGAGGGAGGGAGGGAGGGAGGGAAGGAAGGAGGGCAGGGAGAGAAGGAGGCAGGGACGAGGGAGGGAGGAAGTAAAGGAGGGGATTGTAATAACCTTGAACTCCTGCAGTGAGTGTAGTCGACTGCAGGACCTTCTCTCTCTCTCTCTCTCTCTCTCTCTCTCTCTCACACACACACACACACACACACACACACACAGGACAAGATTAATGCAGGAGTGTTTTTTTTATTATCTTTTTTCTTCCTGCGATGTCGTGATGTCGCTAAGATTAGGAGTAAGTTCGATTTTTTTCATCGCTCGCCCTTGCAAAGCCCCGGGAGCCGCCGACTTCGCCCAACACCACCGCAACACACCCCCTTCTGCCTTTTTCCCTATGTAATCTTCCCATCTTTCTCCCTAACTTCGTCTCTTCTATTTTCATACCTCTCTTCTATCTCCTATTTTTTTCCCTCTTTCTCAGTACCTATTTTGCTTTCCCTACATTAATCTATCTCCCATTTCTCCTTTGTTTCTGTCTCATTATCTCCTTCGCTTTTCCTTCTCACCACCACTATTTCTATCTCTTTCTCTACATAACCCCTTCTGCCTTTTTTCCCTCTCTTCTATTTCCATGTATCTCTCCTTTCTATCTCCCATTTCTCATTTTGCTTCTCTCTCATTCTCTTCCTTCTTACTACCACTTTATTTCTTCTTCTTTTTCTACATAACCTCTTCTTTTTCTCCCTATCCCCTTTTTCTTCTATTTCCTTACCTCCTTTCTATCTCCCATTTCTCTATTGTTTATTTCTCCTTGTCTACTTCGGTTTTCCTTTTTATTTCCATTCCATTCCTATTTCTTTCCCTATATAACTCCTTTCTTTCTCTCCTTACCTCACGTCTCTTCTATTTCCATATCTTTCTCTTTTTTATCTACCATATTCCCTTTTTGCTTCTTTCTCTCTATCTCAACTTTTCTCTCTACCCTTACTCTGTTTCTACCTCTATCTCTATATAATCCTCCTTTTTTGTCTCCCTATCTCCGTTTCTTCTGTTTTCATACCTTTCCTTCTTATCTCCTATTTCTTCTTTCCTTCTTTCTCCTTAGTTTTTCACTTTTCCTCCCTACCACGACTGTATTTCTATCTCCCTCTATTCTTCCTCCTTATCTCCCTCACTTCTTTCTCTCTTTCCCTCCTTTCTCTCTTACGTACCTCTCTCCGTTCTCTCCACTTCCCTCCCTCCTCTACTCTTCTTTCTCTCTCTACCTTCCTCATTTCTCCTCATTTCTCTCCTCCTCATCTCTCTCTCTCTCTCTCTCTCTCTCTCTCTCTCTCTCTCTCTCTCTCTCTCTCTCTCTCTCTTCCGTTCTTTCCCCAAACCATTTTTAACTAAGCATTTTTTTTCCATGCCCAACCTCTCCGCCATCACCACTGCTATTGCCACTCCCCCATCCCCCCTGCAGCCACCGCCACCGCCGCCGCTACCACCGCCGCCGCTACCACCGCCGCCACCAACACCACACACCAATTTCTTTCCTTCCTTACTCTCTCTCTCTCTCTCTCTCTCTGCGTCTTTATCTACAGACAGACAGACCAGTTCTTCTCTTGCTTCCCGGCTTCTTGGCGACACACCTCGTCTCTTCCGTTTTGTCGGTGTGTGTGTGTGTGTGTGTGTGTGTGTGTGTGTGTGTGTATCAGCTTAATATGTCTTTGCGTGTATGATTTTTTTTCGTTATTTTCGTTGTTTGTATCCTCGTCATTGTGTGTGTGTGTGTGTGTGTGTGTGTGTGTGTGTGTGTGTGTGTGTGTGT
>NC_059300.1:12578127-12618127 GCF_017591435.1 Portunus trituberculatus
GGCAGGGGCAAGGAGGTGGACGGGAAACTACACGAAGGAGTTGGACAGAAATTACTCGGGGGGAAAAATGGCTTGGCGAACGTAATTGTGTTAGTTTGAAGGCGTTAAAGGTTGTTGTCCATCACCTTTGTGTGTGTTGTGACGGAGCGTTGATGTGATTAGTGATTAGCAGAGGGAAAGGTGATGGAGTGGGTTTGTTGGTTGGTTGCTTTGAGAGAGAGAAAGTGAATGGATGAATCGAAAGACAGTTGTTGGTGTTTTAAATGGTGAAGGTTGTGTGTTTCTGATAGCTGCTTCAATAATATTAGTCTTATGGTCTTGTTTTTAACCCCCTTCATTACTGGGACACATTTTTACCTTGTTATTTGTGTACGATTACTCCATTTTATTGACATTAGGAGGGGTCTATGGAGGTCAGAAGATTAATGGCTACAGTCCTCACTATTTTGATCACCCAGATGAGTTTCTGAAGCTGTATAAAATCACCAAATAGTAACCATATGTAGAAACGCGTCATAGCACTGAAGAGGGTTAACATTTTTGACGTGTGTAGGAGGATAGTCAGAAGATAAGGTTGAAAAAAAAAACAGGTTAATTTTCCACTCACTAAAAAGTTAATTATAGAAAGTTTGAAAGAAGTTAGCCAATTCAGTTTCAGAGGTGCCTTGATGCTCCTCCTTTGAATCAGATCAAGGAGTAATAAGAGGGAAAAAAATAATACAGGTAAATAATATCCCATATTCTGAACACTTCCGCACCTGACAGCACCTTCACTATTTTCAAAGGGCTCTAGTTGAGGTGACGCGGATTTTTAAGGATGTTTCTCTAATTCTAGTGACAGTTTAACAAGTTTTCTGGATTGTCAACAGGAAAAATGCTCTTTAGAACTCGGCTAATCGTCTGTGTAGTCTTTGAAAATAGTCGCGTTGAGAGAGGAAAGCTTCTGTCCTTGAATATGACGCAATGTCACAGTCCAGTAGTGAGAGGCATGACATTAACCCTTTCAGTACTGGGACAAATTTTTACCTTGAGATTTGTGTACCAGTAGATAATTTTATTGACAATAGGAAGGGTCTATGGAGGTCACAAGATTAATGGCCACAGTCTTCACTATCTTAATCCCCGACATGAGTTTCTGAAGCTATAGAAAATCTCCAAATAGTAAGTAGAATGCATTTGGAAACGCGTCATGGTTCCGAAAGGAATTAAAAAGCATGTGTGATGTGTTAGTTAACTCTTGCATTTGTGTGGTGGAAAGAATAAGGACAACTGACTCATTCCCTCTTTTATAAGTGAGAAGAAGAGAGAAAGAGAGAGAAAAACTCATTTCTCTCACTTCTCTCACTTCTCTGAACTTCCTGAATCACTGTACCGCCTCTCACTCTCCATCTGAGCCTTTCCACCGTGACTGAGGTTCGTGACTGACTCGGTGAATGTCGTAGATACTCTGATCTCTTTGACGGAAATAACGAGATTGGCTGGAGCGGAGGGGAGTGATCAGTGGCCGCCTCGCTGGGATGACTAGGAAGTGCATGGAACTGAAACACAGATGGAGTCGAAAACCGTGTAAGGAATAAACGTACAGGGATGGAAATATGAGGATAAGGCTGCCGGAATGTGTATGCATGCGATGTGATGGGAGGAGATGAAAGGAGAAGGTATTGAGAAGGCTCGCTGGAGTGATAGGCCGTGAAATTTATAGGCATGCTTAAATAATAGGTGTCAATAGGATATGAATTAAGTTAGTGTTTAAGAGGAGTTTATAAGAAAAGATTATAATGAGAAAAGGACTGAAGTTAGCAAAGAAAAATAGAACTTAAGAAAAATGATAAGAAAGGAATGTTAGTCGAATAGATACTAAAAAAAAGGAAATTAAAACAAATATAGAGGTGGAAATAATGAAATGTGTACATGATCACACTTAACACGAACTGAAGGTAAAAGGAAACATGATAAAGAATGAAAAAAATAGCAAGAGGAGAACGTGTATGGACAGGAGAAAAATACCCCCATCTTTTTTACGTTTTCTTTTTTTTACCCGCATCTCTTTCAGGGGTAACTTGAAAAAACGGGAAAAAATCAGTAGCATTACCCCATTAAACCCTTCCCTTCCCTGCCTTGAATCCTCGACGGGGAGAGTATGTGTGTGGATATAAATACGGGAACAAGTATAGAGGGGGAGAGCTGAGTGTCACGTATGGCAGAGAGAGAGAGAGAGAGAGAGAGAGAGAGAGAGAGAGAGAGAGACTGTTATCTTTCCATCTTCCCTCTTCCCTCTGTCACCACCACCACCACCACCATCACCACCTCCATGACTATCCTGCAATATCCGTGGCAGCTTTCTCCTCCTCCTCCTCCTCCTCCTCCTTCTCCTCCTCTTCTTCCCCTTCTTCTTCTTCTTTTTCTTCTTCTTCTTCTTCTTCTTCTTCTTCTTCTTCTTCTTCTTCTTCTTCTTCTTCTTCTTCTTCTTCTTCTTCTTCTTCTTCTTCTTCTTCTTCTTCTTCTTCTTCTTCTTCTTCTTCTTCTTCTTCTTCTCCTCTTCCCCCTATTATAGCCACTGGTGTCACTACTTTTCCTTCTCCATCATTATCGCCTCGTCCTCCTCCCTCTATTATCCTTCATCATCACCTTCTCTCCTTCCGCCACACTTGTACTGTTTTGTCGCTATCCATCGTAGTCTTCCTTTATTCTTCGTTTCGCTTGTCTTTTTTTTTTCATAGTCTCAGTTTCCGGCATGTCTTTCTGTCTCTCGGTCTTGGTATCTGTTTGTGTGTCTGTCTCTCTGTCTCTCTCTCTTGAAATAGCCTGTGTTCTCTGTCTTTCCGTCCCTCTATTTATTTCAATTTTACGTTCCTAGTGACAGTTCCGACTCAGTATGTGCTCCCTGTCCTGTGCTTGTGAATTATCCTCAAAGGCAGCAAGGTGAAGGGCAGGAGAGAAAAGATGTCTCCCTCACTGCCTTCACTAGGTCACCTTTCGGTCTTAGTTAGAGCCGTATTCAGAAACGCTTTGCTCTCTCACCACAACTATTTTCCAAGGCCACAGAGATGATTAGCGGGGTTTTGAAGTGTATTTGTCCAGCTGATAATGAAGGAATCTTGTTAATCTGCTTGTAGAAACGTAAAAACACCTTAAAGAACTCGTGTCGATTTAAATAAAGCCTTCTGAAATAATGGAGGTGAAGCACAGAAGGATTTGAGAATACAAGCCTTAGTCATGCCTACTTACCGCAGCTCCCCACTACTCCCTTCCTCCCTCACTCCTTACTCACACATCTAAATAAACAACAAGGAAAGTAAAGCCTAAAGATGCAGGTTAAAGAAGCGTATGTATTTGTATTTATTTCTTAGGTTACTTGGATCGCTTCTCACTCCATTTTCTTTTAAGTAACAAAGCTCTCTGTTTTCCTATAGTGTGTTCTCGCCCCTTGTCTTTTACCTGTCTCGTCCCTCGCCTGGTGATGTTCCTGCCTCTCTCTCTCTCTCTCTCTCTCTCTCTCTCTCTCTCTCTGCTGGTCTCCGCCTTAGACAGACTGGTACATCATTTTCCACTAGGCCCTGACGCTGACATATTACACATCCTAATTTCCCCAGCCATTTTTAAAGCTGACCTACTAATCGCCTGTTCTGTAGCTACCCTCGTCTGCCTCCCACACACACACACACACACACACACACACACACACACGCATGCAGATACACGTGCGCAGACATTCCGTTTCGCGATTGTAAAGAGTAGCAAAAAGGGATTAACAGTTTTCATTTTCCACTTTCATTCCACGTGTGTAGCAAAGAGATTAGTTTCCTTTCTATGTTGTATTTTTTTTTATTTATTTATTTGTTTTTTTGCTTTTTTTCTCGATGGATGTGTGAGTACAATATGTGTTTAGGGTTTTTTTTCTCTTTTCTTATTTTTTTTCTCTCTCTTTCTTATTGTTTATTTCTTTTCCTTCCTCTCTTTTTCTCTTTTTCTCTTTCTCTCTTGCTCTCTCTCTCTCTCTCTCTCTCTCTCTCTCTCTCTCTCTCTCTCTCTCTCTCTCTCTCTCTCTCTCTCTTTTATAATAGTTTCGTGTCTGTTTCTTTAGCCTTTGCACAAACATTAACCTAAATCATATATATTTCTTTATTTTTATTAGAATCCTCACCTGTTTTCTTATTCGTGACACGTTTTCACACACACACACACACACACACACACACACACACACACACACACACACACACACACACACACACACACACACACACACACACACACACACACACACACACACACACACCTCATCACATTTCACATTTCCCTTCCACATCATTCCTCCATCTCTCACCTTCACACCACCTCCTCCTCCTCCCATTCCTCCTTCCATCTATCCCCCTCCACGACCACCTTCACGTAGACTTGTCCATAAATCTAGGAACCGGCCGACTGTGAACTTTTCTTTCCTCCTTTTTTGCCTCCCCTTCTCTCTCTCCGTGGCCGCTGTCGATACCATACAGGTGGACTCCCATCAGCCCCTGCTCTCCCTCTCCCTCTTCCTCTCCCTCTCTTGCGGCTGGAAGTCCCGTTGTTGGGGTGTTTGGGAGAGAAAAGTTGGTACTGGCGGTAGAAATATGACCGTCTTTTTGGCGTGTTGATTGTTATGCTGTTAGTTTGTTGTTTAAATGGTAGTATTTTGTTGGTGGTGTTTCTTGTTGACTCTCCACGCTGTTGTCTTAATCGGTGTAGAATTTCGTTATGTCTCAAATGATTCGTAAGATGTTATTTAATGCTTAAACTTCGCAAACGATTGCTGTTTTGTTTTAGTATGGAAGCATAAAACTGCATCAACCATGTTTCTTGTTGACTTTCCACGTTGTTGTATTAATCGCTGTAGAATTTCGATATGTCACAAATGATTCGTAAGATGTTATTTAATGCTTAAACTTCGTAAAGGATCGCTGATTTGTCTCAGTATGTAAATATAAAACTGCATCAACCATGTTCAGATTAAGTTTTTAGGTGTACACAGGTAGTATGTTATGTGATGAAAGTAAAGCAATGACGTGTTGTGAGGCTCAGCTCCCCCCTGCTATAAAGAAGCATTTTCAAGGCGGTGGCTCTCTGCGGCGGGGAAGGAGTGGGGCGGGGCGGGTGTTGGGGGTTCATGGTGTTTATGGTGTTAACGTGATGCGCGCTTCACTGCATTGCCACGGTCAGGAGCCTTCTGGCTCAACTTGCTACATCGTCATTATCGTCAAATAAATACATCAAGAACGAAAACTTTAGTTCTATAATAATTTCTGTCGGGAGAACTTTGCTGTTAGGATGTGAAGTTATTTTGCTCCTATTTTGTAACACGCGTGTCTGTGCATGTGTCTGCAGTCTTCCAGTCTTAAAAATTGTTAGTTTATTTGACCGCTGCTTGCTGTCTCTAATGTTATTAGCAGACTCTTAATAAACGGGCAAAAAAAGAGAAAAAGAGAGAGAGAGAGAAAAAAATACTATAAATGAATGGTGGCAGCAGAGTGGGATACTGCGCGCCGTAAAGCTGTAAACTCGTGCATCAGAAGTTACAGTTCAAAAGGTGATGTATTTGGCAGTTCGTCAGAGATAGAAAAATATGGTTATTTGCGTCGCTGTTTTTTCTGTCCCTCTCATTATGTTGTGCGCGGTGCGATGCTAAAACTGGTGTAAAAAATCCACATACTTTTATAGTGAGTCACGGCTGTTGGGTTCGGCCTTTGTCACCACCACTTCGATCACCCACACTGTAGCAGTAGTCCACATTGATTCAGTTTTTAGTGTTGTGATTTTTTTCTGCTTCTTTATTTAGTACATACTTATTTGCCATCATTGTAGTCTAACGTGTGTTTCTGTAATTTTCTCCACACGTATATTCTGATTAAGATTAGTAAGTTTTCGCATCTTCTCTCGTTTCTCTCATCTTTATAATCATTTTCTTTTCTTTTTTCTCTTTATTTTCTAGTTCCATCGTTTCCTTTTTAAGATTAGTAATTTTTCGCATCTTCTCTCGTTTCTCTCATCTTTATAATCATTTTCTTTTCTTCTTTCTCTTTTTAATTTCTAGTTCCATCGCTTCCTTTTATTCTATCCATCAAACACACCCTCAATACCTCAACCTATTTTTAACTTCCCCAACTCTTCCTTCTCTTCTCCTTCTCACTTTTCTCTTTTCTTTATTTCCGATTCTTTGTTCCAGGGCGAAAACAAACCGTTTGTTTTGTCTCTCACTTTAACCAAAACATTTTCAGATGGAGCCTCTTGTTTTCAGCGTCGCTTCTTGCTTTTTGTTGCTCATATTTGCTTGAGTCTTACTCCTGAACGCGGATGGTTGGCCATTTCAAGCTGAATTGGAGTTTTTTTTTCAGCGTTTCGGTAGAGAGAGAGAGAGAGAGAGAGAGAGAGAGAGAGAGAGAGAGAGAGAGAGAAAGATCCCTTACAAGAATAAAACAAAGTGGGATTTCAAGCTGTCCTTTGTGGTGCTTCAGGGCAAAAAAAGATGAAATGGCCATTGTTGTCTCACCAAGCACTGAGCTCTGAAACAATCGATATTGCTATTATTCTTATTCGCTCATCGAGGAGTGGGCGGATTTTGCAGAGAGGAATACATTGTTATTTCACACTGAATAGCAGAACGGTTTTAAAATACACAATTTCACACGACTGATTAAAGCATCTGGACTACTACTAATTAATCACTCAAAGTACTTATTAACTTTTTTGTTTATTATTTATGTTGCTTTTACTGTCTACAAGTCAAGCAATTTTTACCTTGTGGTTTGAATTCGAATGCGTACCTGCCCGAACAGTCTTCACGTGGTAGTCTCTCTTTAACCACTTCAGTACCGTGACGCGTTTCCATATTCATTCTGCTTACTATACGGTGATTTTACACTGTGTTTCACTGTTTGATCTGCTGCAGTCTCTGACGAGACAGCCAGACGTTACCCTACGGAACGAGCTCAGAGCTCATTATTTCCGATCTTCGGGACAACAAGGTCACAACTCCTCGATTTACATCCCGTACCTACTCACTGCTAGGTGAACAGGGGCTACACGTGAAAGGAGACACACCCAAATATCTCCATCCGGCCGGGGAATCGAACCCCGGTCCTCTGGCTTGTGAAACCAGCGCTCTAACCACTGAGCTACCGAAACTCATGTGGGGTATTAGAATAGTGCAGACTGTGGGTATTAATCTTCTAACCTCCATAGACCCTTTCTATTGTAAACAAGATGGTCTGATGGTACACAAATCTCAAGGTAAAAATGTGTCCCAGTATTGAAAGGATTAGGTAAGTAGTCAATGGTCACTACTCTCTTAGCCTCCTCCACGCCATGTATCTGGAGGGGCGATGTCCAATACTGACCGTCAAAGAGTGAGAGGGAGAAGAGATGGTGACTACAGGGTGGATGAGATGAAGGTGGATGAGGAATGGGATGGTGGATGAAGAGGCTACAGGGTGAGGGGATTTTGGGTGGAATGAACTGGCAGAGGGTAGTCAGCCATACAGCCAGACAGCCACCGCCAACACACAAGACAGAGGGGACGTGCTTCTGTGCTTCTGTGCTTCTTGCGTGTGGTAGAGGCAATTGAAAGGGAATGTTTTGTAATAATCGACATTAAGACAGTAAATTAATGTACTTCACATATTTTACATTTATCTGTATTGCAACGAAAGTTTACTGTTTAATAACACTAAAGCTTGAAAATAGTAGAATGGTTACATTGCCTCATTTTATTTGCACAGTACATTGGGGATGCGGTATTTACGAGTATTTAGCACGTATTGAGTTTAATTCCCATTAGTGTGTTTTGGCTAGCACAACATTATTATAAACAGTCATGCTCGTAACGCGGAAGTGAAGCAATGGGCAAAAAGTAATGTCTCATAGGTTTAGGTTCAGTGGTGTAGATTGTAAAGGTCCCAGGTATTCCAGATTGTTTGAGGCACTGCCCGTCCATCAGTGAACTCACTCGGGGAGGCACACAAAGACAAGTAATGTGCCAGTCACCTGCTCAGACTCGTGCAGGAGAAAAACAAAAAAACTAAAATCAAGTCTAATGAAAAATGAAATGTACTAAATGACAAGATTCTGGAGGAAAGATGAAGACAAAATAGTGTGCGTCCTTGTTGTCTCAGGATGGGATAAAATGCAGCCCTTTCTACTGAATCATGGGAGAAAACACCAGTGCAGTGGTCCTCTTACGTCTTTAGGTGCATAATATTACCTGGTACACATGGAAACGACTTTATTTTTGTGCATGTGAAGAGGACGCATCGTGTGTGTATAAGTGTGTGTGTGTGTGTGTGTGTGTGTGTGTGTGTGTGTGTGTGTGTGTGTGTGTGTGTGTGTGTGTGTGTGTGTGTGTGTGTGTGTGTGTATGTGCGTTGCGGTGCCGGGGTCAGGAATACGATGTGTGTGTTGCAAGCAGTGCCGCACGCTGGGCTCCTCATAAACTAGGACTAAATTATGGGCCGATTACTGCGTCTGCGTAAATTTTGAGGCAAATACATTTTAACCGGTGTTTCCAGCCTATTACGCCACGTTGTTGTGGAGAAAGGTTTCTCGTGGACGTGTAAACTGACCTAGTTAATTTTGGCGAGATTGTGGCGAGCAGCGATTGGCCAGAGTCTGCAGGCCAGGGTGTGCACGTGGAGGCAGGGAAGAAGGCGCGTCAGTGTCATATAAGAAGTTTCCAATGCTAGTTAGTTAATTGGCAACATCAATGTCTTAAACTGATCTAAGATTGGAACTATCAGAGTCACAAGCTGAGTGGCAAAGTGCTAGGAGTCTGGTTTCTGAGTGACTTGATCGAACCTCCGAGTGTAGGTTGGGCTTCCTCACTCGGGGCAACGGTTTCCTAGCGGGTGGGCTTTGAGATTGGAGATACGCTAAAAAGTATCCCTTAGCTCATAAATTCCCGTGAAAAGCCCACATGGTATAAAGAAAAAGGCAGTGGCCGTGGTGAATCGCGTCCAGGTGTGCCCGAGGAGGGTAGGTTACTGGGGATGGGTGTGCTTCCCTGGTGTGCTTCGGGTGGGGGTGCAGGGTGGGACAGCTCAGCGCGGCCGTGGGTCAAGGGGCACTAAGTACTGTGTATAATGCAGGACTGCATTTATATATTATTATGATTTATTCAAATGGAGGATTTCTTTCATAATTTGTCGCCTGAGAACTGCATTAGGTGCCTTTTAATGCTAAATGGAGTATAATGGAGTTTTGTTGTTTCAGGATCTTAATTTCTTTTTTGGCACAGTTTTAGCGTTCACGAGGAGTGAGGTTCACGCTTCCTCTATCACGCTGGCTCAATACTGTGGAGCTCTCCCCCGATGCGCTGTGAATGATTACACTTTCCACGCTGTCATTCCAATTTATCCTCGCGTTTGATCTTTTATTGTCACGCGTGAAACAATATATCTATTTTATGTTTCTCATTATTTATAGAAATGAAAACAATGAAAGCAGTGAATTGCATACCATTATTACAAACTCTGTATACCCTGCTTATTTGTGCCTTTGTGTGTGTGTGTGTGTGTGTGTGTGTGTGTGTGTGTGTGTGTGTGTGTGAATGGAGACATATGGCGCTCTGTTTGTTTATATTGTATGGAACTATTCATTTGTGCAGTACCTGTTTACTAGTACATTGCCAGTATTTTCATTCACGAGGTTGTAAGGCGGAGGTGTAGCACTGTAGCAATTAGTTTTCTTATCGGTGAGCAAGGAAACAGAAAGACAGACAGACAAACAGACAAAAAGACAGACAAACAGCAGGCAGACAGGCAGACAAGCAGCACCACACTTTCTGCAGCACCAAACGCCGCGTCTTCCCGCAAACATGGAGTGAGCGGGAGTTTGGTGGAAAAGTAGAGCCGCTTTCCGCTTCCCATTTGGCTCAGACCACCTGGGAGTCTCCCGCCCACAATTTGATTTACTGGTGCTGCTCCCTCCTTGCCTACTTACTCCTGTTCCTCCTGCCTAACACTGCTCATTTTCTTCCCCACTGCTCCCAGAATCTCTCTCTCTCTCTCTCTCTCTCTCTCTCTCTCTCTCTCTCTCTCTCTCTCTCTCTCTCTCTCTCTCTCTCTCTCTCTCTCTCTCTCTTCTGTCTCTTTCTCACTCGCTCTCTCTCTCTCTCTCTCTTGCTCTCGCTTTCCCTCGTTTTGCTCACGTATTTTGCCTTTAAAATTTCAACAAACTGCTCGTGAGTGAGAGGGAAATGCAAAAAAAACCCCAAGAATCGCACGAAGGGAAAGTAGCCATTTTTAAACCCCCTTCTTGCGAGCTGGTAATGGCGGGGTAAGAAGCCCAAGCAGTGAGTATCAAGAGTAACTTCTGGCCGTTGATAAATGTGGCGCCGTCTTCTGTATTCCTTCCGCTGGTCTGTTCTTTTCGTGGGAGTCCATGACGAGGAAGCCGAGGCGAGCTGGCAGAAAAGGAAGGTCGAGTAGATTGGTCTCAGCTTAGCGTGGTAGGTGGGTAGGTTACAGGAGGAGGAGGAGGAGGAGGAGGAGGAGGAGGAGCAGCAGGAGGAGGAGGAGGAGGAGGAGGGAGGAGGATGTAGTGGGACCTTTCTTCTTGGACCTTTCTTCTTCCTTCCTTCCTTCCTTCCTTCCTTCCTTCCTTCCTTCCTTCCTTCCTTCATTCCAGGGTTGGCGTCCTAGATTCGTGTCTTTCCTTGAACATTACTTCTTAATGTTTCACTCTTTTTATTTTTTATTTTTGCCTTCAAGTATGCTTTGTGTGTGTGTGTGTGTGTGTGTGTGTGTGTGTGTGTGTGTGTGTGTGTGTGTGTGTGTGAGGTTCCTGCAATTTTTCTCTCATGGTCTAAGGACTTGAAGGTGATTGGTCGTTCAGGAAGGAGGTCAAGGCTGGTTAGGTCAGCGTGGGAGTGGAATTACTGTAGGTCATTAACAGGCATGAAGAAATAGTGGTGAGTGTGTGTGTGTGTGTGTGTGTGTGTGTGTGTGTGTGTGTGTGTGTGTGTGTGTGTGTGTGTGTGTGTCTTATCAATACCAAATCTTCACTCTTTCAAAATATCTCACCTTCCATGTCCATCTTTCACTTTCACTTCTTCCACTATTACAAAGCACCAGTCACTCCTTACATACAAACCTTTAAACACACTGCATTATAATTGGACTGACTTGCACCTGAGACTTATAGATCCTCCGTGCTCTGACAAACGCTGGGCTGGACTGAAGACTTTCTGTACTGTAGTCTGTTCGAAGTGGTAACTCTTCACTTCGTCACAGAGTTGAGTCTGAATAAGGGGAAGGGTATTCGGCCGCATCTGTCTCGTACTTCCCTTTCATTCTTTTCCGGCAGTCTGGATATGGAAGGGAAGTGGAGAACAATGCCGAGAGGAGGAGGAGGAGAGGGAGAGAGGGGAGCAGAAGGAGGTGGAGCGGGAATGGTAGGGAGAGGCTGCAAGGATCCCAAGAAGGAGCACCGCAGGGAGGTGGGAGAGGTTTGGCTGGGGGTGTGGAGGACTGCAGGGGAGAGAGAGCATGAATGGTTGCTTGATAGGAGGAGAGGGGGGGAGGAAGAGGAATAGGAAGAATAGGAGAGAGGAGAAGTGGAGGAGCCTGGCAAGTTGTAATGAGTCACGGGAGGTGGACAGAGGGCTGAGAGAGTGCACAGGATTCTGGAGGGTCTGGGAGGACTGCAGGCGTCTAGGAGTGGTGGCTGGGAGGAGGGGGAGAGTCCGGGTGGTTGTCGCGGGTGAGGGGCCTGAGCGAGGGCGGCGCCAAGGGGTCTGCTCTCAGCAACCAGCTGACGCTGCCAAATGGCTACAGGAAACTCACACAAATTCCTATTCCTCGAGGAAATTTTCATAAGGTATTTTTCTCCTGGTAGGGGAGTGGCGGTGTGGCGGTGCGCAGCGTGGCTACTGTGAGGGCGTGGACGGGTGTCCAGGACCAAGCACTAAAGACCCTGGCCATTGTCGGGAGCGTTTATACGTGATGGAGTGTGTGTGTGTCTGTGTCTGTGTGTGTGTGTGTGTGTGTGTGTGTGTGTGTGTGTGTGTGTGTGTGTGTGTAGGGTGCGGATTGATATGGCGCCACTAGGATGGTTGTAAAGGCATGTGTGTATGCTATACGTGTGTAGATGGCTTGCATGTGTCTGGGTGTCACTGTGGGTGTTGGTGTGGCGTTGGTGGGAGAAGAGGAGGAGGTTTGGTGGGTTGGCTGAAACACATTGGAGGCAGCAGACCGTCCTCTCCGCGTTAATGCCGCGTGATCAGAACCTCGTGACGGCCATCGTGGAAGGCGGGGAATTTGACGCATTGTTACCACCCACACTCTGGAGGGAAGCGTGACCTCAGCCAGCAAATATACTAATCGAATAACCACTCATGTCATTTTGATATAGGTACACACACACACACACACACACACACACACACACACACACACACACACACACACACACACACACACAGACAAATTGCTACGAAAACCACCTAAGGATACGAAATAATGATAACAAGAAAAAAAGAAGAAGAAAAAACTGAGGTATCATTTGAAGGCCAAAAAGATAAAGAAAAAGAAACCATTCAAGATTTATTCGTGAAAAGGACAAATGTTCGAATGTAGGTGACTTAAAGCTTATAGCCCAAACCCTGGATGGCCGGCACGCAGGAAGTGCACCTGAGGGGAAGAAAAGCCCACAATTCCCCTGACCTGAAGGAATCAACACCATTAAACGGCATTCTTTGGGTCTCACCGACACACAGGCTGCCAAAACCTACCACCCCGCGTCGGCCCCTCCCAGCGGCGGTGGCAGCGGCGTGCACTCGGGGGTCAGAGATCTGGGCGAGGGTCAAGGTCAGGCGCTCCTCTGTGGCCAAAATTTCTTGGTGTCGTGATGGGTGACGTTGATGTGGAGGAGGAGACATCACCGCCACTACCACCACCGCCACCACCACCACCACCACCGCCCCGTGACGCGTGCTTCATACCACACGCGTTTTTTTTTTTTTATTTATTTACTTGTATTTTTTATATAAGAGAGGAAAGCTGGCCAAGAGGTACAAAAAGTGAATAGGCCCCACTTAGTTGCCAGTCCCCTTGCAGGTCCGAAAGAGTTAACCAAAAGAAAGGAATGTCTTAAAATCTCCCTCTTAAGTGAAATCAAGCCATAGGAAGTTGGGGAGATATACAGAAGCAGGCAGACAGGGAATTCCAAAATGGTGAGCAGCTCTCTTGGCAATATTGTTTGACGTCCACTCGTGTTGCAGCAAAGACGACAATCTAAATACAGGAAACACACGCGGCTATTGTGTATTCCGGATGCTGTTTCGTTACCCTTTGTAAATGATTGAGGTGATATGCAGATGACAGTATAAATTTTCCTCACCTCTGTTGTCATTGAGACTTTTCCACAAGTTCAATTGTCAACAGGGAAAGTAATGAATGAATCAGGCAGTGAGTGGGAAGTGTCGAGTGTAATAAGATAGTGATGTTGGTGGAATGAGAGTAACAAGATAGCGATGTGGAGGAAAGAAGTGAAGTGAGGCGGAGTTCGGTGCTGCATAAAACTGCTCCCCTTTTTTTTTTGGTGTTAAGGAGAGAGAGAGAGAGAGAGAGAGAGAGAGAGAGAGAGAGAGAGAGAGAGAGAGAGAGAGAGAGAGAGAGAGAGGTGTGTGCGGCGGTGAAAGAGTCATCAGCACGCAAACCCATTACAGGATTTACCTCAAAGTCTCGCAAACAGCATTTCACGGTGGGATGGTGGCCAGAGGAAATAAGCATGTGAGAGAGAGAGAGAGAGAGAGAGAGAGAGAGAGAGAGAGAGAGAGAGAGAGAGAGAGAGAGAGAGAGACGCTTTTTTTAATGTAAGAGAAGAGTAGCTACTGGCCAAGGGCAACAAAAATATATTAAAAAAGGCACACTCAGTCACCAATCTCCCCACAGAGCCGACAGAATTAGCCAAAGGATAGGGACAAATGTCTTGAAATCTCCAAGCAAGCGACTGAGTTCAATATTTCAAACCAAAAGATTGATAATAACAAAAGGTAGCGCGACAAATACTAAGATTTTGACCACGACATGAAAAAGAGAATTAATGTACGTGGAACTCTACCTGGTGGTGGTGGTGGTGGTGGTGGCAGGTGAGCTAGTGCTGTGTGTTTTGAAGTGTTGGTGGGTGCAAGGCAAGGCATCATGAACACCACTGTGAGGGCGTGTGGACATGTTTGTAGCCATCCATCTGCTCTATCGCATCGCACGCCACCCAGTCCTTCGTCTCGCCTCAGCTGTAAATCTCTCGACGCAGGCTGACCATCGTGTTTCCCACCCTGATATTGTAAACTGGAGCTTTTTTCTTTGTAGCTGATATATTCTCGTCTCTCTCTCTCTCTCTCTCTCTCTCTCTCTCTCTCTCTCTCTCTCTCTCTATCTATTTGTGTTGTCATATCATTGTCTTTATGAGAAGCCAATAAAACAATCAATCGATCAATAACCAAATTCTCTCTCTCTCTCTCTCTCTCTCTCTCTCTCTCTCTCTCTCTCTCTCTCTCTCTCTCTCTCTCTCTCTCTCTCTCTCTCTCTCTCTCTCTCTCTCTCTCTCTCTCTCTCTCTCTCTCTCTCTCTCTCTCTCTCTCTCTCTCTCTCTCTCTCTCTCTCTCTCTCTCTCTCTCTCTCTCTCTCTCCCGTTTGAATATGATAAGGGTTCTCAGCAGAGCGTTTTGACGAGTCCTGGCTCCAATACTGTAGTGAGAGAGGGACACTGGTGGTTGTGGCGAATAAATAAGAGTGGAAGGCTTTGAGATAATGAAGGGTAGAGGTAAAGAGGAGGAGGAGGAGGAGGAGGAGGAGGAGGAGGAGGAGGAGGAGGAGCAGGAGCAGGAGCAAGAGGAATAATAAGAAGAAGGAGAGTAGGAGGACCCTGGAGAGCCTTGCACGTAAGAGTTGGACAACGGCGTTCATTAGAGTTTAGTTTGCACTCTCTGAACTGCAAAGAGAAGGTGTGTGTGTGTGTGTGTGTGTGTGTGTGTGTGTGTGTGTGTGTGTGTGTGTGTGTGTGTGTGTGTGTGTGTGTGTGTGTGTGTGTGTGTGTGTGTGGTGTGTGTGTGTGTGTCTGTTGGGCAAGAAGTCTTGTTTCTAATCTTTTATTTTTATCTTGGCTATGTTTACACACACACACACACACACACACACAAACACACACACACTATACTTACACTACCTCTGGACTTGTAACTTGTGCAATAACCGAACAACTAATTCCCTTGCCGTGATTCACAAAGGAGAACGAACGAGTACCTACCTGCTTGAGTCCAGCGGAGAGTACTTCTTGTCGCTGTCTATATCACAATCATTAACCGTTGCCTTGGATATCAGTGTGACAGTGTATCAAACAAGTTAGATATCGCAGCATTACTTCTTAGGGGAACTGTGGAGGGAAAGCAAGCACGCACTCCATTCGCCGCAAGACCAGAAAGATCCAATAAAGTGCGTGTACCGGGGGCCAGGTATTAGTAGGAGGATTGTAGAGCAAAAGGAAAGGCGGATTTGGGTGGTAGAGAAAGGGAATATTGTAGAAAGGGTGGATTAGGGGGAGCAGACAGCAAGGAGAGGTGTACTACAAGGTTAGGGAGGAAGAGTAGATGAAAGGGAATGCTGTGGTGAGCGAAAGGAAAGGAGAACAGATAGAAAGTAGAGGGTAAGGTTTGTGTGTGTGGGCGATTGGTGGACGAAAGGAAGAGGTGTGTAAGGAAGAAGAGAAAGAGGTGATAGAATGGAATAGCGTAGTGAGGGAAAAGGAAAGGAAACCAGCAGAAGGTAAAAACAAGGGGACTATGTATATTTGGCATACGATGAAAGTGGAAACAAGCCTCAACGTGTTTGTAAGTACTGTGTTAGATGTTTTCTATGCATATTGCGTGTATAAGTGTGCATGCGTGTATATATGTATTTTGTGTATGTATGTATGTATGTATGTATGTATGTATGTATGTCGTTTATTTGTGTTCTGAAGTCTGTTTTTTCCCTACATTGAGAGGTGACTACATTTCCTCACTTCCTTTGAATAATTCACTCTCATTATATTTTATTGTATTTTTCCTCATGAAAGTACAACACGCGCGAGTTTTTCCCCGGGAGAAGGATGGTGGAGCGCGCGCTGTTATACATAAACATTGAAACCTCATGCATACATTACTCACGATAGTTGCCGGGTTACGCTAACTTGCCAAGATGCATTAACCGCTTTAGAGGGATTGGCAGAGCACCGCGTGTACAGTTTGTGGAGCAGGGATAGGAGGAAACACTATAGAGCCAGAAGCATTTACGAGACGAATGAGGCGTTTATAGAGGCAAGCCATGCGTTGTGTGTTCCGTGGCTATTCATCTCCATGGGACTAATAGCTGTGTGTAATTCAGCGATGATGCAATTCACAGCAGCGTCATATTGTAGCAGAGTGAAGGAGGTAGGGTGGCGATGGGTTAAAGTGGAGAGGTCTGTGTGCGAGGAGTTTGGGTGGGGCAGGGTGATGGCGGAGGAAGGGGAGATGCAGGGCGTGGCAGGGCGTGTTGTGGGGAGATGTAGGGATGAAAGAGAGGTGATTGAGAGTGTGATACTAACTCTGTAACACTTAAGAACGAGTTGAGGTATTGTGGGACACACACACACACACACACACACACACACACACACACACACACACACACACACACACACACACACACACACATAGGTAGATAGACAGATGGATAGATAGATGTTTATTTTAACAGTGAATTACAGAAATATTAACACACACACACACACACACACACACACACACACACACACGCTAGTACTGCCTGAAGCCTTCTGAAGTCATCTCGCGTCTCGTCCTCACGCCGCTCATGACTCCACGCCCTCAGCTGCCGGCGACTGTCATGCCTCCACTAAGCTGAAGAAGAGAGATGGTCGTTTTATGTCTCTTCTTGCCAACTTCGTTCTCCAAAGGGCACATTGTTATTCCAGTCACTCGCTCAGGAAGTGCTAGGAAGTATTCTTTTTTTTTCCATCCTGTAAAAAAAATTCTATATGAAAGGCCAATTGTTCCTCTTGTGTTGGTTCGTTATAAGTTTCATGAGTTACCGTTGATGTTCTCCACGGGTTTTTGTTCCTCGTGTATTTCTAGACGTCCCGGGTGGGTGGTTGGTGTTACGCTCTGTGGTGATGTACGTACCTTTGACGAGGGGGATGTTGTGGTGTAGTACAGAAACAATGTGCTGAGTGAAAGGATATAAAACTCATTTATAGCGATGACAGACCGTCCTATTTTAGCAGAGAGAATCATGCATCGGTGTGCTGACAGATGCTGAGGGCGCCAGCCAACGAAAATATCTCCAGGCATCACGAGGAGCAATCCTAATTCAGGTTTATGTTCCTTAGCTTCTCGTTAAAGGTATATCCCCCTCTGTGAAGGATTACCAGTGCATTACCACGGTAAGACCATCATACCTCCCCTTCCTTCTCCCCCTCAGAGTGCCGTCCCACTTCTCTCCTTGTCCCCAGAACACTTCATTGCCCCATTTTCCTTCTCTGCCGCAGTAATGTGTCTCCTTCCTCCCCTCATCTTCCCCTCGCCACGCCGCCGAACACCTTGCACTCCTGTCTCGCGTCCACAGCACTTGTACACTCCGCTTCCTTCGTCTCGGAACACTGTTTTCCTTCCCGCCCTCCGGAACACCTCCCTGCTTCCTCTTGCTTGCTTCACATTGCCATTTCCTTCCCTTGCCTTGGAATATACAGCCGCCCCGCCCCGCCCCATCCCAGCCCGCCAGTCTCATAGCACAACCACCACCTCATTCCCATTCCTGCCTCACACCACCATTGCGTCCATCCTGCCTCATATCACCACCACCACCACCTCTGCCACTTTCCTCTCCCGCCACCGCCTTCCCGCCATTCCCTGCCTTAAGCCGCCACCTTCTCCTCTCCTCCCCTCGCTTGGAATATTTCTCGCGGCAATAGTACGTGTAGTTCCCTTGACTGTGATGTTACTGCTCCCGAGGCTTGCTTCTATTCCCTTGGGTTTTTGTTTTGTTTTTTTGCCCGTTTTCTTTGCTTTATTTTTTGTCTTAAGTTTGATAATGGTGTATTCTGTTGAGGTGCTTGATTTGTCTAAACACTTACACACGCACGCACACACACAAACACACACACACACACACACACACACACACACACACACACACACACACACACACACACACACACACACACACCCCACAACCTCCACAAAATACAAGAAAAAAACTGACCACTTTTTTTTTTGGTAATGTTTTATTCATATTTATATTCCCTTAGATTATTGTAGAAAGAAATACTTTTTTTTTTCATATGAGAGAAATACCTTGCTTTTTTTTTTTTACAGAGGAGAATACCAATCCTTTTTTCTTATTCCAGCAGCGCCTTGTCCTTGTGATTAATAGCCGAGCAGTCTGCATACGAAATCGAGATATTGGCTGCAATGCGGGGAGCTGAGAACGGAGACGGGGAGGGGAGAGGGGGAGGATGTGGGTTGGTAAGGGGTGTGGATGAGAGCACGTATAGAGGCTAGATGGGGATGGGTGAGGCTGGATGGGAGGTTGTAGATGGGTGGGGGTGTGGATAAGAGCACGTATAGGGACTAGATGGGGCTGGGTGAGGCTGGATGGGAGGTTGTAGATGGGTAGGGGGTGTGGATAAGAGCACATATGGGAACTGGGCTAGGTAAGGCTGGGTAGGGCTGTGTGGGGCTAGGTGGGGAGGTGGTAAGTGGATGGGGGTGTAATTAAGAGCACATATAGGGACTGGGTTAGGTAAGGCTGAGTGGGGCTGGGTAGGGCTAGGTGGGAAGGTGGATGGTGGGAACTGTGAGGATTTACTGGATGGGCGGTGCATTGTGACATACATATTAAAGGTGAACACGGGACAGTGGGTTTGCCTTAATGTATTGTGCTTTTCTTTCTTCATGCGTGTGTATCATTGCTGTGTTTTTTATTCTGTGTGTGTGTAATTTAATAGTGAACGAAGGTATTAGAGATTTTTCTTATTGATATGTCTTGTTTATAATTTCCTTGTTAATGTAAAAAGGAACGACTCTGTGACCGTGTTGCCTTGTGTATAGAAAATGGAGTGAAGGAACAGCTGGTTTTTATTTCATTTACCACTTCCTTATTCCTCCTTTTCGTTCTCCTCACCGCCCTGCTCGAGGAAGATGAAGAAGGAAGAGAAGGGGAAAAAAGGAAGAGGAGGAAAGGAAAATAATAAAAAAGCAGAGAATTGGTAAAGGGAAAGGAAGAGAGGGGAAAAAGAGGAAAAAAGAAAAAAAAAACAGGATTGGTAAAGGGAAAGGTGGGACGAAAAATGGTGAAGGAAGAGAGGAATGAAAAGAAAAAAGGAAGAAAGATAGAAATGGGAGAAAGGTACGAGAAAGGAAGAGAAAAAAAAAGGCAAACTGCTCTTGATTATTTTGGTTCTCTTCACCATCCTCTTGGTTCTCTTCACCGTCCTCTTGGTTCTCTCCACCGTCCTTCTAATTGGTTCTCTTCACCGTCCTTCTACTTGGTTCTCTTCACCGTCCATTTGGTTCTCTTCACCGTCCTCTTGGATCTCTTCACCGTCCTTCTACTTGGTTCTCTTCACCGTCCTGTTTTTTGTTTTTTATTTACCATTTCTTTATTCCTTTTAATTATTTTCACCGTCCTGTAATGAGCCAAGGCAACAATGGGTGACTCAAGAAGTATAGGTCTAATTCTAGGGCTGAGAACTAGAAGGGTCAATGTCAAAAGAGTGGCCGATTTTAGATAAGGCCATCACTGAACTAGGAATTCATCTATGTATCAGTGCTATAAAGGCCAATATTGTCCGTGGATTCTGGGAGTTACACTGGCACTCTGTTCTTGCCAAAGTCGAGTGACAGATGGTAAAATATTCATGCAAGAAAGGCTAATGTTGAGACTGGCCCTTCTTGCATTCATTTACTCGACCACTAGAGGGGCAGGGGAGAGGCCAATATCAACTGTGGGAATAGATGCATTGGTGGTTAGTTGTGTGTCGTCTGGCCGCGTTTTGATGTCGTCTGTCTTGTCTCTTCAGGTGAGTAACTGTTTGCCTTCGTCAGTAGTGATTTGGTGAGATGCTTGTCCACAGGTGAGCAAAGGTTTATGGTATCTTTGTTTCTTTGTTTCTGTGTTTCTGTCTCTGTCTCTGTTTCTGTCTGTCGGTTTCTCTCTTTCTCTCTTTCTCTCTTTCTCTCTCTCTCCGTCTTTGTGTCTTTCTCTCTCTCTCTCTCTCTCTCTCTCTCTCTCTCTCTCTCTCTCTCTCATAAAAAAAGGAAAGTTTTCTGCTCACCACCACTGTAACAATCTTAATATGCTTCTGTGGCAAACATGCAGAAATTCCAAAGGGTGATTCTTCCCGCCAGAAAAAGTTCACCCGTTCATCTGATGCTTTGTAGGGTCTTTAGGTGGACCTGTCCCAGTGACTACGAGGGACAAAAGATGCAAGAAGAGAAACAAGACTCTCTTCCACCTGTGTCGACATAATGAGGTGTCTACGAAGAGCCGGCCAGTCTTAAGAGTAACGTAACACACACACACACACACACACACACACACACACACACACACACACACACACACTTACACGCTCTGTTCATTTACTCTCCATTCTCTTCTGTACCCACTCGAAATGATCGTAAACATGTTTGTAACTTGTTAATGGCCGACTTATCACATAGGACACTGATGCGCCTCTCTCTCTCTCTCTCTCTCTCTCTCTCTCTCTCTCTCTCTCTCTCTCTGTTTATCCTTCTCACTCCTTTCATCACGATCTGTCACTCATAAACTCCTTCGCCTCTTTTTCTTTTCCCTTAACCCTGCACATCATTCTCTCTCTCTCTCTCTCTCTCTCTCTCTCTCTCTCTCTCTCTCTCTCTCTCTCTCTCTCTCTCTCTCTCTCTCTCTCTCTCTCTCTCTCTCTCTCTCTCTCTCTCTCTCTCTCTCTCTCTCTCTCTCTCTCTCTCTCTCTTGTCTCCTTCAGCGGCTCTCCCACACCTGCCAGTTGAATCTCAGGTGTGTGGCAGGTAAAGGTGGATTAGTGGAGGCTTGTGGGAGCTGTCAAGGTCATTACTCTCGATAAATCTCTTTTTTTTTTCTACATCAAAGGCAGATTCATTTCAAGGTTGTTTGTCATTGTTAGTATCTGTGTCTCGCTCTGTTGTCATTCTTGTTGGTGTTGTAACTTTTGCTATTACTGATACTGGTAGAAAGTTACTACTACTGATGCTGCTATACTATTACTACTGCTGCTACTACTATTGCTACTGCTACTACTACTACTACTACTACTACTACTACTACTACCACTGCTACTACTGCTACTACTACTGCTATTACTATTGCCGCTGCTGCTGCTGCTACTACTACTACTACTACTACTACTACTACTACTACTACTACTACTACTACTACTACTACTACTACTACTACTACTACTACTCCACCTCCTCCTCCTCCTCCTCCTCCTCCTCCTCCTCCTCCTCCTCCTCCTCCTCCTACTACTACTACTACTACTACTACTACTACTACTGCTACTTCTATTATTAAACAACGTAGCAAGAATAATGTCGGTACGGTATACTTGCAGTTCCGCGAATGTCGTTCTTTGTAGCGCGTGGTCTATTTTTAGCAAGGTTTCCCCGTCAGAGAGAGAGAGAGAGAGAGAGAGAGAGAGAGAGAGAGAGAGAGAGAGAGAGAGAGAGTAAACAAGGAGGTATTGATGGTGAGTTCTTCAGAATGGACGTCGCTGAAAGGCCCTGACGCACTGCAACTGACTTTTTGCCCTGCCTTCTTCTTCCTCATATCCTTCCTCCTCCTCCTCCTCCTCCTCCTCCTCGTCCTCCTCCTCCTCCTCCTCCTCGTCCTCCTCCTCCTCCTCCTCCTCGTCCTCCTCCTCTCACCTCCTCCTCTTTCTCTTCGCATATCCTCCTCACTCCTTTTATCACGATCCATCTCACACACTCTCCTTCACCTCTCTTTTCTCTTCTCTTCCTGTATCCCTGCACATTCTCTCTCTCTCTCTCTCTCTCTCTCTCTCTCTCTCTCTCTCTCTCTGTGTGTGTGTGTTTTTCTGCCTGTGTCTCTGTCTCTGTCTCCACAATACACCGTTGAATCACACGTACATTTGAAGTCTCTCGGGGACATACTGACGCCTCTCTGTAATAACACTAAGGAACTATTTTAGACCTCCAGGCAGACTAGCAGTAAGTCCGGCAGCTGGTGTCAAGAGAAAGCAGGCCAGTAGGTCGAGGGAGAAGAGGGAGCAGCGGCGGGCGGGACGGGGTAGAAGCGCAGTCTGGCGGTGTAGCGGGAGCTGGTGGGGTTGAAGGAGGTACAGGAGAAGTAGGAGCTAGGCAGAGGCGCGGCAGGGTGGGGCAAGGGGTGGTAAGAATAAACACTGGTAGTTCTTAGTTCTTACCCCCGCCCTCTCTCTCTCTCTCTCTCTCTCTCTCTCTCTCTCTCTCTCTCTCGTTTTTTTTTTTTTGTTGAAAAGTTTGTGCAATATTTTTTTCGTATCGTTCCTGCATAGGTTATTCATAAGAAGTTGTGGTTTTGGTAATGGTTTAATTGTCTTGCTCTCTCTCTCTCTCTCTCTCTCTCTCTCTCTCTCTCTCTCTCTCTCTCTCTCTCTCTCTCTCTCTCTCTCTCTCTCTCTCGCTCTCGCTCTCCTTTCTTTCTCTGTGTTTTCCGGCTCAGTACGGTTTATGCCCCTTTCGTTATCTCCCTCATGGAATTTATCGGCCAGTTCATTTCACCTGCTTCTCCCCCCCTGCCGTTATTCATAGGTTCCTTTTTGCATCCTCTCCGTCTCGCAGGTTGTAGCCTTTATGGGTCAGCTGACTCTTGCCCGCCTTTACTTAGCCGTTCACCATGTCCTCCCCTTTCACGTTTTATCCTTTTGTCACTGTGTATGTATGTGTGTGTGGGTGTGTGTGTGTGGGTGGTTGTGAGTTACCATGCGCTGCTAATTTCTCATGCTGTGATTATTTTTCCTCTTTGTCCTTATACTGGTTCATTTTTCCTTCTTTTACCCTTTGGCTCTGTTAGTCTTGTCTGAAATCTATGCCATTTATTTCCCTTTTTCCCTTTAGTTTGATTGGGTAATTTCTTCCGCCTTTTCTACCTTCCCTTTCTCCCAGTGATATGTTAATTTCTCAGGTGTTGACTTTGGAGTGTTACAGATTAATTAAGGCGAGAATAGAGTAAAGCCTTGCACTGAAATATGTCAACAGTTTCTACAGGTTGTTATATTTTTTCATCCTTCATCTTTCCTGTGTTAAATTAGGTGTTAGATGCAAGTTTGTGTGAATTATTTTTTTTTCTTTTCTCTCTCTCTCTCTCTCTCTCTCTCTCTCACCACAAAACTCAAAGCTAATATTAGTACAGGGGAAAGAAAAAGAGTAGCAAATCTTCCATATTCATGTGCTCGTTTCAGCTTCAATTTGGTTTCATGTGGACTGAGAAAATTAGACTCTGCGGCATTAGCTCCTGGATCCAGCGAGGACTTGGTGGTGAGAGGAGGAGGGTTAGAAAGGGAAGGCAAGATCAACCCAGCGAGGACTTGATGGCGAGGGAAAGGGCATTGGGGGAGGGAAGGGAAGATCAACCCAGCGGGGACTTGGTGGTGAGAGAAGGGAGGTGGAGCGAGGGAATGGAAGGTCAGGCAGTTAATGTTGTGAATAAAGAAAATAAACAGAAGGAAGAAATCTGCTCTAATATATTTTTTTTCCTTGATCTACTTTCAGTGTTAGAATTTCACCGTTATACACATCCAAGGCCGCTGGAGTCACGAAAGCCTTACCTTAACAAAACTCTTACCTCTCGTCCAAGACATGTAGGGAAGAGAGGTTCATTATAAATCTGTGCCTCCACTTGTGTATTTAATTGTGTACCTTAACTCTCTAACCTAACCATCTCTTTTTCTCTCGTTTTCTTCTCTTTTCTATTGTCCTTTCACCACCCTTCCGTCTTCACTTTCCGGAATGGTGCTTGGTAATTAAGGTTTTGTCTTCCTGGTTTTCATCTTTAGCAGTCTCCCCTTGACAGTTCCTTTTGTTTATCTCGTCTATATATTCAAGCCCCGAGCCTCTCAACCCTGCCTTATTCCTTTGTTCCTGTGCGTGTGTGTGTGTGTGTGTGTGTGTGTGTGTGTGCGCGTACCATCGTGACGTCTGTTTCGTCCTAATGAGTGGCAGTCGCAGGTGTTCCCTCAGTTTACAGGGATCACTGGGCATCATCGCCGTGCCAGTGAGTCACAAGGCGGCGGGACGAGATGTGAACTGCCAGAGGGACCCGTCGCTGCTTGTGTGGCTTGCCTTTGTCCTGGCTCGTCCTTCTCCTCCTCCTCCTGTGCACCAATTTACTTAATATTCCTCCTTCTTCACCTTAATCCTCTCCCTTCTTCACATAAACCCACTCTCTCTCTCTCTCTCTCTCTCTCTCTCTCTCTCTCTCTCTCTCTCTCTCTCTCTCTCTCTCTCCTCGTTGCCCCGCCACACCCATTCCCAGTGATAAGGATTCGTCACTCACGCACCCATCCACTGGTAATCTGCCTTTGGACGTCCGCTGATACAATGGGTGAGGGAAAGTAATGGTGGTGGTGGTGGTGGTGGTGGTGGAGGAGGAGGAGGAAGAGGAAGGGTACTGCTTTTATGGGTCATTCAGCAGTCCGGTGATGAGAGATGCCTTGGCTGTGGTGCGGTGGTCTTTTCCTGATTGGTAGGAATGTGTGTGTGTGTGTGTGTGTGTGTGTGTGTGTGTGTGTGTGTGTGTGTGTGTGTGTGTGTTTCCGTTGACTTCGAAAGCAATGACTATGGTCATTAACTAACTTTATTCGTTGTATTTATTTCGCTTAAAGAAACACACACACACACACACACACACACACACACACACACACACACACACACACACACACACAAAACTTACAATTATTACTCCCACTATTACTGCAACTACAACTACAACCACAACCACTGCCACCACCTTTACCAATCTCACTACAAAAGGCACCATTACCTTCTTCACATTTCCACTACTCACCATCACTTTCCTATTAGAGACTCAGCATGAAGCAGTACCCTCTTAGAATCTTCAGCAGCAGCAGGAAACAAGAAAGACAGGCAGACAGACAGGCAGGCACGGCGCGGCATCGGCCAACACGCCAGGCAACGATAAATATTGATGCCAAGGCACTACCATTAAGCGTGCTCGCCCTATCCTCCCTTCCCATCCTGTTTTCCTGATAGCATCTCTCGGGACCGACAACTCCTCAGCGTTCACGATCATCATCACTATCACTATTCTCTTAACACTGTACTCCCTCCATTCACGCCTACACGATTAAGCCTACATGCGCTCTAGGGCCAACATTCAGAAACGCTTTGCTCTCTCACCACGACTGTTTTCCAAGGCCACAAAGATGATTAGCGGGATTTTCAAGGGTGTTTCTCCAGCTAATAATGTAAAAATCTTGTCACTCTGCCTCTAGAACCATCTTTAAAACGTTATTCTCTCTCCCCATGACTATTTTCCAGGGCCACATAGATGATCACCAGGGTTTTCAAGAGTATTTCTCCAGTTATTAATGTAGAAATCTTGTCATTCTGCCTCTAAAATAGTAAAAACTTCTTAAAAACGTTATTCTCTCTCCCCATTACTGTTTACCAGGGCCACAGAGATGATTAGCATGGTTTTTAAGTGCATTTCTCCAGTTAATAACCTAGAAATCTTGTCAATCTGCCTCTAGAACTGTATAAACACCTTGAAAAACTAGTGCAAATTTAAATAAAGTCTTTTCAAACATATGAAGCAAATGAAAAATGTTTGAGAATACGAGCCTGGCCACCAAATAGAAAAGTCGTCTTACCCTTGCCCTTCCTACCCTCGCCTCCTTTGGTATTCTGTTCAAACCTTTCATTATTCTGCATTTCCCTGTTTCCCTGTTGTCTTTCTTTCGTTTCCCTTCCCTGCCATGCCAGCGTCGCCTTAGCATCTTCAGCATCATGACAAGTTTCCATATCTATTCTGCTTAGTATTTAGTGATTTTATACAGCATTAATATAGTGAAGACTTTGGTCATTAATCTTTTGACCTCCATAAACCCTTCCTTATGTCAGTAAAACCGTCTAATCTTACGCTAAACTCAAGGTAAAAATGCGTCCCAGTACTGAAGGGGTTAAGTACAAATAGGTCAGCATGTCAGTCAGTGGATCAGTAAATCCTTGAATATACAAACTGAAAGGCGAGTAGAAATGAGTCTGAGGTGATGTTATTCAGTGGAGATTCCTTGTAAGAACCTGTGCATTGTCCTTCAGTAGATTGCTCTCTCTCTCTCTCTCTCTCTCTCTCTCTCTCTCTCTCTCTCTCTCTCTCTCTCTAGGACCAGCATAGGATTTATATTCTCCCTTGACGCATAAATTTAGTTTGTCTTACACTTTTTTCCTTACTATGCTTCACAGTACCCCGGAGTGGCGGAAAAGCGGAGAGAGAGAGAGAGAGAGAGAGAGAGAGAGAGAGAGAGAGAGAGAGAGAGAGAGAGAGAGAGAGAGACGTACAGACAGACAAATCTCATCCGATAAAACAGTGCAAACAATCTCCTTTCCTTACACACACAAAAATAAATACGGAAAGGGAAATGAAAAGAATCAGAGAATTTCACTCGGTAAGTTTGAGAAGGGAAAAAAAAATAGAAATATCAAATCTATAATACAATGAAAGAGAAAGAAAACGGGAATGGTGCTCTCTCTCTCTCTCTCTCTCTCTTGGTAGAAAGGCACGCATGCAGACAAGCAAGCAAGGCGGTAGGAAAAGAGAGAGAGAGAGAGAGAGAGAGAGAGAGAGAGAGAGAGAGAGAGAGAGAGAGAGAGAGAGAGAGAGAGGTACGTATACATGCAAACAGCTGATGAAAAAAAAAAAAATAGAAAACAGCACACGGATATAGAAAGAAGGTAGACTCAAGAAAAAAAAGAAAATCAATCAGAACACGGAACAAAAAAATAAACGAAAGAAGAAAAAAAAAAAAAAAACTGAGATGACTACAAATGAGAGAGAAAAAAAACACACAGAGAATGGTGTAGGAGAGTTAGGGGTTGAGTGGGAGGGGCTGTGGAGGGGAAGGAATAGGTGTAAGTGTAGGATGATGGGGAGACGTTGGTAATGGGGTGGTGAGGGTGGTGAGGGAGGTGAGGGAGATGAGAACAGGGAGTCTGAACAAAAGGCACATGCTTGAAAAGAGGTATTGAGTGGCTGGTGGTGTGCGACAGGGTTAAAGGAGAAGGTTCCAGCACTGGTAGGAAGCTAGGATGCTGCAGGACCGAGACAGAGAGAGAGAGAGAGAGAGAGAGAGAGAGAGAGAGAGAGAGAGAGGAGAGAGGAGAGAGAGGAGAGAGAGAGAGAGAGAGAGTATGTGTGTGTGTGTGTGTGTGTGTGTGTGTGTGTGTGTGTGTGTGTGTGTGTGTGTATCAGTATCAATGAATAGGTAAGTGTAGTCTCGTGTCTCAGGATGGAGAGAGAGAGAGAGAGAGAGAGAGAGAGAGAGAGAGAGAGAGAGAGAGAGAGAGAGAGACTATCAATAGCAAGGCAATATATATATATATATATATATATATATATATATATATATATATATATATATATATATATATATATATATATATATATATATATATATATATATATATATATATATATATATATATATATATATATATATATATATATATATATATATATATATATATATATACATCAAGTACGTACATTTATGAAGAGAGCAAACTAAATTTCATGGTGTCATTGTGTGTGTGTGTGTGTGTGTGTGTGTGTGTGTGTGTGTGTGTGTGTGTGTGTGTGTGTGTGTGTGTGTAGCGAAGCAAGGTTTCCCCACAAATAAGGAAAGAACTATGACTTTTGATAGCGACACCATTTCTAGACGCACAGAAATAGAATGAACGTGTGTGTGTGTGTGTGTGTGTGTGTGTGTGTGTGTGTGTGTGTGTGTGTGTGTGTGCTGGGCATATAGGTAGCACAGTTTTCGGGTGACGGCAGACCAGGGGGAGTTCGGAAGCTTGGGTGTGGAAGAGTGATGCAAGCGTCTGCCAACAAGGGCGGCTTCATCTTTCTACAGCAGAAGGAGGAGGAGGAGGAGGAGGAGGAGGAGGAGGAGGAGGAGGTGTTGGTGGTGGGGAAGGAGGAAGTGGAGAAGGAAGAGTGACACTATTGAACACACACACACACACACACACACACACACACACACACACACACACACACACACACACACATCAGCAGACCTATACTATTTGTTCCCGATCACACTACTCTCAGTTTTGAAGCAAGAGAAGTATGGTATTAAAACATCGCTGGCTAGTAAAGGTGAAGGAAACCGTCTCCCCACCCACGACCCCCGCCAACCTTAGGGAAGATGGAAGTGCATGTACTAAGATGCACTGAGGTCTTCGATGTTGTGGTGGTGGCCAAGCGGTAAGACGGTAATAGTGGTGTTGATCGGGACAGAACGTGGTTGTGGTGTTAGGAGTGGTAGGAGTAATTAGTGTAGTGGTGGTGATGGTGGTGATGGTGGTGGAAAGTGTGGTGTTTGTGTTTGTTGTTGAAGTGAACTTGTGAGTATTAGTAAATCAGCCGGATGATGATGATGATGTGTGTGTGTGTGTGTGTGTGTGTGTGTGTGTGTGTGTGTGTGTGTGTGTGTGTGTGTGTGTGTGTGTGTGTGTGTGTGTGTGTGTGTGTGTGTGTGCGGTCGAGGCCAAACAAACTATCAGAATAATGATTGTCTGAAAGCAAACACAGGGATTTGATTTGCTTTATAGTGCACACAGCATTATAAGAAGATGTCAAGAAGGAAGAGGAAGAAGAGGAGGAAGAGGAGGAGAGAGAGAAGGAGGTGGTGGAGGAGGAGGAGTAGGATGAGGAGAAAGATGGTAAATACATTTTTTTTTATGAGGAACTGAAACTGTGTTGGTGTTGGAGACGGAAGTAACAGCAATAGTAGTACTGATGGTGGTGGCGGCGGTGGCGGAGGTGGCGACGACTTAGGCGAAAAATAGAAAAAAATGAAAGGTAAAAGATACTTAAGACCTTTTTATATTCACATTTTTACCTCTTGTTGATCTCTATTCCACTTCTTTCCTTTCCCTCCATTCACTGCGGGAGAACTCTTGTCTATGCGGTGGTGGCGGTGGTGGTGGTGGTGGTGGTGGTGAGAGCGTGGCAGACTTGCAAACTGAATCACCAACACATTGCATAAAAGCCTTGTAATGTTTTATTGTTAAGGTATTCCCCAGTGTGACAATTGCTGCTCATTTTTGTGTTTCCTCGTCATTGTCTCTTGTTTTTCGTATCGTATTATGTAGTTGAGTGATTACAGTCCGTAGTGAGAGCAGTGTCTCATTTAGTTTGTTTTGTTTATAGCGGAAGGGACTTTGAAGTGTAGATTTAATTAGTGGATCTATATTCATGGTGTGTGTGTGTGTGTGTGTGTGTGTGTGTGTGTGTGTGTGTGTGTGTGTTTTCGCTCGGTGTCTCAGGTGTCTGGTTGTGTGAGAATCAATTTAGCCTGACCTTACCTGGCTTAATCTAACCCTGACTAAACCTAATGTAACCTAACCTAACCCAAACCTAACCTAACCTAACGTAACCTAACCCAACCCAATCCAACTCATCGCAACCCAACCTAACTTTAACCCAACCCAACCTAAGCAATCTATAACCTAACCCAACCTAACCCAACCCAACCCAACCCAATCTAACCTAACCTAACGTAACCTAACCTAACTCAACCCAACCCAACGCAATTCAACGTAATCTAACCTGGAAATACCCGAGTTCTAATTGGTCACAGTTCTGGCATGAAAGACAGACAAAGCTGCTGATTGGAGTACACAGTGGTCAATATATTAACACTCTAAATGTGACAAAGCTAAAGATGAAAAGAAAAAATAGCGTAAAACCTGATTGCTCTTCATGGCAAACCTGTATATCGTGCATCACAACTTGAGCGACAAACGAAGAGACAAACACACTGTACCCACGCCACAAACTACATTGACACAACACTAAATCACCAAAGTGGACGACAGACGCAATTTAACAGTGAGAGGAGAAGACAGACAGTGAAAGAGCCTAAACAAACAGGTTCAGTAATCGAGGAGACAGACGCTCAGATAGGAGAGTGTGAGGCAAGAATAGATGCAGACAGAACAACAGGAATAGAGCCTCAAAGTGAAATGCTTGGCGAATATGCATCAATAGTGACACGCAGGAAGATAGACAGAGATAGAAACAGCGAGAGACAAAGACAAGTAGGCGGCTTGATAGAGAGACACAAGGGGAAGCGAACAGACAGACATGCAGACAGATAAGCAGGTAGACAGGCAGGCAGGCAGGCAGGCAGATAGGCAGATAGGCAGGCAGCGCGGCCAGCAGGCAGGGAAGCCGGCGGACGTAAGCAACAACACTAGCATCTCTTCAGAGACCTTCCTTTCCTCCCTTGGGCGTGACCCTTGACCTTTCCCAGTCACGAGAGAGAGAGAGAGAGAGAGAGAGAGAGAGAGATCGTGCTCTTGCATGCGCGTTGAGAGAGACGAAAAAAAGACTCAATACTTTAGCCATTCTCTTTTGCATTGCTCTCTCTCTCTCTCTCTCTCTCTCTCTCTCTCTCTCTCTCTCTCTCTCTCTCACACACACACACACACACACACACACTCGCGTAATACCGAAAATAATATCTGCATGAAAAAAAAAACTACTCTCATCAGAGGAAAAGAATAACACGGTAAAGAAATACACATCTGTAATGAAGTCTGCGGCTGGGCGAGGCGGCGGCGGCGATGGCGGTGGCGGTAGCGGTGGCAGTGGCGGTGATGGTAGTGGTGGTGGTCGATCCTCTGCCCGGTGCACTGATGAAAAAAAAAAAAAAAAAGAAAAACACACACACACACATGTATCCAGGATTGATGAGTTTGTGGCGGGAGAATTTTTTGCTTCAGTATTTTCACGAGCGGAAAAAAAAGAGAAAGAAAGAAAAGTATTTATAAACATCTCGCTAAATGCAGAGTCGGCTCATGGGTGAAACACGTGGAGGAAGAGGAGGAGGAGGAGAAAGAGGAGGAGTAGGAAAACAGTGGTGGTGAGGCGGGATTGGCGGCTGTAGTGAGCGTTATACATGACCTTCCTGGAACGCCAACAATGCACGTTTGAAGACAGAGGAAGGCTCACGGGAATGTTAAGCTTAAATGCGTGATTGGTGCAAAAAAACAGTTGTATGGTTCTTAGGATAGGTGCGCATATGTGTGTGTGTGTGAGAGAGAGAGAGAGAGAGAGAGAGAGAGAGAGAGAGAGAGAGAGAGAGAGAGAGAGAGATCAAGTAAAATAAGACTGGTTGACTCGCTGTACAGGTCACCAAAATTATCACAGGGAAAGCGAAACCAACACGTGCCGTAGAAATGGTCGGGAGAATGCGAGTTAGGGATGTATGATTAAGCTTGGATCATTTGTACGTTGCTGTTGGTTACGTTTGGCATCACAGTGGCATGGGAAGTCGATGTTTTGTTGTTCTGCATGACGCGATCCTTTCAAAACGCCAATCACATTCAGCGGGACAGGAAAAATAGCCTTGCTTTGTGGAGTTCTTTGAGTTGTTAGTATACCGTCTGCTTCTCGGAAATGATTAATGCGTCCCTCTCTCTCTCTTATTGATTCCCTCGCTGTGCATCAAACTGAACTCTGCCAGACTGGGTAGTAATTTTTTAAATTTTTTATTTATATCATGTGGGCTTTTCAAGGGAATTTATGGGGTACCTCCTATCTCAAAGCCCACCCGCTAAGAAACCGTTGCCCAGAGTGAGGAAGCCCAACCTACACTCGGACCGTGGACAGGATTCGAACCCATGCGCTTGGAGACCCCTCGTACCCCAAAGCACGCATGGTTCCACTGTACCACTTCCGGAATTATGCATATATACGTTTAAGAGCGAGGAAAACCACTGACATCTTAATGATTGTATTTATTTTTAGCCCCTTCAGTACTGCGACATATTTTTACCTTCAGATTTGTGTACGAATAGACCATTTTATATACATTAGGAAGGGTCTATAGAGGTCAGGAGATTAATGGCTATAGTCTTCACTATTTTAATCATCTTCATTAGAGTCTGAAGCTGTACAAAGTCACCAGATAGTAAGCAAAATGAATATGGAAACGCGTCATGGTATTGAAGGGGTCAAGAAGAGTAAAGTAAATGAAACGTGCAGAATATTACATTCCCACTTCCTCCTTATTGTAGAGTTGACCTGACAACCGCAAGCCGAAACACACACACACACACACACACACACACACACACACACACACACACACACACACACACACACACACACACACACACACACACACACACCACTACACTCGTTACTGTCCATCACGCTGCATCACCTGCTGTGTCAGTGTGAGATCTCAAGGCAACACAGCAACACACTTCCGCTTGTAACAAAAGGAACTGTAGCGAAATTCATGGCTGTTGTTTGTGCTTGGAGCGAGGGAGCCGAGGGAAAGAGGAGACTTATGGCAAAGAAACATGGAGAAGGAAGCGGGAATGAAAAAGATGGAGAGAAAAGACGATGCAAGGAAAGTGAGGCCAGTGCAGTTGGTTAAATGTTCACTTCTCATGTAGATGTGAATGAATTGCGAAATAAGATTACACACACACACACACACACACACACACACACACACACACACACACACACACACACACACACACACACACACACACGTTTACAGTGGAAGTGGGTCAGACAGTAAATATATATTATTCCGTTGAATGGACACACTTTAGTAAATTAAGTATCATATCTTGGTGTTGATAAGAGTGGCGGGGTGCAGACCACAGCGTTGTTAGGAGCTAATGAGGTGTTTTGGCCAGGCGAGGCGGGGTGTCGGGGTCTGGCTGGGGCTTGCCTGGAGGACTGGCAGTGGGGAGCGGTCCTTGCAGATCTCCACTTAGTTACACAACCATGATTCATGAAGCAATTTAACACTTATCTCACTTAATTTAGGTGAATAAGGGAGGGAGAGGAAGCAGAAGAGAAGAAAAATGGGAAGCGTTTACCAGGAACAGGGAGGAGGAGGAAGAGGAGGAGCCCGGTGTGTGTATGTATGGGAATGGTTTTATCCTCTGCCGGCGAGAGGAAGACCAGAGCTGCTCTGTAATAGAAATTATGGGGAGATTAATATTTCTACTCATGTTAATTACCTTACATGAAATAGAAAAAAGGAATGTATAAATTTACTGACAACTAGAGAAAAAAATACTAAAATATTAATAGACACTTATTTTTCACATGGACATTAAAAACTGAAAATATTTATTGAGTCTCGTTGATGTTTCCAGCCAATATAAATGAGAATCTTGCTTTTATAACTGTTTAAGTTGAATAAGTTTAAACAGGGGACAAAATCAACAGTCAGGCAGATCATGGGAGGGGCAGGCGCGGCTCTCCTTGGGAAACGTGTCGCCCATCACTCCACACCGCTTATTTGTCCCGCCAAGGTGTGCTTATGTGTGCCTGCAGGTCCTGAGGCCCCTGTAGCAACCTTCACGAGTAGCGCCGCCAGCAGAGAGAGAGAGAGAGAGAGAGAGAGAGAGAGAGAGAGGCATTGGAGCAGACAGGGACAGATATACATACAGTCAGACAGATGAAAGAGACTCTTTTTAACGGTATTGACTCATTATTCATTATTAGGAACTGATCATATGGTTCATTAAAACATTTGCTTAAAAATAACTCACTTTTATTTAGTGAAGCGATATCAATTGGATTCGCTGGTGACGTGAAAAAGTAAGCGACGGAACTTGAAAATTACAAACTCTGGAAAAATGACGGACGAGTGGCCAGTGGAAGGCTTTGATGCGAGACTGAAATGGAAGAGTGGCCGGTATATTGATCCCCCTGATGGAGTGCCAGTTTTTGCCCTCCAATCAGATTAACGGGCTGGATAAAGTCCTCTTCTCCTCTCAATGCATATCACTGGTTAATGTGATTTACGGCCTGCGCTCCATTCCTCTTGTCGACGCCTAGAGAGGAGTGACTGACTCCTGGATGAGGAGGAGTGTGAGCAGCAGGTGGTTGGCATGAGAATTGCGAGTCATGTGCTGAGTGGGCAAGTAAGTTATGCATGTTTGTCATTGCGCGGTGGCTAACTTCCCCTAATTTTTTAAATTCTGGCGCTGCAGTCAAAGGTGTTTTTCATATACGCGTGCTGAGTGTAGCAAGAGTTGTCACGTTGTCTGGAGTATATGTAATAATATGCAATCCCTTTTAGAATGTCTTTAGTCATTCACTGGCTTTACTTATCATGGTGTGAGGTGGATTTTCTATACGGATTTAAGAGCGGCTCCTTTGAGTCTGTTGTGGTGAAGCACGTGTGGTTGGGAGGGTCAGGAGTAGGGGAGGGAATGACCGTAAGTGGGTATGGAATTCTCGCTGGGAAAGGTTTGGAAGTAACACAGAGGAATGTGGGACTCTCGAGGGGTGTGAGACAACGGCTGGTGATGGTGGCGAGTGAAGCCTTCACTGGCGTGGTGGCTGGTGGGAGTGAAGCCTTGAGGCACACATGACAAATAAATATGTTGATTATCTATCTACACACGTGCCTTTCGACTATTTGTCTTGGCCACTCTGGGGATCCATAAAGAGACTAAAGGACTGTGTCTGCACCAAACAAATCCTGTTTATGTAGTCTGAGTAAAGCCGAGACGATTTCACTCGGGATACCAAATCAGTCTTTGACTTATGTTGGCAGCAGATGAAGGACAGGCGGCGCGCTGTGTTTGTGGCGCAAGCACGAGGTGGTTTGGTGATCAGTAAAGCGTTGTTGACCTTGGACTTCAAGGAGCGAGATGGCTGGCAGGAGTGGGGGTGATGGGTTATTGGGGCTGCGTGACCTGGTTAATCAGAGCGCAAATGATGCGTTTCAACCAACCTACCACTCTCCATAACTGAATGCCACGCCAGTGAGGAACCCGATGATGAAAAACGCAAGCGAATTGGTTAGCTCAGATTGAAGTGACTTTTCATGTGTTTGAGGGAAGAGGGTTTGCCGACGGATTGGGTAGAAAAGAGCAAGCGGTGTGTGCACTTTTTAAAGGCGAATCCATTAATGTCGCAATTATACGCTTAGTGAATAATTATCATCTTCAGATTATAAAAGAGAGCGAGAGGAAATCATTTGTCGCTGAATGAAAACAATCTTGATATCTGAACCCACTGCGCAACAAGAGACCGCGGAAGTGTGCCAGAAAAGTGATGACGAGTCTGAAGAGGAGGAGGAGGAAGGAGGGGGAGGAGGAGGAGGAAGAGGAAAAGGGGAAAGAGGAGGAGGAAGAAATGAGTGTCGCGTGTGATAAGCAGCAGGGTTAAGAAGGTGAGGGGGGCTGTGCGTGGTGGGTGGCGTGGCGTGGCGTGGGGTGGCGTGGCGGTGCGGTAGGTAAAAGGCTGAGGGAAGAGTGTGAGGTTAGGGTGTGCTTCTGGTAACGAGGAGAAGAGGTGAGCGAGTCGAAAAATTAGTCTGAAAGGAACTTGTTAGGGAAAGTGGATGAGGCGGAGCTGATCTCGCCACAACGTAGAGCGGGTCACAGTTAAGAGAGAGAGAGAGAGAGAGAGAGAGAGAGAGAGAGAGAGAGAGAGAGAGAGAGAGAGAGAGAGAGAGAGAGAGAGAAGAGTAAACAACGACAAGCAGTGGGTGTAAATATTTGGTTAATTTCCCCTTGAAGAAAATATAAAAAAATGTGGCTTTTAGTAAATCATTAAAGAGACACGTCATTATAGTATAGTTTATTCTCATTTTGCCCACTGCCGCTCGTTTTCTTTCTCGTTACTGTCAGCATAACTAGCGCCGCCGTAAAATGTAAAGGAAAACGCAAGCACAGTGTTCTTTTAAGGCTAGGATTCTTTAGAGCGAGGAACGAAACTTTGTGATGCTATTGATTCATGATTATTAACCCCTTCAGTACCATAACACACTTTCTTATTCATTCTGCCTACGATTTGGTGATTTTGTACAGCTTCAGAAACTCATGTGGGGGATCAGAATAGTGAGGACTGTAGCCATCAGTCTTCTGACCTCTATAGATCCTTCCTGATGTCAGTAAAATGATCGTACACAAATTCAAGGTGAAAATGTGTCCCAGTACTGAAAGGGTAGAGACTAGAATTTCTTAGACCGAGGAGCAAAACTCAGTAATGCTATTGATTTATGTTTATCAACTCCTTCAGTACCATAACACACTTTCTTATTTATTCTGCCTACTATTTGGTGATTTTGTACAGCTTCAGAAACTCATGTGGGGGATCAAAATAATGAGGACTGTAGCCAATAATCTTCTGACTTCCATAGACCCTTCCTGATGTTAAGAAATTGGTCTAATCGTACACAAATCTCAAGGTGAAAATGTGTCACAGTACTGGAGGGGTTAAGACTGTAATGGAGCAGGATTCATTAATGCTATTGATTCATGCGTAAATAATTAAGTTGTAGAGAGATAATGTCCAAATATTTCGTCCATCTTTTATCTATAGTTAATATTTTGTTTCTACGATCTCGCTTTGCATATTTTTTGCTGTGTTACAGATGACGCGATAGCAGTGAATGATTGATTAAGCGATAAGAAAATGTTCTTCATTAATCAATTCACTCTTAGGCTCGTATTCTCAAACACATCTGCGCTTCACTTCCACTATTTCAAAAGGCTTTATTTAAATTCGCACCGAGTTTTTCTTTTGGGTGTTTTTACGGTTTTAGAGCGGAGTGAGAAGATTTCCACATTATTACCTGGAGAAACACTTTTGAAAACCTCGCCAGTCATCTCTATGGCCTTGGAAAATAGCCGTGGTGAGAGAGCAAAGCGTTTCTAAATACGGACTTTAATATTGTAATGGTAGGTGTCAAGTTATTATAATCCCACTCACAACGTATGTCAAAATACCGCTTTGTTCACTTCACTGTATACCTTGATGGAAAAAAGTGCTTGATTTTCGTAGTAACAACACGGAGTAATTTTAAGGTACATTGTAACTTCTCTATTCCAGCTAAGAATGACTTGCCATCTTTCTCACAAGCTGAACTAACGCCGCTACCAAACTATACCCACTTTCCCTTCAATTGATTTCAAAATGTCCCTTACTGTGTGTGTGTGTGTGTGTGTGTGTGTGTGTGTGTGTGTGTGTGTGTGTGTGTGTGTGTGTGTGTGTGTGTGTGTGTGTGTGTGTGTGTGTGTGTGTGTGTGTGTGTTGCGGGCAATGTGGTGAAGACAGTGGCGGTGGGTCCCTTTGCAATCAGTAAGGCGGTTATAGAGAACGTTGGGGACGGAAGAAGACTCGGCCAGCTTTTATTTATCTTCTTCTTTTCATTTATCTGCTTTTTGTTTTTCCTTCTTTTTCTTATTACCTTCTTTTTTTTCCTTCTTTTTCTTTCTTCTTCTTCTACTTCTTCTTCTTCTTCTTCTTCTTCTTCTTCTTCTTCTTCTTCTTCTGTTTCCTAAGACGAATTTAATTTCTTTATTCACATTGATGTTTACGTTTCGTTTTTTTTGCTTTATAGATTAATTTTTTTTATCCTTCAGTTGTTCTTGTTTGTATTGTTGTTGTTGTTGGTGTTATTGTAGTTGTAGTAGTAGTAGTAGTAGTAGTAGTAGTAGTAGTAGTAGTAGTAGTAGTAGCTGTCGTTCTTCTTTTTCCTATAATACCTCCATTCCTTCACGTTAGGTGGATAACACGCAGCAAGGTAGACACGTGAAGCGATATAACACGCAGATTTGTCTGTGGTGGAAGCAACATGTGTTAGTGGAGCACCGTCAGGGCCAGGCTTCAAATATAGCGTATTTAGAGCACCCTCACCGCCACCCACACTCACACTAGCGCCCCTCAACCTCCCAGCCTCCCACCCCTCAGCTGCGCTTCTCTTCCTCCCCCTCCGCCCAGCTCCCGCCATACGACCCTTACTAGTGACACAGTAATGAAACGAGGGTGAGGAACGACTTGTTGGGGGCTCGAGACAGGGGAAAACATTTAAAAAAAAAAGGAAAAAAAAACAGAGAGAGAGAGAGAGAGAGAGAGAGAGAGAGAGAGAGAGAGAGAGAGAGAGAGAGAGAGAGAGAGAGAGAGAGAGAGACAGGTATGAGAGAGAGACGGTATGAAACCACGGAGCTACCGTCAGTGCACACCCTCGCTTTCCGCCACGCTGGGTTAGTTGCTCATTGTGGTCGCCAAAGCTCGGTTTTTGCTGCGGGACAGAGTGAGGTTGGAGAGTTGAATGGAGGAGGAAGAGAAGCACGGCTGGAGGCATAAGGAGAACAGCGAGCGTAAGAGGGAAGGAGGCAGACAGACGTAGGAGAGGAGATAAGGAGGAGTAGATAAGAGAGTATAATGGCAATGATGGTGGTGATAGTGTGAGGGAAGGGCGGTGATGGTGCGACAGAAATGGTGAATGATAGGGAGGGTGGGAGATGGAGGCGAGGAGGGGATGACAGGGTGGAAGTAAAAAGGTGGATAGGAAAGAGAGAGAAAAATAAAGAATGAGAATAAGGAAGCAAAGGGAGAAAGATGGGAAGGGACAAGCAGGGTGACAAAGTGGCAAGTGTGTGTGTGTGTGTGTGTGTGTGTGTGTGTGTGTGTGTGTGTGTGTGTGTGTGTGTGTGTGTGTGTGTGTGTGCACGCCTGGAGGGGGAGCGAAAGAACCATAGAATGTTTGTGGCGCCTGCATTCCTGGCACAGTGGCTCTCTGTGGCTCAAACGGCGGGGCAGGCACTGAGGCACTGAGGCTGGGAGGTGGGGAGGCAGGGAGGCAGGGAGAGGTGAGGAGGGGTAGACATAGAGGCAGGGAGGCAGGGAGGCTGGGAGCGGTGAGGAGTGGTAGACATAGAGGCAGGGAGGCAAGGTTTGGTGGTGGGGGGAGGGGGAGGGTGGAGAGCAAGGACCACTAGAGGGAGGAGGGAAATAAAGAGAAATTTTGATATATGGAAATATAAATCCCACTAAATCAGATAATTTTCATGTCTATAAATGCATGCGTGCAGTATTTCCGACAACATTTTCTGTAGTCCAACCTTGACGGTTATATTTTACATTGCATTGTTTTTTCATTAATATCGTTGTATTAATATCTTGCGAGTATTAAAAGTTGTGGTGTGGTGAATGTAGTCGTAGTGGCTATTATTATTATTATTATTATTATTAGTAGTAGTAGTAGTAGTAGTAGAGTTGCAGCAGCAACAGCAGCAGCAGCAGCAGCAGCAGTAGTAGTAGTAGTAGTAGTAGTAGTAGTAGTAGTAGTAGTAGTAGTAGTAGTAGTAGTAGTAGTTGTAGGAGTAGTAGTGGTTATAGCAGCAGTAGTAGTAGTAGTAGTAGTAGTAGTAGTAGTAGTAGTAGTAGTAGTAGTAGTAGTAGTAGTAGTAGTAGTAGTAGTAGTAGCAGCAGCATTAGAAGTAGTATTGATGTGAAATGAACGGGAGGGATGAGTGACGATTTCTCTATTATTCCATATATGCTGTACTGTAACTCCTATTTACTGGAAGTCCCTTAAAAGAAGTTCCAAGAAACAGAGAGAGAGAGAGAGAGAGAGAGAGAGAGAGAGAGAGAGAGAGAGAGAGAGAGAGAGAGAGAGAGAGAGAGAGAGAGAGAGAGAGAGAGAGAGAGAGAGAGAGAGAGAGAGAGAGAGAGAGAGAGACGTCAATGTATTTATGTGATGTTAACAGCGGGACCCACCAGCGCCTTCAATACCTCTATGATATATAAACCAATTTTTGCAACTGATTTTCCAAAGGCAAGTCTCTCGCGCGGCCCGGCGACTTGCTGACCCTCCCTTTGCTTGTCCAGCGCCGGAGGGGAGACGAGGCAAGGGAGAGGGTCGCGTCGCCTCGTGTGTCAGCCAGTGTTGT
>NC_059300.1:12623127-12633127 GCF_017591435.1 Portunus trituberculatus
GGATTTTTAGTTTATGGTGAGGATGGATGTAGTTATGACGATGGCAAGGATGATGATGATGATGGTGGTGGTGGTGATGATGGTGATGATTGGTGACAACTGTGATGGTGATGACAGGGATGATGATGGTGATGATGATGACAGTGATGCTAATGATGATAAAAAAAAAATTCAAAAAACCAGCCACACTTTGAGATTTCACCACGCACATCTTCATTTACACCGCACTCCCACAAAAAAAAAAAAAATAAATAAATAAAAAAAATAAAAAAAAATGAAAAAGAAAACGTAAAAAAAAACCACTCGAACACTCCAAAACACACACACACAGAAAACGAGAAACACATTTGACGCATAGACTAAAATATTACAACCTTTGAGAATTATGTAACCCTTTTTTTTTTTTTCTCACACATCCTGCTCGTCTCTATGTCAGCGTGTTAATCTTTTCCACATCAGTTTTGCTTCATTTCCTATTACATTTCACCCTTAAGCTAGAAAAAAAAAGCAACAATAAGATTAGAAATAAAGTAAATTTGTTTTCTTTTTTGTAAGAGCATTTTCACTTCATTCAGAACGAAGATGGGAAGGGGAAGAGGGTGAGGGGAAGAGGGAGACACGTAGCAGGACAAGGGGACGAGAGGAAGGTGTTGGAAGATGGGAGATAAGGGGAAGAGTAGAGAGAAGGAAGGGGAAAGAAGAGGAAGAGGAAGAGGAAGGAAGGTAAACAGAGGCAAACGTGAGGTAAGTGGAGAGAAAAGAGAGGTAATAGAGGGGAAGAGAGGGAAATGGAGAGGGACGGGAGGAAAAACGAGGGAGGGGGAGTGAGGGAAATAGAGGGGAACAACGGCAGGGAAATAAGGGAGAGAATGGCAGAGAGAGAGAGAGAGAGAGAGAGAGAGAGAGAGAGAGAGAGAGAGAGAGAGAGAGAGAGAGTGGTGGGAGGGAAAGTGGAGGAAGAGGCGGCGGAGGGGACAAGAGGGCGGGCGCGGGCGGGGTGTGTAGCGTCAGCAGGCGGGCGGGCGGGCGGGCGGGCGGGTAGGCAGTAGGCGGCGGGAGGTGGTGGCTCGGTGCCATAAAACTCATTAGTGGGCGTGGTAGGAGAAAGTTCAGTAGCTCCCGCCATAAAGCTTCACGTGTGTGTGTGTGTGTGTGTGTGTGTGTGTGTGTGTGTGTGTGTGTGTGTGAGTGAGTGAGTGGCAACAATAACTGCATTGACAATAGTAACGTGATAACTTTGAATGAGCTATCAAATAAAGCACAATGGCATAACAGACCAGACAGAGACGGCGGGGCGATGACAACCAGAGCACGGGGGGGAGTGAAGACTGAAGACTGATGCTAGTGTCGAGTCTGGACCATCAGATTAATTGACGACTCACAAACTTACTTTTTTCATAAGATCTCGTGAGCTTATCGTGTACATTGCCACAATATTAGATAAAGTAAGCAGCCTTTGTCGACGATTTTTCAGAACTACAACTTAAAGATTTCAAAGGTTAGCATACAGAGGCGGTGCAAAGTTTGGCGTGGCTTGTGAAGAAGAAATACATGTCTGTAGATGGAATGAAATGAATTAAGTGAATGTGTAGTTGTACGGTAAATGCTCCGCAGGACTGTGTGTGAAGGGGGACTGGAGGGCGGGAGGCACGGCACGGCGGAAGGGGGAACATATTGAAGGACAAGGGGAAGAGGAGAAGGATGACTAAGAGGAGAAGAAAGGATACTCAGTACGATGCTACAGAATGAATTTGTGATAGAGATCAGTAGATTAGCCATGCAAATAAAGCTTAGTACATGTCTAGTGTAGGAAATCATGAGACTTAGAAGTAAGTGTGGTCTGATATGCCTGTAGGAACGATTGACCTGCGGGGCTGTGGGAGGAGCCTGCAGGACTCCGCGGGATCGAGGGGGCGGGGTCTGGGAAGGACTAGGATCTCAGCGCGGGAAGTGCAAAGCCAGATAATTTTGTTTCCCTGCGGCAGGTTGTGTGAGCATGACAGGACTGATGTGACACAGCCTCCACCCTACACTAACTCTCTGAAAGGCTGATCCATGAGGCACAGATTCCTTGCGACAGTGTGAGTGGGCGTGGCAGGGGGCGGAGCGTATGGGCGGGCCAGGTGTGAGGCTGAGGGGACGGGGGCCTGGGGGGGGTATCGACCGGTTACGCCCGTGTGGCAGCAAGAGCTGGGCTCTGGCCCGCTCGCCAGTCTGACAAGTGCCTGAGTGCTCACAGCACACATCACAGTTTTTAGTTGTGGTTTGGTGTTGTACTCTCACGCTTTCTCTTCTTAGTTGCCTCCTCGGTGTTTAGTGTAGTGCAGGGATTAGTGCTTCGTACTCGCTGCTGTGGCCGGTCAGGCTCAAACTAGGAGGCGCCGTGCTGTGGTGTGTGGTGAGGTGTGGTGACGTGCGACGACGTGGTGAAATGCAGCCGCATGAGCCGCGTGCGGTGTTCGTCAGCATCCTCAGCATCAGTCCCGGCTTGCAGGTGGCCGCTGAGGCCGAGTGGCCGCGCCAGGCGTGAGCGGTGCCCGGCCGGGGCCAGTGGATCTTCGCACCGGCCCGGCACCGGCACAGCTGAGGCCCACCCCTGCCCGCCACTACCCGTCAGCAGGGGGCAACAATCGAAGGCGTGAATTAGTGTGTCAGTTTATGGAGAAGTGTCTAGGGAGGTGAAGCTTCCCTAGGGTGTGGATTTCCTTTCCCAGGAGGGGATTGCCATTCAGCAGAGGAGGCTGGGCCACCTCACTCTTTTGTCGCGTGCCAGTTGTCTAATGAAGCACCGCCAAGATGTACGGGGGCGGTTCGGCTGCGGCCAACAACCTCATGAACATGATGGGCTTCACGGGCAAGCCCAAAGGCCGCGTCCTGACCAAAACATCCGACGATGTTAACCAGTGAGTATCAGAGTGAGAGTGAGAGTGTCAGTCATGCATATCGCTGTATTACTTAAAAAAATCAAGTAAAACAAAGTTTTCTGACGTTCCACCATAAGTTCCAAGCATTCATTCCCTCCAGCGTGAGGGACGGGCTGCTCCGGGGCTCCGCCCCTTCACTCGGGGCAACTGTCGTACAGAACCAAATCCGCATCGACCTTTGTCAGGCTGGCAGTTCAGCATCACATTATTTACACTCTCCTTTCGGAACAAGTGTTACCAAGAAGAAATGAAATCCTCTTGTGTTGAATAAAGGATAAAGAAAAGATAATGTTCTGCAATATTTAATGAAAAATTATGATTTTATATATATATATATATATATATATATATATATATATATATATATATATATATATATATATATATATATATATATATATGTGTGTGTGTGTGTGTGTGTGTGTGTGTGTGTGTGTGTGTGTGTGTGTGTGTGTGTGTGTGTGTGTGTGTGTGTGTGTTGTAAACATAAATGTGTGTGCAAACGTGTAAAAGATAACCTTTTCATTGAGTCTGACATGTGATAATAAAGTGAAACGCCTCGCTGTCATTCAGTCATGAATATGGATGCACACATTCATGCCTGTCTCGTACACACTCCTGGAGACGAACCAAGTGTACGTTGTACAACCTCGGTCGTCTCAAATATTGACAGAAGGCCGGGCCGCGTCCCACGCCCCCCGCCGCCTGCAGCACCAGCACCAAGCAGGCCGCCGCCGCAAGCACGTCCAGCATCCCCCGCCAACCCCGTCCCCCATCCCCCATCTCCCATCCCCTAGTGCTCTCCCGCTAGTTGCCGCAGGCTCGCAGGATACTCACCCCCCACTGCTCCCTCCCTCCACTCAATGCGCTAACTATTCACACGGGATGGAAGGGGAAAATTAGGGAAAGGCGAAAGAGGTTACCTATCTAGTGAAGCTTCCTGGTAGAGGTAGTGACACTAACCTTTCCTCCTCGACAGTACTGGAGAGAGAGAGAGAGAGAGAGAGAGAGAGAGAGAGAGAGAGAGAGAGAGAGAGAGAGAGAGAGAGAGAGAGAGAGAGAGAGAGAGAGGTTAAGAAATAAAAATGTGAATTCGTTGTCACCTTTTATGTTTTTCCTGAATATTATTTCACTATTGCCGAATTCACATGTGTGTGTGTGTGTGTGTGTGTGTGTGTGTGTGTGTGTGTGTGTGTGTGTGTGTGTGTGTGTGTGTGTGTGTGTGTGTGTGTGTGTGTGTGTGTGTGTGTGTGTGTGTGTGTGTGTGTGTGTGTGTGTGTACACGTGTGTGTGTGTGTGTGTGTGTGTGTGTGTGTGTGTGTGTGTGTGTGTGTGTGTGTGTATCATATTAGAAACCCCACTTACTGTGATACTGTAAAAGTTATGAAGCAGGAACTTTCATATTGCAAAGGTGATATTAATATGAAAAACTACACTTGTTTATTTAGCCAGTAAAGCGAAATAACTGTGCTTGTGGTCGTGTTTCTTAGTGAGCGGCGACACTGTGCGTGAGGCGACTTGGTGAGCAGTAAACGATGCTGTGCCGAGACTCAGGGAGAGAGAGAGAGAGAGAGAGAGAGAGAGAGAGAGAGAGAGAGAGAGAGAGAGAGAGAGAGAATGTTTGTGAAAAAAAAAATGCTACAAATCAGAGAAAAACTAATGAAGTGGAAAGTTGGTATATGAAATGTTTTGATGATGAACACTGGAAGATATAAAGCGTAGACATGCGAGTTTCTTGGCATGAAAGAAAGAGTCAAGCTGGTTGATGAATAATGAACACAGTGTAAATGTTGAATGTTTGACGTGTGTCGAGGGGAAAGAAGGAAGGAAACGGAAGAAGGTCGATAACTGTGAGGTGTGTGTGTGTGTGTGTGTGTGTGTGTGTGTGTGTGTGTGTGTGTGTGTGTGTGTGTGTGTGTGTGTGTGTGTGTGAAAATGTCACAAGTCAGCGAACATTCTCATTCCTTTCTGAATTTGCATAAAGAGTAGAACAATTTTTCATCAGCGTCATCCTGCACCACCCTCTCCTTCCCTCCTCTCCTGCCCTGCCCTTCCCTATACCCTGCCGTGTCCACCTTCCCTCCCCTCCCTGACCCACACAGCCCACCACCCAAGCCCCACCCCCACCTGAAAAAATCACGTGATGGTTAACTTTTTAATCCACTTTTGATATTATTCACTTAGCACGGAAAAAATGAAAAAGAGGGAGAAAAAAAACAACAACTGAACGAGAAAAATTTCGTGATATGTGACTTTTCATGGATCCTTTTATATAGCTACTCATGTTTTTATTGTTTTTCCTCCAGTGACGAGCAGTGAGGGAAGGCTGGGTAGGAAAGGGAGAGGGAAAGAGGGAAGGTTTGCACTGGTTCGCTTCTGATTGCAGCTTTGGTTGAGTGGACTTTATTCCGAGCGATGGAGAGTGTGTGGGTGGCAGCTGTGAATCCGTGGGTGTAAGTGTATTTTCAGGCAGGAAGCAAGGGACGAGTGGGCGGCGATCGTTTTGATATCTATGGTACAGTTGAAAAAAAAAATAGATAACTGTGGAAAGAAAAAATAGCATAGCATAAGGATAAGTGTCGTATTGTTTATAGAGTGGATGTGTAATGTTTAACCCCTTCAATACCATAGCGCATTTTCATATACATTCTACTTATTTTCTGGTGATTTTATACAGCTTCAGAAACTCGTGTGGGTGATTGAAATAGTGAAGACTGGTCATTAATCTTCTCACCTCCATATACTTTTCCTAATGTCAATAAAATGTTTAATCGTGCACAAATCTGTCCTAGTACCGAAGGAGTTAAACCAGTGAAGACTGTGACCATTAATCTTCTGACCTCCATAGACCCTTCCTGATGTCAATAAAATCGTCTAATCACACCTAAAACTCAAGGTAGAAATGTGTCCTAGTACTGAAAGGGTTAGAATTGTGAAGACAGTGGCCATTAATCTTCTTACCTCCATAGACCCTTCCTAATGTCAATAAAATCGTCTAATCACATCTAAAACTCAAGGTAGAAATGTGTCCCAGTACTAAAAGGGTTAAAATTGTGAAGACTGTGATCATTAATCTTCTGACCTCCATAGACCCTTCCTAATGTCAATAAGATCGTCTAATCACACCTAAAACTCAAGATAGAAATGCGTCCCAGTACTGAAGGGGTTAATGCTGTAAGTGGTGGATTAGCTTGTCATTAATGTGTTTTCTGTAGTGTGTCTCGTGTGTTAGCAGAGACAAGTTGGTTTCGTGTGTTGCTGAGTGTTGCTTATCGATTCTAACTTTTTTTGTGTGTGTTTGTAAAAAGAAACTGACCAGGGCAAACGAAAAAAAAGAAAAAAAAAAGAAAAAAAAAACAGCTGCACATCCTTAAAAAAAAAAAAAAAAAAACAAGTATTGAGGGATTTGAGTGGAGTTGGATCCTTAACCCCTTCAGTAATGGGACCCATTTCTACCTTGAGGTTTTAGAGAATAATTAGATGATTTTATGGACATTAAGAACGTTCTATGGAGGTCAGAAGATTAATGGCCATAGTCTTCACTATTTTAATCCTCACATGAGTTTCTGAAGCTGTATAGCATCACTATATAGTAAGTAGAATGAAAATGGAAACGCGTCATGGCACTGAAGATCTTAAACTCTAACTCTGGAAGTGCCAAGATCCTCCTTTGTAAGTCACAAGAAGGTGGGAAGCAGAGAAGCAGGCGGAGAGTTCCACAGTCTTAATTACACGTGCTTATGTGCCGGTCTGAGTGCGTTACTTTCCTCCCTCGGCTTCATTAACACCAGCACGCCCGCGGGATTGGATGCTGTGTGTTTTGTGTTAATTGTTCGCTGGAGCCTGAGTCACCATTGCGAGAGGGAGACATTGAGGCGAGCAGCATAACACGATTAGCAGAGGGAGTGGCCGTTTTCTCCTGCTCACTTCTCTTTCACGTGTTGTTTGTGTTCTTTAGTGTTCTTCAGCTGTGTTGTTTTGAAAGTTGTTGTAGCGGCCTGGTTTGTGTTTACGTTTACTTTCTACATTGTTGTGGTTTCCTTGCATTATGTTTGTTTAGTGCACTGTATCGATGTAGTTGTCTGTTGTTGTCTATTTGGTGTTTGCTTCTACTGTTTATACTGTTGTGGTGGTGGCCTTGTATTATGTTTATTTAGTGTATTGTATTGATTATGTTATTGGGAGTGATCTGGTTCTGCTGAGTTCGGTTCGGTTCGGTTCGGTTCGGTTCGGTTCGGTTGAGTTTAGTTACATTGTATACTGTTATTTGTTGATTCATTTTATTTTATTTATCTTGTGTATCTCCATTTTTTTTTTTTACTTTTTTTACTTTTTGCATTTGTCAATTTTCGTTGCGTTTTTGTGCCTGTCTCCCCTTCCTTGTCTTATTCTTTATTCTATTTTCCTGCTATTCATGTGCCATTCTTTCCTGGGCTTCTCTTCACTATGCCTTGCTCCCACACCCAAACAACGTCCATCGTGACAAACATGCGTGAGTCTCAAACCTGAATGAATGAATAAACACCACACATGAGGCAGCACTCGCTCTTTGCCTGCCCGAGTACACCCATGCTGGAAGTGCATAATGTGAAAGAGATGGATGAAAAAAAAAGGTTAAAATATGTTTCGTTTACGTCCAAGATGAAAACTTTTTAATGAGGAAAACTTGAGCCAAGCCAAGCGCCTCAACTCCCAGCGGCCGCGAGACACGAAGAATGTCCATTAGTAAGCTTGTATGAAATGGCGAATGATCTAGCGTTCCTCATCCCGCCAGAGGCAAGTTAAGAAGGCCATTTGTGTCTGGCAGAACAATTTAATCTCGACGTGCGCTTGTGTCTAATGAATTGCTCCTAGAAACCTAGTGTCATAGTTTTTAACTATTTATCTATTTCTGTCACAATTTTGCGATATTTGCTAGATTTGCCTTGATGTTAAAGATGGTAGTGATGGTGGTTGTGGTGGTGGTGGTGGTGGTAGTGATGGTGGTGGTGGTGGTGGTGGTGGTAGTGATAGTGATGGTGGTTGTGTTGGTGTTGGTGGTGTTGGTGGTGGTGGTGGTGTTGGTGGTGTTGGTGGTGGTGGTGGTGGTGGTGGTGGTCTTGTAGATAATAATAAGAATAAAATAAATTGCTATTGATTTCGGATACTTTTTCTCCTCGCTCTTATTTGCCGAGATTCTGATTTTGTTGTTTTTCGTTTTTTATTTCCTCGTCCTACTTCTCCTCCTCCTCCTCCTTTTCTTCTTTTTTTCTTCTTTTTGTTCCTTCCTCTTCTTTTTCTTCTTCTTCTTCTTCTTCTTCTTCTTCTTCTTCTTCTTCTTCTTCTTCTTCTTCTTCTTCTTCTTCTTCTTCTTCTTCTTCTTCTTCTTCTTCTTCTTCTTCTTCTTCAATAGTTTTATTATTATTATTATTATTATTATTATTATTATTATTATTATTATTATTATTATTATTATTATTATTATTATTATTATTATTATCATTGTCATTATTGTTATTAGTTGTAATATTTTTTTTCTTCTTCTTCTTCTTCTTCTTCTTCTTCTTCTTCTTCTTCTTCTTCTTCTTCTTCTTCTTTTCTTCTTCTTCTTCTTCTTCTTCTTCTTCTTCTTCTTCTTCTTCTTCTTCTTCTTCTTCTTCTTCTTGTTCTTCTTCTTCTTCTTCTTCTTCTTCTTCTTCTTCTTCTTATTATTATTATTATTATTACTACTACTACTACTACTACTACTACTACTACTACTACTACTACTACTACTACTACTACTACTACTACTACTACTACTACTACTACTACTACTACTACTACTACCACCCACCACCACCACCACCACCACCACCACCACTAATACTGCTCTCCCTGACGTAGACCACTGAGATTACGAGGCGAATAAGTAGGCATCCTGCATCCCAGTCACAACGAATCCCTGCAATCAGCTGTAATGGGGCTACAATTGGTTATGGGAGCCGGGACGTGAGCCGCGATCGTATGGGGCTGGTGCAAGGAAACCACTGTATTCCTTGCACATTGTATACTTGCTGTGGCCTAATGAATGTTAAGTCTGCCTTCCCTCCCCTTTGGTATTCTCATAGTCAGTGTTGGCAAGCTTGCATCGACTTTTAACCTCTTCAGCATCGTGACATGTTTTCATATTCATTCTGGTTACTATTTGGTGATTTTTACAGCTTTAGAAACTTAAGGGGGGTATTGAAATAGTGGAGAGTCTGGTCTTTAATATTCTGACCACTATAGATAGTCCGTAATGTCAATATAATCGTCTTATCATGCCCAATAATCATGGTGAAAATGTGCCCCTGTACTGAAAGGTTGATTTATTTATAAGCGTCGAAGTCGAAAGCTTTTTAGTCTTTATTCCGTCTGTGTATCTTGTATTGTGTCAGTGGTTGTTACTAATTCGTGCATCATTACGCATCGTTCTATATTCATAAGTATGTTTTTAGTTACATTCCAGCCATTGCAGTGTTAACCCGTTCAGCACTGGGACGCATTTCTTTTTTATGAGTTTTTGGTATAATTAGACGATTTTATTTAAATTAGGAAGGGTCTATGGAGGTCAGAAGATTAATGGCGAGTGTCTTCACTATTTCAAGTACCTCAAGCTGTACAAAATCATCAAAAAGTAAGCACGTTGAATATAAAAACGTGTCATGGTACTGAAGGGGTTAGAAATATGAACACTGCACCTCTCATTTCAGTTCCGGTGTTGAGTTCATTGAGATCATGGACACCGTCACAGAGAGAATAATTGTGGCGGCTAATGTCACGTCAGGGTGGAGTCAGTGGTCAGTGGCGACAGCTTGATCCGATGTGGACAGAATTTAATAGTAATCGTGTTTGAAGTTTAGTGCGCTTGACAACACTGATACTTATGTGGATGGAGTGAAAATGCTCCAGAATTATGTTTATCTATGCAAATATTTACTTGTTTGTTGCTCTCCTGATCTATTTATTTAGTCTTTCATTCATTTATTGAGGCAGCAACTTTTAAGAATGATTAGAAATTATATGAGGTAAAGTTCCTTTGAGTTGAGAGAGAGAGAGAGAGAGAGAGAGAGAGA
>NC_059300.1:12638127-12645627 GCF_017591435.1 Portunus trituberculatus
GGTCTGGAGGAAAAGCAATGGATTTAGGATTGGTGGTGATATGCAGGAATGGAGGAGCAGAGAATGATGGATGTGGGAAGATGAGGGGAAGGAAATGAGTGGGAGGGGAAAGAATATTAGATTCCTTTGTTGTTGTGTGTTTGTTGATGTTATTGTTTTGTTTTCCTTGTTGTTGGTGGTGGGAAATAAAAATGTGTCTCTTTGATTTGCGTTGGGTTGTTTGTATTTTAGCGCATTATTTATTTATTTGTTTTATTTTGTGTGAGAGGAAAGCTCGCCAAGGGTAACATAAAATTGAAAAATGCCCACTTAGTTGTCAGTCCCCTAGCCAAAAGAAAGGGGCATTATCTATTTATTCATTTATTTATTTTATTATATGTAAGATGGAAAAGCTGGTCAAGAGCTACATAAAATTAAAAGAAAGACCCCACTTAGTTGTCTGTCCCCTTGCAGATCCGGGAAAAATTAGCCAAAAGAAAAGGATAAATGTCTTGAAACCTCCCTCTTAAATAAACTCAAGTCATAGGAAGTTGGAAATACAGAAGCAGGCATTGAGTTCCAGAGTTGACAATAGAAATGGATGATTGAGAGTACTAGTTAACTCTTGCTTTATTCAGATTATCTTTCTTTTCCTTACATTTTTCACAAGACTTTCATTTTTTTTTTTTATGTTCATGGGAATATTTTTTCTTTTCCTTTCGTCGTGTTTTTTAGGATTATATTTACATTCTTCACTTGCTTAGTTTTTTTTTTCTTCTTTAATATTGTTTGTATTAATGGTCATTTTCTTTTTCTTGTCTCGTGTTAGCTTGAATGCCTTCCTTTTCTTCCCTTTCTTTCTTCTTCCTCCTCCTCCTCCTCCTCCTCCTCCTCCTCCTCCTTCTCCTCCTCTTCTTTTTTTTTCTCGTGTTCATCATTTTTATCTTCATATTCTTCTTTTCTTCGTGATCCTGCTCCCCATCAACTTTCTTCTTCTTCTTCTTCTTCTTCTTCTTCTTCTTCTTCTTCTTCTTGTTATTGTTCTTTTGTTCTTCTTGTTATTGTTTTTTTTTTCTTCTTCTTCTTCTTCTTCTTCTTCTTCTCATTTTTCTTCTTCTTCTGGTCTTATCCTTCTTTTCCTTCTCATTTTCTCTTCGTTTTTCTTTCTTTCTTTTTTTTTCTTCTTCTTCTTCTTCTTCTTCTTGTTCTTGTTCTTGTTCTTGTTCTTGTTCTTCTTCTTGTTCTTCTTGTTCTTGTTCTTGTTCTTGTTCTTGTTCTTGTTCTTGTTCTTCTTCTTCTTGTTCTTGTTCTTCTTCTTCTTCTCCTCCTTCTCCTTCTTCTTCTTCTTCTTCTTCTTCTTCTTCTTCTTCTTCTTCTTCTTCTTCTTCTTCTTCTTCTTCTTCTTCTTCTTCTTCTTCTTCTTCTTCTTCTTCTTCTTCTTCTTCTTCTTCTTCTTCTTCTTCTTCTGCCTTTCTCCCTCCCTCTATCAGCTCCTAATTTCCTCTTGGTGCGCCCTCGCAGACACAATCACCACCTTCTCCAGCAGGCGCCAATTACCGTGGGTCTCCATGGTCGCTTTTCTCCCCTTTATCTCCGTCCTTATGAGGAGTAAAGGAGAGATATGTCCCTGTGACGCTCTAACTTAATATACACGGCCGTAATGCACGCGTCACACTGCCTGCATATGTAAAGCTTGTGTCTATTTAGTTCCTTATTCAGAAACGCTTTGCTCTCTCGCCATGGCTATTTTCCAAGGCCAGCAAGATGATTAGCGAGTTTTCATGAGTGTTTTTCCTGTTGCTAATATAGGAATGTTGTCAGTCTGCCTCTGGAAGCGTAAAAACCTTGCTTCTCTCACTAGGATTATTTTCTAAGGCCACAGAGATGATTAGCGGGCTTTTCTAGAGTGTTTCTCCAGTGGATAACGTAGAAATGTTGTCACTCTGCCTTTAGAACCATAAATACTTGCTTAGAAACACTTTATTGTCTCTCTATGACTATTTTCTAAGGCCACTGAGATGATTAGCGAGGTTTGCAAGAGTGCATCTCCTGTTGATAATGTAGAAATGTTGTCATTCTACCTATAGAACCGTAAAAAAACTTGCTTAAAAACACTTTATTCCCTCAATAGGGCTATTTTCCAAGGCCTCCGAGATGAAAAGCGGAGTTTTTAAGAATGTTTTTCCCAGTTACTAATGTAGAAATGTTGTCACTCTGCCTCTAGAACCGTAAAAAGTTGCTTAAAACACTTTACTCCCTCACTAAAGCTTTTTTTTCCAAGGTCACAGAGATAATTAGCGGGGTTTTAAAGTCTTTCTCCAGCTGATAATGTAGAAATGTTGTCACTCTGCCTCTAGAATCGTAAAAATACCTTAAAAACTCACTCGTGTAAGTTCAAATAGAGGCTTCTGAAATACTTAAGGTAAAGCAGAGAAGTGTTTGAAAATACGAGCGTTAGTCTTCTGTTTCCTTTGGTTGTTGGTTGCTGGTGTTTCTGTGTTGTGTTAGTAATTGTTAGAATTGGTAGTTGCTATCAGAGTTTTGTTTTTATTTAGAAGTGGTTGTTGCTGTTAGTGTTTATTTTTATTTAGTCTTGTCTTTTTATGTTGTGTTGTGTGTTACGATTTTTCCTTTATTTTTTAGTCTTCAATTTTTAGTTCTTTAGTTTTCAGTCTAGATTTTAGTTTTTTTTTTTATGTGATGGTGTGATTTGATGTGGCGGTTTGTGGCGGTGTTTCTCATGGAGCTTTTTGTGTTAGTTGTTGGTAATTGTTGTAAGATTTGGATGCTGTTATTAGTGTTTTTGTATATAATCTTGTTGTCTCTTTATATTGTGTTGTTGTGTTGCGATGGTGTGATTTGTTGTGGTGGTGAAGGTTTGGCGGTTTGTGGTTGGTATATATTCTTGTTGTCTCTTTATATTGTGTTGCGTGTTGCTACTTTCTTTAGTTTTTGTGATAATGTATTTTGATGTGATGAATGTTTAGCGGTTTTTGGAGGTGTTTCCCATGTACTGTTAGTTTTCCTTGTTGAGTGTCGTTTATTAACATTCTTTCTCCTCAAGTTAAGAAAGCAAACCCTCATTGAGATACACAATTGGCCAGCTGAAGTGTGGAGAATTAATCACTCGAGCAATTATTTCCGAATCTTTGCAGGTGGAACTCACTTTCATGAATCTTACTAAGGTCTCGTATTCTCAAACATTTCAGTGCCTCACCTTCACTAGTTAAGAAGGATTTATTTTAATTTACACGAATTTTTAAGGTGTTATTACAGTTCTAGAGTCAAAGTGACAAGATTTTCGTATTATTAACTGGAGAAACACTCTTGAAAACCTCTTTAATCATCTCTGTGGCCTTGGAAAATAGTCGTGGTGAGAGAGTGAAGCGTCTCTGAATACATACCTTACACATACAGACTTCTGAAAACCATTAGAATTTTGTAACAATGAACGCCTTAAATCTTTCCCTGCGATATACTACAATCCTCGACACTAATAACACTGTATGAGATGTTTTTTTATAAGTGTCCGCAATAGAGAAAGCGTTTACAAGGATAGATTTTGCAGTTTCTATACACTATGACGTTTCTCGGTTGCTGTAGAATAAGAAGAAATGTCTCAGTGGTTAGTGATAATGGAAAGATATGTCAGGTAGCAATGACGTAACTACTATACTATACTATACTCATGAAAATCACCTTCCCTCACCTGAGAATATAAACCTTCCTAACATGACACTTATTTGTAGGAAAAAAAAAAAAACAATCTGACCTTTTTTTTCTTATATTTTGTGGGCTTTTCACGGGAATTTATGGGCTAAAGAGGATACTTTTTTGAGGTACCTCCTATCTCAAAGCCCACCCGCTAGAAAACCATTGCCCCGAGTGAGGAAACCCAACCTACACTCGGGCCGTGGGCAGGATTCGAACCCGTGCGCTTGGACAACCCTCGAACCCCAAAGCACGCATGGTTCCACTGTACCACGGCGGCTCCTGTAATACTTCCCTTACTCCCTTCCGACATGTACACTCTCCTTTGATTGAACTAGACTAAACTCCTTATAAACAAAAAATAAATAAATAAATAGAGCGAATAAACAATGCGCTCACGAACACATAAAAAGATAACGACACAAAAGAATTAATATAAAAAAATGTGTGTAAGAAAGACAGGTAGTGGAGGTTCAGGGAGAGCTTGAGTCGCTAAAATACAGGCTTGGGCAGGGTCAAGGGGGATCCTGTGTGCTCAGCGGGGACGTGTGAGGGAGGGAGGGGCGGTGGAGGGCAGGGAGAGGGAGGTGGGAAGAGTAGAGAGGGTGAGGAAGGGAGAGGACAAGGGAGGACAGTGCAGCAGTATTGGGTTCGTGTAAATTTCCAAGCGGATTATCCAGAGAGAGAGAGAGAGAGAGAGAGAGAGAGAGAGAGAGAGAGAGAGAGAGAGAGAGTACGAGTCTAATTTATCAAAGAAGAAAGAGCCTTGTGTAAATATGAACACTTCTGAAGCTCTACCTTCCTGTAATATTCCTCATTTATTTCACCAAACCACCACGAAAATCCTTAAAAGTAATCAAAACGAAATAAACCTTTCCTTCCATTACTCCTCTCTCTCTCTCTCTCTCTCTCTCTCTCTCTCTCTCTCTCTCTCTCTCTCTCTCTCTCTCTCTCTCTCTCCCCCTCCCTCCACTTTTAACCCTTTCACTACTGGAACGCATTTTTTAATCATGAATTTTGGGTTTGATTAGACGATTTTACTGACATTAGGAAGAGTCTATACACGTCTGAAGATTAATGGCCAGAGTCTACACTATTGTAACACCCACACACATTTCCGAAGCTGTATAAAATCACGAAATAATAAGCAGAGTAAAAAAAAAAAATAAACCCAAGTCATGACACTGAAAGGGGATAAGAGCAAGATGAAAGGCTAAAAATGATCCCTAAACTAAGAGAAAGACACACGTAAGGCGAGGAGCAAGGAGTAAAGGCGGTTTAGCGTGTCACTGAGGGCATAACGCTACTCCGCCGACCTCACCATCTTGGAGGCGAAATTACACGGCGGTGGCGAGGGAGACGGCGGATTCTTGCCACCTCCTTCACCGAGAGACAAATGGGGCTCCGTCATGGAAGACTTACACGAGGAGGACCAAGGGAGAGAGCGCAGGGTGAGATGACGAGGGAGAGAGAGAGAGAGAGAGAGAGAGAGAGAGAGAGAGAGAGAGAGAGAGAGAGAGAGAGAGAGAGAGAGAGAGAGAGAGAGAGAGAGAGAGAGAGAGAGAGAGAGTGTGTGTGTGTGTGTTAATCAGTATGTAAGAATTTGTGGTTTTGTTTAGATGTTCATTTGTTTTGTGTGTATGGCTCTTTTAAATTAAGTTTCATGTTATCTTTATGCTTATTTGTGGTTGCCTAGAGCTCCTTCATATCACACACACACACACACACAAGAATGGTTCCAGAATTTGAAGGGATGACATATGAGGAGAGACTAACCAACCCTGGAACAGAGAAGGGAGAGAGGGGATCTGATACAAGTTTATAAATTGATCAACGGAATGGACCAAGTGGATAATGAGAAACTGATCCTGAGAGAAGAATATGACATTAGAAGCACAAGATCGCATAGTAAAAAGCTGAGAAAGGGAAGATATCTGAGAGATGTTAAAAAATATAGTTTCCCACAAAGATGTGTTGAGACGTGGAACAGTTTGAGTGAAGAAGTGGTGTCAGCAACGAGTGTGCATACTTTAAAAGAGAAATTGGATAAGTGTAGATATGGAGACGGGGCCACACGAGCGCAAAGCCCAGGCCCTGTAAAACTACAACTAGGTAAATACAACTAGGTAAAATACACACACACACACACACACACACACACACACACACACACACACACACACACACACACACACACACACACACACACACACACACACACACACACACACACACACACACACACACACACACACACACACACACACACACACACAGACCATCAATTTACATTTAAAACTTTACCCTCCTTTTTTGTGAAGGTTAAAACTGATGAACTCGAGTCAAAAGAGTGAATGGCGGTGTATAATGGATATCGAGAGCAGAAAAACATATAAACGAAACTTTCCACTCCCTCCAAAAATAATAGAAAATGTAGATGAAAAACTTCGTGATTTAACGCACTGGAAGGGTAAATAGAAAACTCAATTACTCACTATTTTTAAACAGTTTTGCTTGTTTTATTGAAAGCGTTGGAGAGCAGCGTCCCTAGCGGCGTGTGTTCATTGCGCTGACGAGGCGAATACAAAGTTGATAACACATAAACTTGAAAATATTGTACCGTTTCTTTCTTTAAACCCTTTCGGTAGTGGAACGCATTTCTACCTTGAGTTTTTGGGTGTAATTAAACGCTTTTATTAGCATTAGAAACGGTGTATGGAGGTCAGAAGATTAATGGCCAGAGACTTCACTATTTTAATCCCCGAGTATACTGGAACAAATTTCGACCTTCAGTTTTGGGTGTGATTAAACGCTTTTTATTTGCATTAGGAAGGGTCTATGGAGGTCAGAAGATTAATGGCAACTGTCTTCACTATTCTAATCCCCATAAAAGTTTCTGAAGGTATATAAAATCGCCAGATAGTAATCACAATGAATATGAAAACACGTCCTGGTGCTGAGGGGGATAAAATGTCAGCTCAAAACAAAAAAAAAGGAAGCAAGGTAATAAAGTATTGGATTAAAACGACGTCTTTGGGGATAGAGAGAAATAATACAAGAATACAATGCAGGAATAAGGAGAAAGAAAGAATAATATGCAAGAATAGAAAAATGATAATGGAAAAAGAATGTGGAAGGAAATAAGAATGGAAGAAAGAGAGAATAAGATGCAGGAATAAAAATACACGCGGAAGAAGAAAGAAGAAGAAGAAGAAGAAGAAGAAGAAGAAGAAGAGAATAAAAAAGAAAAAAAAAGATGACAGAGTAAGAATGAACATAGAAGAATAACACACAAGAATAGGAAAGCGCATGAAACGAGAAGTGGAAAAAAAAGAGACTAAGGAATAAGAATAAAAAGAAGAAGAATGGAAAAAGGGAAAAAAAAACAAGTATAAGAATGAACCTAGAAGAATAAGACACAAAAATAAAATCTTGCATGAAAGAAGAAGGAAAAATTAAAAGAAGAATAAGACACAAAAATAAAATCTCGCATGAAAGAAGAAGGAAAAATTAAATATAAAGGAGAAAAAAAGAATAATAAGAAGAATGAAAGAAAAGAAGTTAAAATATTAGAATGAAAAAAGAAGAATTAGACACAGAAATGAAAAAAAAAAAATCTCGCATGAAAGAAGAAGGGAAAAACAAATAAAAGGACGGAGGAATAAGAATAATAAAGAATAATAAGAAGAATGAAAGAAAAAAAGGTTAAAATATTAGAATGGAAAAAGAAGAATTAGACACAAAAAAGGAAAGAAAAAAAATAAATAATAGTAAGAAGAATAAGAATAATAAAAATAAGAACAATAAGAA
>NC_059300.1:12648127-12663127 GCF_017591435.1 Portunus trituberculatus
GATCTACCCTTTGTTCTTTTTATTTTTTGGTGTGAGTGGGGCCAGAAAACTATCTTTGCCGATCATCAAAAGTCGCGTTTTTTCAACCTCTAGCTTTTCCTTCGTACTCTGTAACCTTACACACACACACACACACACACACACACACACACACACACACACACACACACACACACACACAGAAAGAAGGGGAGGATTATTGGTGTTTCTCCTGGGGTGTCGCTCTGTGGTGGGTGAACAGTGGCTGGGCGTGAGGAGAAAGCAAGCACAAGTCGTCCCCACAAGATCAGGAATTGCAACCTCGTCCTCTGGGTTTTGGGCGGCGTGCACATTACATCGTCGTGGTTTCTCGCAATAACATTCAAAATTTATCTCTCGTTGCCTACATATCACCCGATCTACATAATATTTGTATACATGAATTTTAATGTTTCAATTCTGAATTTATCACTCCTTTCACCACATCTTGACCACGCGCTGCTTTCAATTTGTTAGGCCAAGAGAGTTTGCCTGTAATGCTTTCTTAAGATTAGTTTTCTTAGTTTTCATTGATTTAGCCAAGTCGTTTTCCAATTCAATCTTTCTCGTGACATTTACTTTTCCTCATGTCTCTGTTACGAATGTTCACTACTCTTTCAGCTTTCCGAATGACTGTTTCAATAGTGAGTGTGTTCTGGCTTCTGGTGTTTCATGGCATTCACAAGAGGGAAAGTCTGATGCGTGTACTTTTGAAATTCTCGGGAATGTTCTTTTGGATTTCATAAACTTTTGCAGAAGGGAAACAAAACTTGCATAATATTGTCACATGATGCTGCCAGGTAGAAATCGTGTGTGTGTGTGTGTGTGTGTGTGTGTGTGTGTGTGTGTGTGAGAGAGAGAGAGAGAGAGAGAGAGAGAGAGAGAGAGAGAGAGAGAGAGAGAGAGAGAGAGAGAGAGAGAGAGAGAGAGAGAGAGAGAGAGAGAGAGAATATCGGAGTATTCTTTATTATTTATTTCACTCGTGGTGTTTGTCTGAACAAGGCTCAAGCTACAAAGTCATAAGCTTCCGTAAGATTTGTTCTTGAAATTGCAAGAATGTTGTGTCTGGGCGCGCTCTTCTCTCCTCTTTGATGTTGTGGAGGCAAGAAAAACCTTCTGCTCCAAATTATACTGCACACATTGTAATGATGAGCGACGTTCTATTTTTAGCAACACATTTAATTTAGGGGACGAAAAATGCTTTTAATCTTTACGTTCTTTTTTTCCATTTAAAACTCTGTAGGGTACAAAAGTCACTCCAGTGTTAAAGCAGTTCACACGAGCAAAACAATCGTATGACAAGATATACCACACTTGACTCAATAGGAAGCAGATCTCTCATGATTCCAAAACACTTCGATGATAATATTAACACCTTCAGTTCCATGACGCGTTTTTATCTTTATTCTGGTTACAATTTGGTGATTTTATACAGATTCAGAAACTCATGAGGGTATTAAAATAGTGAAGACTGCGGCCATTAATCTTCTGACTTCCATACACCTTTCATAATGTCAATAAAATGGTCTTATCGTACACAAATCTCAAGGTAAAAAAGGTATTGAAGGGGTTAAAGAATCATTATCAATTAACATACCCCACTCTTGAATGTCCTCCACCAACACATCAGATAGATCAGTTTTAGGTGAACGGTACTCATGTTACTTATGGTGAATCCTAGCGAGTATGACAACACAAGCTCCTTAATCCCTTCACTACTAGGACGCGTTTTTACCTCGAGTTTTTAGGTACGATTAGACGATTTTATAAACATTAGGAAAAATCAATGGAGGTCAAAAGATTCATGGCCAGAGCCTTCACTATTTTAATCTCCCAAATGAGTTTCTGTAGCAGTATAAAACCACCAAATAGTAAGCAGAACGAATATGAAAACGCGGCATGGTACTGAAGGGTTTAACAAAAGAAATAGAGACACTTCACGGGATAGAAGAGCAAGGACGCGTGGTTTTCCTATCTATATATCTCCTTATTTCCACCGGCTCTTTTGACCCTCTTTCCTTGCCTCTCACGTATCCTCTCCCCCGTGCGTCTCCTCTTCACTCAATCAGTTGATGGATGGTTGGGGATGACGGGACCGCCATCAGCATGTGGCCGGCGGGGTTGCGGCGGCTAATATTTATCCGGGTGCAGAGGGCGGGAGGTCCGGCCACGCTACACCGCCGTGCCCAACGACAGCTTTTCATGACAGGGCAGAGGTTTTACACGGGGAAGGTGTCGCAGGGGGTGAGTTACTGCTGCCGGCGGAAGGAGGGAAGCAGGGTGAGATTTTAAAGCAGTATTAGACTCGAGACGCTGCCACACACACACACACACACACACACACAGAGAGAGAGAGAGAGAGAGAGAGAGAGAGAGAGAGAGAGAGAGAGAGAGCATTGTTTTGTTACGTCTCATTTTCTTTCCTTTACACCAACTGTCATGGGTATTTTCTCTTCCGTCATTTACGAGCAAGACTAACAAACATAACCTTCAAAGTCTTCCTCCTCTTTCTCCTCCTCTTCCTCCTCCTCCTCCCCCAACCTCTTCTTCAGCCCTACTCACCCATCTCCCCGCTTCCTTACTGTCTCCCTCCCCACCTGCACGTCAAGTCTCGCAGCGACTCTGATCACAGTAAGCAAAGTATTGATCCGCCTGTCTATACTCATGAAGTTTGAGACCCGTATGACGCCGCCTCTCATTAACAAACTTCAGCTATACACGTCCTTCCTTGCTACTTTAATATGTGAACCTAGAATTGCAGGTGACGTCAGTGTAAGATGTTTGTTTGTGGGTAGCTGGCTGGCTGGGTGGGTGTAAGAGGAGACTGGGCAGCGTGGCGTGGTGTGCGTCAGGTGTATGTGGAGTGGCAGGTTAAAAAGCGAGTGAGTGAAGTGTAGTCATGAAGGAGACAAGGTGTAGGTTACGTTACCTTTTGCCTTGCCTTCTCTCTCTTCTTTCTTTCTCTCTCTGTCTGTTTCCTCTGTGTCTCTCTGTCTATCTCTGTCTGTGTCTCTCTCTGTCTCTCGTCACTTACGAATTCTCCTCTCGGGTTTAAAAAATTAACACACACAAAAAAAAATATATATACCTGCGAGAAAAGAACGAAGGAAGAAGAAGAATAGCTGGCGACTAAATTGCCGACTAATGCATACTAATGATACAGAATAAAATATATCAGGTATAAATTTTGCCCGCGTAGTTGCTGAAGGAAAGAAGATTAGCGAGGCGTCCGTATCAAAGGAGCTTTTTTTTTCTTATTTTCTTGTTTCCATCGCAGAGACAACGATAAAGTGGCGCCTAGGAAGGAAGAGAGAGAGAGAGAGAGAGAGAGAGAGAGAGAGAGAGAGAGAGAGAGAGAGAGAGAGAGAGAGAGAGAGAGAGAGAGGACGTCAAGGGAAACAAGAAAATAAATAAGCAACCCAGCAACCAGAGAGAGAGAGAGAGAGAGAGAGAGAGAGAGAGAGAGAGAGAGAGAGAGAGGAAACGCTGCATAATTGTATATTTACTCTAATGATCTCAGAATAGTGTGTAGTAGGAGGAATGTGTGTGTGTGTGTGTGTGTGTGCTTGTGATTGTTTTCTCTCTTCCTTCCTCCTCCTCCTCCTCCTCCTCCTCCTCCTCCTCACCGCTACACGCTATTTCTCCCTCTCCCCTCGCTCTCTCCTCCTCACCCTCTCCCTCCCCTCATCACTTTTTACTGCTCCTTTCAGCACTCTCGCCTATCACACCACTGTCCTCCACTACCCAAGCTTTATATTCTGCTCTGATTCATTCCATTGTTTCTCAATCTGTACACCTCTCCTGTCACTCGCCTGCAAAACTGCTTAGACCTTGACGTTTTGCCATCATTGCTGTTTGATTTATGTGTTCTGTTTGAATATATATCGTGTTAAGGCAAGAGACAAATGGTAAGGCTCGTAAAACAGTCTCTCTTCGTCATGTTTTTTTCTTATCACCTTGTAGAGTATTTATCCTCGGTGGTGAAGGTATTAGAGCGTTTTTTGTGTGTATTTTTCCCGGTGTTGTGTTCGCCGTGATGTTTTTACAGCTTAGATCAAACAGAGAAGCAAGAGAAAGACTGAGAAAATTAGTCGTATACATTGAGGCTGTGGAGTGTTCTGTTTATTGATGGTGCAAGTATGTTTCTCTCTCTCTCTCTCTCTCTCTCTCTCTCTCTCTCTCTCTCAGCGCCAATGCAAGGCCTGTGGTGCATCAAGGTGGCAGGCGTTGCAAAATTCCACACAGCCGTTTACTCCCTCCCACCTCCCACCTCCCTGCATGCAAAAGTGACCGCTATTAGTGGTGCTTTAAAATTCACCAACCTTCCATTACCCTCCTTTAAAGAGAACCACTTGCTATGCCCCGCCCCCTCCCCACTCCTCTCGATGTGGCCCAATCGTCGCGTGAAGTAGTCTGAGGAGGACGCCAGCTCAGTAATGACAGGAAAAAGAGAAAGTAAAAACATAAGAGGTTGGAGACGCTGCTTTCCGGATTGCACGTCAGAGTTTGCGTGTCGCAGCTGACGGTTAGTTAAGAAGCGTCTCCAGTGAAGGAAATGAAGGAAAAACGCAGCCTGGACCAGAGTAACTTAGGCTAGTAAAGGAAGTTTAAGTGGACCATTATACCAAAGTTGGCCTGTAAACACCAGCGGTATCACTGCCACCTATGTATTACAGCACTAATTGCTCTAATAACACCACAGGCAACAGCAACAGCAGCAGCATTGGAACTTGAACTCCCTGCAGCTGCTTCTTACGTTTCCTTCGCTGTTGCTGTTGTTGGTGTTGGTGTTGTTGCTGTTATTGCTTTTACTGTTGTTGTTATTAACCTCTTCAGTTCTGGGACTTATTTTTACTTTGAGGCTTGTGTGCGATTAGACCATTTTATTGACATTAGGAGGGGTCAACAGAGGTCAGACGTTTAATGGCCGCAGTCTTCACTATTTTAATCCCTCCCACAAGTTTTTGAAGCTGTATAAAATTACTAAATAGTAATCAAAATGAATATAGAAACGCGTCATGCTACTCAAGGGGCTTAAAAGGAAAAAAAGAAAGAAAAGAATAAGAGAAACATAAAGAATCTATCAATCGTACACATGACAGTCCCAGCACAACACACACCTACTCAAACTCCCGCTCATCACCAAGGCACACTAATGACAAACGGGAATATTGGACTTACTTCCTTCCCGCCTCAGGTTTATACGCTTCCTGAGAGAGAAAAAAAAAAAAATTACCCCTTGCGTCATTTGTGGTGAATCCTCCGATATCCTGCAAGCTTAAGGAGACCCTCGAAGGATCCTTGACATCGACGGTTCCTGAGATGTGATGGACCTTATTGCTTTATTCGTTCCTTCCTTTCCTTCGTTCTTTAATTCTTTCCTTTCTTCTTCAACCCTTTAGTACCATGACGCGTGTCCATATTAATTTTGCTTACTATTTGGTGATTTTGTACAGCTTTGGAGATTTATGTGGGGGATTAAACTAGTGAAGACTGTGGGTATTAAAATTCTGACCTCCATAGAGCCTTCCTAATGTCAATAAAATGGTCTAATCGTACACAAATATCAAGGTAAAATTGTGTTCCAGTATTAAAGAGATGGATATCCTTTTTTTCTCTTCCTTTTTCTCCTTTTCTCTTTTTCTCCCTTTCTGGACTTTCTTACCTCCTTTCTGTTTAATCAATCATCTCTTCTCCTTTACCTCCATCCTTTATTTCCTCCCTCCCTCTTACCCTCACCACATTCCGTGAAACTATTCCATTTACCTCCCTCTCTCATCCTTCATTTCTCTCTTTCCCTCCTCTTATAAAAAACACTTTTATCTTCCTTCTATCCTTCCCTCTTGCTTTCACGTTCCATAAACCTCCCCAACCTTCCCCCTTTCCTTCCACAATTACTACCTTCCTTCATTCATGCTATAAAATCGTACCATCTACTTTTCCTTCCATCTTTCATCCTTCACTCACCTCTCTCTCTTTCTCTCTTCGTGGCGTAAAAGCCCTCCATCTTCCTCAGCCGCCCTCCTCTCTTCCCTCTCGGAACACCTCAACGCACCATCGTCAACTGCAGTATTAAAAAGATCCTGTGTGAGTGAGTCGGCGGCGGGCGGTCGTGAGGGGCTCATGACGGAGAGAGAGAGGCATTATCCCCTTGACGTGCTCGCTTCATAGGTATTGTGTAGCTATAAATGGGCCTTTGTGAGAAGCGTAACAATGCACATAAAAGCACGAGAAGAGCGTAGGGAAGGAAGGAAGGAAGGAAGGAAGGAGAAGAGGGTGCATGCAAGGAGAACTAAAATGAGGTGGAAGGTGGTGCTAGGTTAAAGAAAAAAAAAGGGAATTGGTGAAGGTTGTCCAGGGTTGTGGTTTAGGGAAGGGGAAGTGGTAGGGGGGTTATATAATGAGGCGTTGGCTTTACAGTGGAAATGCAAATGTCAATCGGAGAGTGAACTATAGGCGCAAAAAAATTTCATACTGAGAAATTACGCTCAATTAAAATGCCTGTGTGTTCATTCAAAGGAAAATTATTGGTATATGATTTTAACACTATAAAATATATAACCCTTTTTTTCATCAGCTACTGAAAAAATAATAAAAAAAAGGCCATAAATATAAATTGCACCAAATTGCATTGTTTCTCTACTCGCGTTGTAGAAAATTATGACTATATGATTTTAATACTTGACTTTTTACGTTACTCATCAAATGCTCCAAAAAACTACACGGCCAGTCAGTAAAAGACAAAATGAAAAGAAAAAAAGGTTGACAGTACAATTATCTTACTAACCTCCTCAGTACTGGGACGCATTTTTATCTTGAATTTTGGGTATTAAACGATTTTATTTACATCAGGAAGAATCTATGGAGGTCAAAAGATTAATGCCCAAATTCTTCACTATCTTAATTCCACACATGAGTTTCTGAAGCTACACAAAATCACCAAATAGGAAGCAGAATGAATATGGAAATGCGTCATGGTGCTCAAGGAGTTAACTTTGATTTTGAGTATTAGACGATTTTATTTACATCAAGAAGGGTTTATGGAGATCCTCTTCAGTACTGGGGCACATTTTTAACCTTGATTTTTGGGTGTTAGACGATTTTATTTACATCAGAAAGGGTCTGTGGAGCTCAGAAGATTAATGGCCACAGTCCTCACTACTCTAATCCCCACATGAGTTTCTGAAGCTGTACAAAATCACCAAACAGTAAGCAGAATGAATATGGAAACGCGTCACGGTACTCAAGGGGCTAATATCTCGTATATCTTTATATATTTGAGTAAGAGAGCGATGGGTGGGGAGCATTCGTCACCTTTACTATCCAGCACTAAATAAAACAGCGAATTACAAATGACTTTACCAACAAATCTACTAGTGCCTCTCTCCTTTGTATTCCCTTGTGTTCCTCCGCCTCTGAGATCATGCTAGTTTCCAGTTCGCGTGTCTCTTCTGTGGTTACAAGTATTTTGCTGCCGGACACGCAAGGAAGTGGACCAGCGGCGGTGTAGAGTGTTACGCTGCTTTAAAATGCGAGCAGGGAGGTTGTGGCGGTAGTTCGTGTGTGCATTTATGTCCCTCTGTGGCAGTCTATTCATTCAATCTCCCCCGTCCATTTCTTGTTTCTTTTCTCTTTCTCTCTGCCTTTCTTTTTCGTCACGTGGGTGTTTATCTCTTTCTGTCTGTCTGTCTGGTTGTCTTGCTATTCTCTCGAGTATTTGTGTGTCTTCATTTGCTTTTCTCTCTCTCTCTCTCTCTCTCTCTCTCTCTCTCTCTCTCTCTCTCTCTCTCTCTCTCTCTCTCTCTCTCTCTCTCTCTCTCTCTCTCTCTCTCTCTCTCTCTCTCTCTCTCTCTCTCTCTCTCTCTCTCTCTCTCTCTCTCTCTCTCTCTCTCAAGGTAAATATTTTTGCCTACATATTTGTCTCTCTATGTATCTATTTATTTGTATATCAATTAATCTTTATCTATCTCTCGACCCGTCTGTCTCTTTGTCCACTCACTTGCATCTCTTTTTATCTGTCTCTCTTATCACAATTTCTCGACACCCCAACACTGCATATCCCGGAAACAGGATAGTCTCAGGATCGCAGGCTTAACAAATACATAGGCACATTGTCCATTCATGATACATTGAGCGGTTCAAAACACTCACTCATTGTTCCTGCTTTCACACCCAACAATTCTTCACGAACACAACCAACCTCAGTACTCGTCTCGCTGCTGCTCGGTTGGGACTTCCACGTCTTGGTTTATTCTTCGCTGGTTGAGATAAAGAGGCGATTCTTGGCTGTGTGTGTTATATCATCGAGTGTTTAGTGTGTTGGGTATTATTTGATGGTCTCTGCTTAATACCTCGTGTGGTTTTTGTCACGTTAAATGATCAAATGTCTGGGTTGAATTTAGGGTCAACACACGTCCCTGGGTCTCCTCCACGTCGTGAATTTGCATAATAAATCAATGGACTTTGTTCGGGTGAAAGGTTTCATTACAGTAAGATTAAAGTGTTTTACATGAGAAAGATATTGAGTCATAGGAAATTGTTCGTCTCTCTCTCTCTCTCTCTCTCTCTCTCTCTCTCTCTCTCTCTCTCTCTCTCTCTCTCTCTCTCTCTCTCTCTCTCTCTCTCTCTCTCTCTCTCTCACACACACACACACACACACACACACACACACACACACACACACACACACACACACACACACACGACGCATTAATGAAGCAAGTCTTACACTCGTACATCTGTCCTTTAAAGAGAGGAGTTTTAAAGCTGTGAGCCTTGTACGCGGATATAAGCAATGGTGTTCAGTACGCCAGCGTGTTACACCTTGCATCTTCCATTAGGGATCCTGGCACGTTAGGCGAGGCAGTCAGAGGAGAGAGAAAAGGGAGGAAGGAAGGGTCGGAGGAAGAAGAGGAAGCGCTGGTGATGGTGATGGCATGGCTGGAGGGAAACTCTGAGCGATAGAATGACTGGGAGGCTCGAGAGGAAAATTGTCATCACCCACGATAGTTATTGGAGCGGGTGCGTGAAAAAGGGTGAGGCAGTGGTGGTGGTGGTGGTGGTGGTGGTGGAAGCAGGTTATGGTGCGATGGCGGGCTACAAGGAAGGGATGGAGAGAAAAGGAGAAAAGCACTGGGATGGTTCTTCATGTACACAAACCAGACACAGGAAGGGTTCAGTTTGGTTGGGTTAGGTTGGGTTAGGTTGGATTGGGTTTGGCTTGCTCATTATCCTGTCACTGGCAAATTCGAGGGAGTTTTACACGAATATATGTTTTTTTGGGTTTATTTTTGTCTTTATCAGTGGAATGACTACATGTGGGTGCTTCAATTGGGCTAAATTAGGTTGAATTAGGCTGGGTAGGGTTTGGCTTAATAATTATCCTGTCACTGGCAAATTCGGGGAGGAGTTTTACACGAATATATGTTTTTTGGGGGTTTACTTTTCTCTATCAGTGGAATGACTACATGTGGTGTTTCAAACGGCTGCCTCTGCTACTCCTCCCGTCATGAATGGTTCCACACTCCGATATCCGTAATCAATAATGTCTTTTTTTTTTTTTTTTACCTGTGTTTTTTGAAAGTTTGACTCTTGCCTATCCACCCTCCCTGTTTTCCTCCGCATATTCTCTCTCTCTCTCTCTCTCTCTCTCTCTCTCTCTCTCTCTCTCTCTCTCTCTCTCTCTCTCTCTCTCTCTCTCTCTCTCTCTCTCTCTCTCTCTCTCTCTCTCTCTCTCTCTCTCTCTCTCTCTCTCTCTCTCTCTCTCTCTCTCATGTTTGGGTTTTCCGCTCTGTCTTGTATTTTTGTGCCTTTCATTTATCCCCTCTTTCCTTTTTTTTTTCACCTTTTTCTGTATTTTTGTGTCTGTGCCTCGCTTTCCACTCTCCAGTTCATTCATGGCTTCCTTCCTTCTCTTCCTTCTCTTCCTTCCTCCCTTCCTTCCTTCCTTCTCTTCTCTTCTTTCTTCTCTTCCTTCCTTCCCTTCACCTCCCTTCCTTCCCTTCCTTCCTTCCTTCCTTCCTTCCTTCCTTCCCTTCCTTCCCTTCCCTTCCCTTCCCTTCCCAAGCTTTACCAGCTCCCCCATCACTATTTCCCATCTGGTATTTCTCTCTTCCTGCAGACGAGGCGGTGATCCCTGAGAGAGAGAGAGAGAGAGAGAGAGAGAGAGAGAGAGAGAGAGAGAGAGAGAGAGAGGGAGAGAGGGAGAGGGAGAATTAAGTTTACCTCGCCTTTTTATTTATGAGGAGCATTTTAAAAGGTTTTTGTGGGCTTTGCAAATTCATGAACAGGACAGTTTTCTTCGACAAGCATTCCCAGTTATTGTCACCCTGAATTGGTTGTGGTGGTGGCTGTATTTGTTTGTATTACCTTAAAGGGCAGAGCTTTTTTGGGACGGGGTGTGTATATTCTCTCTCTCTCTCTCTCTCTCTCTCTCTCTCTCTCTCTCTCTCTCTCTCTCTCTCTCTCTCTCTCGTTCTCGTTCTCGTTCTCGTTTTCGTTTTCGTTGCCTTTCTCTCTCTCGTTCTCTGTTTTCACTCATCACTTCCTCTCTCTCTCTCTCTCTCTCTCTCTCTCTCTGCTTCTCACACTTGTATTGCATTTTTTTTTTCTGTGTCATCCTTTCCTTCCTGAATATATGTGTTTCTCTCTCTCTCTCTCTCTCTCTCTCTCTCTCTCTCTCTCTCTCTCTCTCTCTCTCTCTCTCTCTCTCTCTCTCTCTCTCTCTCTCTCTCTCTCTCTCTCTCTCTCTCTCTCTCTCTCTCTCTCTCTCTCTCTCTCTCTCTCTCTCTCTCTCTTTTGCCTTTCATTTCTTCCCTTTTGTTTTTCTAGTCTTTTTTTTTCGTGTCTTTCCCTTCATCTCCCCCCAGCTGTTTGTTCTTTATCCCATCTACGAATTTCACTCATGAATTCCTCCTTTATTCTGTTTCCTCTTTCGTGCACTCTGATTCGGTTTTATCGCTTGATTCTCTATTGTTTCTGTTGTTTCTTTCTTCGAGTCTCCTCAGTTGTGGTTGGTGTTCTTGTATTACCAGTAGTTTCTTCTCTCCATTGGTCTCTGCCTTTTTGTCCTTCTGGTGTTCCTTGTATGTTTATGTTGTGTTTTTTTCTTTCTTTTTAGTGTTTTTTAAGGTGTGTTTTATCCTTCCTTTGAGTTTCTATGCATGTTCTCTGTCCATGCTGAATAATTCTTGCTGCTTATTTCGATATGCAAGAGATATGTGTTTCTTTTTCACTGCCTTTTGAACTCTGTGTGTGTGTGTGTGTGTGTGTGTGTGTGTGTGTGTGTGTGTGTGTGTGTGTGTGTGTGTGTGTGTGTGTGTGTGTGTGTGTGTGTTTGCGTAGTTGTATTTTTCTATCAGTAAGCAGGCTTGAATATGCTTCCCACTATCTATATTTACCCAACTCTCCTTCAATAGACGCATACTTTTCCCCGCAATCACATCCAATCAAATGTCTGTATACTTAACGTGTGTGTGTGTGTGTGTGTGTGTGTGTGTGTGGAGGGAGGAGGGGACGAGGTTGCTGGTCAGATGGGACGATTGGTTTGTCTGTTACTTTTAATTTCACTCAAGTACCAGACTGAGATTCGTTACAGATGTGGCTCAAAATTTAACCGACTATATTCTTCACTGTCACTGGAAAGCACGTGCTACAGAGGTGCCTTGTGTCTCCTTTATGGCTATGCGTAAAGAAAAAAATCTCAAGACGCTACAGTGAAATCTGGAACTCCCTATCTGCTTCTCTATTTCCAACTTCCTATGGTTCATTTAAAAGGGGGATTTTAAGACGTTTATCCCTTTTGTGTGCTAATTTTGTCAAATCTGGAAGGGGACTGACAAATAAGTAGGCCTTTTTTGCGTTTTATGTTGCTCTTGGACAGTTTTCAGTGGTATATATAAAACAAGTAGTATTTTAAGTCAATGTTAGAGTCAAGACCTCAATTAAACTGAAGATAAAGACACTTTTTTTTTTCTTTCTTCTTCTTCTTCTTCTTCTTCTTCTTCTTCTTCTTCTTCTTCTTCTTCTTCTTCTTCTTCTTCTTCTTCTTTTTTTAGTTCTTGTTCTTGTTCTTGGCGTTCTTGTTCTTGTTCTTGTTCTTCTTGCTCTTGCTGTTCTTCTTTTTATTACTACTACTACTACTATTATATATTACTGACTATTCTATTTATTCACTCGTATGCTCACCTACCTCTTCCTCCTACATTAAAAAAAACCTACATACTTTTTCACCAAATAACTAAGATAACTCAAATTTTACATTAAACACAAGGATATACCATCAACTTATACTTCCACTCATTTATATGTTCCACCTATGATACCTTACATTCAGTATTCTGGAGGCTCAAAGACCTTTTTTCACTTCAAATAAAAGCGACTCAAGCCTCACCTCGGGATGGCGTAAGACCAAGAGGATCGATCACGCACTTCTGGCTCGAGGGAGGAAAGGGAGGAGAATTTTGTCAACATTACCTGAGAGCAAACACGTGAGGAGTGAGATGAGAGGGAAGGCGGGAAGGTCGGGTTTGGTGGGAAAGCAGCAGAGTTTGGAGGGATGAAGGAAAGGAGAGGAGAAATTGAGGTGGATGGGAAGAGAGAGAGAGAGAGAAAGAGAGGAGAGTGAGAGTGAGAGAGAGAGTGAGAGTGAGAGTGAGAGAATGAGTGTGAAAAATGAGGAGAGATACGAGGTCACTATTAAATAATTTGTTCTTCTATGTCGTTTTTTTTACCTATCTCAATCTTAACACACACACACACACACACACACACACACACACACACACACACACACACACACACACACACACACACACACACACACACACACACACACACACACACAGGGATGATGTATGATGACAGGACATGTTTGACTTGTCGCCTCTTGCTCGTAAGGTTGAGGGGAAGGGAAGGGAAGGACGGTCTTGATGTCCCGGGAGCAGCACCGTGGCTTTAGGGTTACACGGTTACGGCAGAGAGGGCAAGCAATCCCTCTTTAGTGTGTGTGTGTGTGTTTGTGTGTGTGTGTGTGTGTGTGTGTGTGTGTGTGTGTGTGTGTGTGGGTGGGTGTGTTGAAGTTAGCGTTCGCATCTAATACCTTTAAAATGTAAGGCTTAGAAATAGTCGTTCCTGTTTTGTTGTTTTTCTGGTGACAGCTTCATAATGGTTGCCGCGCCGCCCGGGGTGTGACGCAGACCCCTCGGGAGGCGCACGTCACGCGGTACATGTACGCCAACATTTTGCCGGGTGTGGAGAGTTCATTATATTGGCGATAATTTGCCACCGATAGGAGAGTTAGCTTTAAGGCTGTCTGTGAAGAGAGAGAGAGAGAGAGAGAGAGAGAGAGAGAGAGAGAGAGAGAGAGAGAGAGAGATTCATTCTTTGTTTGATAAATGGTGTGTGTGTGTGTGTGTGTGTGTGTGTGTGTGTGTGTGTGTGTGTGTGTGTGTGTGTGTGTGTGTGTGTGTGTGTGCTTACTCTGCCTTATCAAATGGAGTCTTCACCAATCGTGAGTGACAACAGTGCCTCATGATTCATTGCAGTGCTGCGCCTTATGTTTCGCCGTGCTAGTCGCGCCATGGCCATCGCTGTCTTCCAACTGCCAGTCTTGATATCCTGTGCGTTCCACAGAAGGCATTTTATTAATCCTCTTATTTACTTAATCCTTGCTATGGCTGATCTAATTAGTGCCGTCTCTCTTTCATCTCTTTCACCGACAAACTCTTCAATGTTCGACCTTGTGATGGTCTCCACCTTGCGCACACCGTGACTTATGGAGTCTCGCGGCATTCAGGAAATTAATTAAGTAGAATCTTCGTAATTACTCATGTCTTCATTTCTTAGGTAAGCCTATCTATATGGCCTTTGAAGTTATATTTTTTATACTGTATATATATATATATATATATATATATATATATATATATATATATATATATATATATATATATATATATATATATATATATATATATATATATATATATATGAGTCATATATGCAGAGAGGCAAGACAGGAAGGAGAGGGTGCCTAACATGAATAAAACATAAGCGACAGTGATGAACGAGCGAGAGGAAATGGATGGTATAAATCAGCGTGGCGGGCCACCTCATGTAGGCGCCGTGCAAAACGAAGACGTTGCTGCGGAACAGTTCATCACTCATAGAGAGCAGTGACGGCGGCCGTGGTGAACAGTGCTGGCGCTGTGATGGCCTTGATCAATTCATGTGCAGGCGTGGCACTTCCTGTGGCACAGTATTTCTCTCTGTGTATAGTACACTGTCCCTGCACCTGTCTTTCTGTCTGTGTGTCTGTCTCCAATCACACACACACACACACTCACTCGTAAATGCCACACGCCGCCGCTCTTCGCTTCATCACAGTAAGCATCAAGTGTGTTCATGGGTGTGTTAGCATTTTAGGAGGGACCGTAACGCTGGATTGAGAGAGAGAGAGAGAGAGAGAGAGAGAGAGAGAGAGAGAGAGAGAGAGAGAGAGAGAGAGAGAGAGAGAGAGAGAGAGAGAGAGAGAGAGAAAATTAATGCAATATCGTAGGCATCAAATGTACGTAGGATGAAAAGAGAGGATTTTATTTTTTCAACAAAAGTTATTGAAAAAAAAAGTGTGTAGGAATGTTGGAGGGAATGATGAGTGGAGGAAGGAATGAAAGGAAGAGTGAAAGAGGATGAGAATGAGGAGAAAGAGAAGGAGGAGAAGAAGAAGAAGAAGAAGAAGAAGATGGAGAGGAGGAATGTGTGCGGCATGCTTCAAGAGAGAGAGAGAAAGAGAAAGGGATAGTAAGGGAATGAACGAAGAAAGAATAATGGGAGAGAAAGAGAGAAATAGAGAGACAGAGAGGGAGAGAAAGAGAGGAAGGGGAAGAACAGAAAAGGAAAGAGGCATTCAAGGAAGAAGAGAGAGAAAGAAATAGAGAAAATAGCTACAATATCGAAAAAAAAAAAATATATAATGATAATGAT
>NC_059300.1:12668127-12673127 GCF_017591435.1 Portunus trituberculatus
AACTACGCTGGTCTCTGCTTTTTCTTCTCATTTATCATCATTTTGTGCTGGGAAAGAAGCCTTTTTGATCAATGCACATCAACCAGACTGACAGAGAGAGAGAGAGAGAGAGAGAGAGAGAGAGAGAGAGAGACAGAGAGAGAGACAGAAAGAGATATATATATATATATATATATATATATATATATATATATATATATATATATATATATATATATATATATATATATATAAATCTTTCTGCTCATGGAAAAATTGTATTCTCTTTCTCATATTTTCAGATGAAGGAGGTGAAAAAAAAGAATAACCTGAATTTATGAGGAATGTAAAAGTAAAGGAAAAAAATATTAACACTGCAACACGCTACAGTTTATATTTATTCCTCGTGGTGATGCTAGCAGACTTGCGGCGTGGTAGTGAGTGAGTGTGAAGGTCAAGGACAGAGCTCATTGGAAAGGTGAAGAGATACAAACACGGGGAAACATTCACACCATTCATGCGTAACAGTAAAAATGAACCTCTGGGGGTGTTTGCTGTTTCCTTGGTTAATCAGATTCCCGGAGAAAAGAATGTCAAGTTTTTGCATAACTAGCGACGCCTTTACATGACAACTTACGTAAGCTCTGAAGCTTTGCCAGAACTTCCTCCTGTTGACACTTGAAGTTTTCCCTCCCGAAGTAAAGAGGGAGTGAAGAAATGGAGCGAATCTTGAGGAGTAGAGAGCAATAATGGCGGTGAAAGATTGAAAGACGGATATGTGAAGGAAAAAAAAAAAGAAGAGAAGAAATGTTGATATTGATTGGGGGAAGATACATGACAGAAAATTAGGGAATGCAGGAATGAAGCGAATGTTAAAAAGTTTAGGACAGTAATGGCAGTAAAACAATGAAAGACTGATATGTGAAGAAGAAAAAAATAGGGAAGAAATGTTGATCTTGATTTGAGGAAGACACATGACAAAAAATTATGGAATGCAGGGATGAAGCGAATATTGACAAGTTTAGGACAATAATGGCGGTAAAAGAATGAAAGATGGAAATGTTAACAGAAAAAGGCACGAAATGTTGATATCGATTAGTGAAGACACATGACAAAGAATTACCTCCGAGAATACGAAAAAATGACGCCTTATAGAAGATTTGCTAATAAAAAAACTAAAATTAATAGGAAAAAAAACAAGTGTGCGTGAGTGACTGGCATATTACTTTTATCATCATCCTGCTTGTCCTTTATCCTCACATTCTTTCCTAATTTAGAAACGGAAACACAAACACAAACACAATACCGTGAACGAACACACACAGCACAACCCGCACGTCACTTCCACCGCTTAAACCAATCACCAATCTCACCGTCTTACCTTTCCTCATTTCTTCCATGACATTGAATTCAGAGTCAATTCCCGGAGCTGAGACTGTCCCGGGATTAAGACTAAGGGTGAGGGGCGAGCGGGAACTCCTCAACCTCTGGCATAGATCAGGGAAAGACGTTCGCTCCTTTAGACGAAGAGCCTTTGGATAACGTGATTACCATGTGAATAGAGCCTGTGGGTGTTCGAGTGTGCTGGGGAAAGGACCCGTTACAGGCCTGGAGGAGCCGCGGGGCTTATGGTTGTAGGAGGCTGAAGGGGCAACTCAGAGGATGCTTGTGTTTGTCTTGCCTACCTCGGATTTCACCCTTTTTTTTTCTATGCAAGAGGGGAAACTGAACAAGAGCGAAGAAAAAGAGATAAAAATGGAGAAGGCCCACTTGACTACCGGTTCCCTTAAAGATTATAAGAGTTAGCCAAAAGTCTGGAAGAAATGTCTTGAAACTTCCCTCAACCTTATGCCTTAATTGTGCAGTGTAGGGAATTTAAAGGAACATCAGCATTCAAGGGTGTAAGAGGCTAAGGGTCAACTGGAGAGTGTATGTGCTTGTCTTCATTGCTTCCATATGTACTTGATCCACTGCGTGTACAATGAAGGAAAAATGAAAGGAATATTTGTTATTTAAAGTGAGGGAAAAACTTTCACGTGTATGTGTGTGTGTGTGTGTGTGTGTGTGTGTGTGTGTGTGTGTGTGTGTGTGTGTGTGTGTGTGTGTGTGTGTGTGTACGTGTGCTTGTGCGTTCATCTGTTTCCCTATGCAACTATTTGTACAATTAACATATAAAGACCGTGCATTACACTGCATATCATTTACTTTTATGATGATGAAATTATGAATTGTATTTACAGTGCACATTTTTCTGTTCTGTATATTTACTGAAAAAAAAAAAAACGAGATGCGCATGATGAAAACAATGGCAGACTAATTATGTATTGTTTGAATGTATTTCCGTGTGTCATCGATATGTCTGACTTATGAATACGTTATGATATTTATTGATATTGGCTTACCTTCCCTAAGTGTCTGTTTATTCATTATATTGCAAGAGCCTTTAAGAGTCAGCTAATTAGTGTGTTTCTTTCCCAGGTAAGTGTGCTCCACCTGGCTGTTGATGTGAAGGGGCGGCGCAGGGCAGGGAACCGCCGCCACGGGAACCACGAGCCCCCTGCAGGGACGGTATTTCATGGACTTCCTTTTGTAATCTCAACCTTGACTGATAATTTTGTGAGGATGTTCTAGCACATTATTTAATTCACAAGAAAAAAACCTTAGGGGGAAACAGTTAAAAAAGAAGAAAAGTCGTGTTTGAGCATAATATATTTGTGTGTATGTGTGTGTGTGTGTGTGTGTGTGTGTGTGTGTGTGTGTGTGTGTGAAATATCTGGAGTATTTTTTTTACTTTGACATACGAAGACATATAGCAACAGATGATGCTTCTGTAATTTGAAGTTTCACACAAATGGGAGAAAGTTAATTTGAATGATTGGAGACTTGTGAAGCGCCTTTGGAGTGGAGGAAGGGCGCAGCGGGTTGGCGAGACCGACAAACTTGTTAGCGAGAGAATGGCGCGGCAACAATAGGAAATTAATGTTGCTAATTTGTAAAGGATCCTGCTGTGTTATTGACTTTATCTTTATGTATTTAGATAGCAAATAATTAACAAGATTTTTTTATTTAACATCATCTTCACCTGACTCATTTTTTTTTAGGCATAGGGTAATGTACGTGTGAGTTAGCTTCTTATTCACTCTGAACACCTTTAGTAGTGGGACGCATTCTTACCATGAGTTTGTGTATGATTAGATGATTTTATTGACATTAGGAAGGGTCTATGGAGGTCAAAAGATTAATGGCCAGTCTTCACTATTTTAATCTCCACATAAGTTTCTGATGCTGTACAAAATCACCAAGTAGTGAGCAGAATGAATATGAAAACGGGTCATAGTACTGAAGGAGTTAACCACGTATGTTTTCCTTGTTATGGTCCTTGTCCTCCACACATACACCAGTGCACGAGGCATAACTTGCTGCTATCATGTGTGAAGACAAGTACGTTAGTGTATGCTGTTTCGTCTACATGTGTGTGTAATGTCACAGCAATGAAGTGTCGCTAATTTCTTTCCTCACATGATACACGTATAATGTATTTTGTAGTGGCTTAAGCCTAAATATCCAAAAAGTAAACGAATATTAATTTGCAGTTCCTATTTTTTTTTTATGTGTATTGAGTCAAGCAAATTAATCGATGAATCCTTTGTGTTTCTCTGAGTTTTTTTTCATGTAAAAGGTTAAAGCTGGCCAAGGACAACAAAAATAAAAAAAAAAAACCCACTTAGCTGCCAGTCCCCTTGCAGATCTGAAAGATCTAGCTGAGAGAAAGGGATAAATGTCCTGAAACCTCCCTCTTAAATGAAGTCAAGTCATAGGGAGTTGGAAATACAGAAGCAGGCAGGGAGCACCAGAGTTTACCAGAGAAAGAAAGGTATGAATGATTAAGAGTACTACCGCTCCTTCCCTTCTCGCCATTCCTAGTATCCCTTGCATCACGCCTCACCTGTGCCGCGGCCCTGCGCCCTCCACCGATCATTCAAGTGTGCCAAGGGAATATGTAGTTGATCCCTCGTCCACAAGCCTCAGTCATACCCGATCCTTCAACTGCAGCGATCCCCTCTCTCTCACCTGCGCCGCCTCCCGCCGCCGCAAGTCCCCCATCCACCAGGTGTGACAAGAAGGCCTCCAGTTTATCCACTATTGGCCTGAAGTTGACACTGACGCTTCGTAAGATTGACGGCAGCAGCGTCGTCGCCAATAATCCTCTTCGATCAGCGTGCCGCCCAGTCAGTTCGGTGTCATTTCGAAGCGGGAGGGAAAGAGAAAAAAAGATCCATCATAGTTGCTGTTGATTGGAAGTTATTGTAATTGCATTTGTTTCCTCCTTTGTTGAGTGCACTTCATCATGTGCTTCCATCATTATTAGTGATGGTGGTGGTGATGATGATGATGATGATGATGATGATGACGATGATGATGATGGGTTTTTATACTAGCTTTGTTAACCTTTTGGTGATTTTATACAGCTTGAGAAACTTATGTGGGGAATTAAAATAGTGAAGATTGTGGCCATTAATCTTCTAACTTTGATAGACTCTTCCTAATGTCTAATAAAATGGTCTATTCGTACACAAATCTCAAGGTAAAAATGAGTTCCAGTACTGAAGGGATTAAAGTGGAGTTGTCACGTTTAATTTTCGTCGAGACAAGATGAGGTGTTTTTTCGATGACCGATTGGTGAATTAACGTGGGCTTTTATCTGTTTGGTTTGAGTTACCCACTGCGCTGACCTTGGAGTAAAGAGGCGATATCCATTGATCATTATCGGATGCGTCTTTCATCCCGTGTCTTGCAGCTCGTCTGACTCGGGAACAAAGGAGTGAGTGAGTGAGGTATTATGGCGGATCTCAAGGTAATTACGGGCCAAGTTCACTGAACTTTAGATTGGTAAGATTATAATTAAAATGACTTTTAAAACTCCCGAGGCTCATTTACATCCGCCTTCCCAGGAGGAATTGTACTTTATTAAAATATTCCAAGGATTAGAATACTTTTTTCAATAAGTTGTTTGCTTATCA
>NC_059300.1:12675627-12698127 GCF_017591435.1 Portunus trituberculatus
TCGATAATGAGTAAGAAGAATTATTGTTTCATATTTCACTGTAATTCATTTAAGGAGTGGGGAAGAATCGGTAATGTTTCCATCTTGAGGAAGTTTATCATAAGTAAGGGAGAGGGATGAGGCGTCGTATGTCATGTTTTCCATTAAGATTTACTGGAGGATGGAAATACAGGTCAGTTCTTGCTGAGGGAGGTGGAGGGCTGGAGGAGGGACGTGCATGGCTAACAAGCTTCCTCCTACTCCCTCACCAGAATAGAAATTGGCGGGGGAAAACCATCATAGTATTCCGCGAGAGTCTTTCAGCAATGTCAGAGGTGGAAATTGCGTTAAATCTGGGAACTTTGTAGCAAACGAAGCATCCTTTCAACACACACACACACACATACACACACATACACACACAAACAAGGCATTTTCCGGGTAGCTAGTGTGGGCAACGAGGCGCAGTCACTGGTACACGCAGGGAAGGCAGGCCAGAGTACTTCCAGCCCGACAATTTGTAGCGCAAGCATAGCAGTGGAGGCGAGAGAGAGATGTTAGAGGAAGGGAGGAAGGTAGGATAAACATTGAGAAGGAAAAGGCAATGGAAGAAAAGTTGAAATATAGGAAGAGAGGAGAGTGAGGTAGGATAAACACTGCCGGTAGAAAAGGAAGACAATAGAAGAAAAGGTGAAATATAGAAGAGAAGGAGAGTGAGAAGAAAAGAATAGAAGGATAGAGGCATTCTGGTTGGTAGGTATGAAGTGTAGTGCAGGGAAGAACATAACGATATTGATAGAGAGAAAGGGAATGACGTCAGTTGGTACGAAGAGCAGGATATTGAAAGGAAGCAAGCGAAGGAAGAGTGTTGGGAAAGGAGAAAAAAGAGAGAGGGAGAGGACTGCCGGTGGAAGAGAATGAAAGGGAATTGGAGGTGATGGAGTCCGTCTCGGTAAAGATTAACCCCTTCAGTACCATGACGCGTTTCCATATTCGTTCTGCTTGCTATTTGGCGATTCTTATACAGCTTCAGAAACTTATGTGGGAGATTAAAATAGTGAAGGTTCCGGCCATTAATCTTCCGACTTCCATAGACCCTTCCTTATGTTAATAAAATGGTCTAACCGTACACGAATCTCAAAGTAAAAGTGTGTCCCAGTACTGAAGGGGTCAAAGAAGCGGGTCGGTATGGAAGGCGAGGAAGGGCAAAGTTGTGAGTGGGAAGTAGCGAAACACTCCTGCTTCCTTCCCCGTATTGAGTGAGAAAAGAAAGAAAATCCCAGCCGAAGGGGTCTGTGAGGAGGCGGCGTCTGGCTGGGCTGTGTCGTGGACTTTTGAGGATCAGCGGGGGATTAACGGCCCAAGGAAAACCTCAGTGTTGGAAAAAAAATGTTCCCCAAAGCAGTTTCCTACTCTGCCAACATCTTTCCTACACTTTTTTCCGTCTTTTGTTCTCGGTACGTGAAGAGGAACGTGATGGGTCGACCTGGTGTTTGTGGCTGAGAGTTCACTGCGATAATGTTCCCGCATTTTTTTTTTATTTATCTATTTTTGTTTATAGTACCGTTGTTGAAGGAAGCTTAGTGAGGGAGGATCCGGATATTTTGATTCCATTAGTACTGATGGCGACCGTATGTTGTTGATAGAATACATTAATACATTAGCGTAGCCCAGACCAATTGAAAAGGACGGAAATAGCATCGCTCTAAAAGTACAATAATTCTAATCTGAAAATGCATACTCTGAAATACAGCATTAGTGTCAGGCTCTTGACAGCTGTGATGAATTACCAGCCTTTATAACTGTGATAAACCCTCATCAAATTTACAATGATGCTTTTTCACTTTGTGTTTATAGAAAAACACTTTGGGTGATTTTCATCCTTATCCTGTCTTCGTACGGCTTGCTTCCTGGAGGACATTAATCTTGCACATCTCCCCTCCCTCCTAAACTGGTAATGGGTGGGTTTGGTGGGTGGTAGGTGGGTCTGCTGTGTAGTAAATGGGTCTATTGGTTGATGGTTGGTGGATGGGTCAGCTGTATGGTGGGTGGGTCGGCTGGGTGGTGTGTGTGGGTCAGCTGGGTGGCGGGTTGGTCTGTTGTGTGGTAGGTTTTCCTGCTGGGTTGGTGTGTGGTGGGCTTTCTCGTGGTGCCTGGTAGCGAGGAGGCTGAGTGTTTTGGTGCTGCAGTGGTGCTGGTGTGTTGATGGGGAGTCACGTGGGGGTGGTGTGTCCTCGTAGTGTTTCCTTCCACACAGGGTAGACGTTCGCCTCATACACAGCACGTCCTTGCAGCTTTGTTATGATCGTTTTGTGTCCAATTTTATTCAAACTTTCATGTGATATTGATTTGTGAACAGTTTTTCTTGTGTTCTTCCTATGTTCATGTTGAGTCGCCTGCAGCAGAAGAGTAGGAGTCATTAATTTGATAATGGCGATGATTCCCACGTGTCTGATTCTGATAACTCAATGACAGCCATGTTGCCCACCGACGCTTGACGGATGATTTATTTTCCATTCCCGCCGCCCGTCCTTGCTGTCCCGGTAGTGCGTGTGGTGTTAGGATAAAAAATAGAGGTGGCTACTATAACCTCGTCAATACTGGGAGACAGTTTTACCTTGAGATCTGTGTATGATTAGACCATTTTATTTGCATTAGGAAGGATCTATGGAGGTCAGAAGATTAATGGGCAGTCTTCATTTTTTAATCTCTGAAGTTCTATAAAATCAGCAAATAGGAAGCAGAATGAATATGGAAACGCTTCCTGGTACTGAAAGTGTTAAGTGCAACATCAGCAACATTAGCAACATCAGGGGTTTGTGATTTATGTGTGTCAAGCGCTCAGTCATTCTCTCCTCCTTCCCAAAAATCCTGCCTCCCCTCCCCCCGGCAATCAGGCGCCGCCCAACACAGTACGTGGTTAATATTACATAAGGCCCTTTAGTCTCCGGGGAAGCTGCCTCTGCTTGCCTCCTCATTATCGCCATTACCAACTTGATTCATTCCTACTTCCCGCTGCTGAACGCTGCTTCCCGAGGTGGCGGATACAAGACCACCTGCTACAATAATGATATATTTTTGTTTTTAAGGTAATATTATTTAAAAATCGTGGACAAAAAACACTGGATGAGAGCACATTAAGATTTTATCTGTCGAGAGTATTTGTGGTAAGAACAGATGGAAAGCAGATGTATTCTAGTAAAACACACACACACACACACACACACACACACACACACACACACACACACACACACACACACACACAGAGAGAGAGAGAGAGAGAGAGAGAGAGAGAGAGAGAGAGAGAGAGAGAGAGAGAGAGAGAGAGAGAGAGAGAGAGAGAGAGAGAGAGAGAGAGAGAGAGAGAGAGAGAGAGCCACAAATTACAAATATCGTACCGGCAGCTGCTCACTTTTATCCCTTTAGCTTTTTTTTTTTTTTTTTATATCTGTTTTACCTTCGTTATTTTCCTTTGTTTGATGGTGTGTGTGTGTGTGTGTGTGTGTGTGTGTGTGTGTGTGTGTGTGTGTGTGTGTGTGTGTGTGTGTGTGTGTGTGTGTGTGTGTGTGTGTGTGTGTGTGTGTGTGTGTGTGTGTGTGTGTGTGTGTGTGTGTGTGTGTGTAATTCACCTCGGTCGTCTGCTGGTCACCCAGCCAGTCTTCCCCATTATGGAGCGAGCTCAGAGCTCATAGACCAATCTTCGGGTAAGACTGAGACCACATCACACACTCCACACACCGGGAAAGTGAGGCCACAACCCCTCGAGTTACATCCCGTACCTATTTACTGCTAGGTGAACAGGGGCCACACATTAAGAGACTTGCCCATTTGCTTCGCCGCTTACCGGGACTCGAACCCGGACCTCTCGATTGTGAGTCGAGCGTGCTGTGTGTGTGTGTGTGTGTGTGTGTGTGTGTGTGTGTGTGTGTGTGTGTGTGTGTGTGTGTGTGTGTGGATGAGCGTGTATGCATGAGTGGTATTCCCTCTGCAACCCTTCTCTCTCTCTCTCTCTCTTTCTCTCTCTCTCTCTCTCTCTCTCTCTCTCTCTCTCTCTCTCTCTCTCTCTCTCTCTCTCTCTCTCTCTCTCTCTCTCTCTCTCTCTCTCTCTCTCTATATATATATATATATATATATATATATATATATATATATATATATATATATATATATATATATATATATATATATATATATATATATATATATATATATATATATATATATATATATATATATATATATATATATATATATATATATATATATATATATATATATATATATATATATATATATATATATATATATATATATATATATATATATATATATATATATATATATATATATATATATATATATATATATATATATATATATATATATATATATATCTTGTCTCCTTATCTTTATCTATCTATCTATATATCTATCTATCTATCTACCTCAATCTTTGCCTGTCTATCAATTTAACTACATTTCTATCCATCTATATCTATGAATCCATCTCTACTCTCCTTTCTATCAAATTAGATCATCGCCACAGTCACAGCTTCGCACCAAAGACCAGCGCCGCGTCATACAAATCCTCTCAGCGTTAATTCCCAACACCTCGACAAGCCAATCCACTCTTTCCAGCGCCACTCATGCCCATTAATAACTGACACTCGGGACTCAGCGCGGCCGTAATCCCCTTTGATTGCAGCCTCCGGAAAAGGGAAAAGATAAAAAAAAACCTACAACACCTAAAAATAAACTGGAGAGAATCTCATCTCTAAAATACCACAGTGAAATACAGCAAGGGGCTTAAGAAATACAGTACATATATATACGTAAGGGGACACCGTGCATGTAGTTTACGTAGCAGAGGGAGTCGTGCCTACGTGTGTGTATGTAGTAGAATGACGTATCAAGAGAGAGATGACCCGCGAGAGATGAGACTTAAGCGAGCTCTGGGATATTCTGGAGTGTTGGATATCGGTCTTCGATAACGCGGCTTGGAAGTGGGTCTTCTCACGGGGCACTTTCTTGGAGGAACGCTGGCTGGGAAGAGAGGAGAGAGAGGGAGGGAGAGAGAGAAAGAAAGGGGGAAGGGGGAGGGCATGATGAGATTTCCCGCGGAGCTGTGAGAAATAGAAGGAGAAATGGAGTCCTAGGAATGGTTTGGTGGGAGGGAGGGCTGAGTGAATGATAAATGGGGAAGTGAGAGAGGTACTTAAGGGTAAAGGAAGAAGGCAGGTAAGAGGAGAAGTTGAAATATCAGAGAAAGGTGTGCGTTGGGTGCGGGTAAGGCTGTGTGAGGGACTGCAAAGGTGAAAGGAAGAGAGAGAGAGAGAGAGAGAGAGAGAGAGAGAGAGAGAGAGAGAGAGAGAGAGAGAGTGAGAGAGTGTGTCTATATATGTGTGTGTGTGTGTTCGTGTGTGTTGCCTGTAAACATAAAGCATAATTATTCTTAGCTTTCCCGGGATTTCGAATGCTGTAATTTGTTTAATGTCTGTGTTTGCTTTACACACACAGTGAATACTCGTTAAGGACTTCATTTACTTCCTCATTTTATCATGGGTTGACATTACTTTGACGCATATAACCTTCTGTGTGTGTGTGTGTGTGTGTGTGTGTGTGTGTGTGTGTGTGTGCAGCGCGCCCTTTTTGTTGTAACTAATCTAAAAAAAGTATTCTGTTGGTTAAACAAAGTTGACGTAGGCATACATGTATTGCATTAATAAAACATAAAATGCCTGACTGTAAGAGAGAGGATATCAGATAATTGGACAACACAAGAGGCGAGAATTCAAGAAGAGGCAGAAGCGCCACGGCGGGCTGAGGCGGAAGGATCAGTCATTATTTTGAGGAAAGCAATTTCATTCACCATTCAGGACCGCTCGAGCAGACTTGGAGCCTCAAATACGAATCCCAGTGAAGCCTCGTCCCGCCAAGGCTAGGAAATTACTGGGTAAGGACGCGGCTGCACCAAAACCGTCTCCTCCCGTGTGCGTCGTGACACTCCGGGATGAACCAGTGTCTCCTCGAGGGCTTTCTCCAATCTAAGTAATGCCTTGTACTTACGAACATGGTCGGATCCAAATTAAAGGTTTTGAAATTATATGAAACCGTGAGAAAGATATGATATTCAATTCTACTGCGGCGGAAAATGTTATCAAGTCTGAAGTTAATAATTCCATGGAAGTTACGCAAAGATTGGTTATATTTTGTTGGTCGTTCTTGCTTGGTATTTCTTTTCTTTCTGTTCCTGGTACCGTCTCTTGTGGTGGTGTGGTCTCTCTCTCTCTCTCTCTCTCTCTCTCACACACACACACACACACGTGTTATAGGAAAAACCTTAGTAATCAAGAGGAGAAGCAAGTAGGGTTTCCGTTTCCCCATGACGACTGTAACTAATTTCTTTTTCAGTTAGTGTCAGAGTGGGAGTGTTTGCTGTGCCTTCACATTAGGGGCAATAAAGCAGTCCAATTACTGCAACAGCTAATTGTTGGCCAACATTACATCTCCCGACAGTGGTGGCGGCAGTTGTGCCGCGATCCTTTTCACAAGGCGCTGCTGGCCGCGGCGCGGTGCACACATGATTAACGCTGGCCCCAAAGTGCCCCATGCTCCCGCCAATCCGCGTGTGCATTTCTGCACACAGAATGAAAACAAAATGTCACGACAAAATAAACTCATAGCTCTTTATGTTGAGTCAGTTCATTCATCACCGACTTGAAAGTCGTGATGAATACTGTATGTAATTATGGCAACGAGCACATCACACATCACATGGCCGTGTCTGGGCCGGTAACTGTTCCTCGCCAAGCATTTCCTTCACCAGACGGTCACAACATCATAGGGAACACACACACACACACACACACACACACACACACACACACACACATATATATATATATATATATATATATATATATATATATATATATATATATATATATATATATATATATATATATATATATATATATATATATATATATATATATATATGGATAGATAGATAGATATTGCATATTATAACAAAGGCGCAATAGTGTCTTTATTGTGGTGCACACTACTTGTTAAAGGATGAGCCAAGGAAGAGATGGTTTTCGGCACATGAGCCGCTACGGTATTCATGGCAGGTTAGACAGCAATGGCCCAATATCAGTTCAGGGCCAACGTTTATGGGAGCCGCCATTGCCTCCAACCTGGGCTGCCATCATCCCGGCCTTTCATGAGTAGGCTCGTATGGGAACATTCCACACGTGCATCGCCGCAAGTTGTCAGGCGGTGGCGGCAAGATCTAGAAAGAGAAGACCGTAATGGGGATGTCACAGCACAGCACGCGACCGTGACATCCTGGTGGCAGCTGTGTGACCTGATTATTCGTTATGTTGTTTAGAATATATAAAATTCTCGATTTTCATCATAAATCAAATCGCTGAGCCTCTGGATGCTCTCTCCCCTGACACGGACATGGAGTGAGAGACAGTGTAGTATTCAAGGACCAAGTCTGAGTCCCAACAGTCTCCCTGGGGTTTGAAGTGAAGGATTGGACATGGAAATGTTAAGAAAGGACCCAAAGTTAGTTTGTCTTCCGGAGAACCTTCAACTGGGAGCTGAACAATTTTCCTTAGTAGGGAAACCAAACATTTCATCGTGGCCAGTGTTAAACAGTGTATTGTTGCCTCACCGTGACGGTCACAGCGCACACCCGTGAGCCACAGAGGTGCGGGAGTCGAGCGGCAAACCAGCTGCTCTGCCTCACCACGCACCACTTCCGACACCCTTTAATGCCCCCTGGACTCTTAATTACCTTACTGCTGCCGCTCACAACTCGGCGTTACTGTCTTAATCAATACCGGGAGGAGAGGTACTGCCGCGCCTCACTTCATAATGGTAATGTCTCGGACCTCGGGGACTCATTACCAGCCGAGGACGAAAGCCGAAGGGAAATGAAGCCTTGATAATAATGACACGCGGACGTTCCTAGTGACAAATTCTCGTCCACAGGCACCACGCTTCCCTCATTTGGTTTTCTAATGTGTGTGTGGCTGATTTCCTGCTGTTTTCCTCGCGTCCCTTAACTTGCTCGAGTGGTCTCTTCCGTTCCATGGTCGCCGCCTTCCGCTCTTCCGCAGGGGAGTCTCCCTTGCCTCGCCTGGAGTAGAGTTCCCGTATTGATGTCATTAGATACGTCTGAGGGGAAATAAATGTGTTTCTCTTCATATTGTTTTCCAACCTCAGTGTAAACATTGTTGTGTATAGTCTGTAGATGTAGTCTGTCGAACCCGATTTTTCTTGTCTGGATGAGTATAGAGAGAAATTATCCATCGGTAAGTATTTTGGGTTTAGTATACGAGCGTGGATCATTAGTGAGATAACCTTTTAGCGGCGTACTTCCTCCATTCATCATAATTGTAAGGGTATAATTGGTACGATGTGTAGCACGCGATCAGACGCACCAACCGTACCGCGCCGGGCCTCCCTTGCACCAACACACGCACACACACACACACACACACACACACACACACACACACACACACACACACACACACACACACACACACACACACACACACACACACACACACACACACACACACACAGAGAGAGAGAGAGAGAGAGAGAGAGAGAGAGAGAGAGAGAGAGAGAGAGAGAGAGAGAGAGAGCACGTCATAATAAGCATCCCAAATACTAGCAATGTACGTAACTGGGCCGCCAAAAAATAGTGTATATTAGATTAATACCACATTCCTCTTGCATATTTGGATCCTCGGCCCTCTCAAATTTCCCGGGTCGCTCCAAACGTGATTTATACAAAGTTGTGCAGCAATTCATCGTGGTGCGCTCCCGGGGGTTCAGGATTCCTCCCTCCACACTCCCTCTTGACCCCGTTTTCTCCTGTCATGACCTGCACCACTCGTTAAGATTTGCATCCCCACAAAAATCTGTAATTATAACTACAGCCATTACTTTCCTCTCTTCTTTCTTCTTCTTTACTCTATTTCTCAAGACTCCTGGCCTACTTTCTGCTTTCCATTCAGTTCTTGCTTGTGTATCCTCCTTTCCTTGCTTCCATTACTTCTCTTTTTAGAATACTTTTTGTGCTGTTTCTTTCATTCTATTTCGTTCGTCCTCCTTTGCCTTTTTCTTCTTCACCTGAGGCTGTCCTACGTTCCTCCCCTTCCCTGCTATGCTCACCCTCACCAATTTTCTTTTTTTTTTTCCCGTCAGTATTTCTGGCCTACTTTTCATTCTTATTCTGATCTTCCTTTTTTTTATTGCGTTCTTATTTTTACTCACCGTTCTCCTCCACCTTCCTCAGCCACGCCTTCCTTCCTTCCTTCCTTCCTTGCTGCGCCAAATAGTTCTCTAACTAACGAATGTTTGGCAACTCGTGAACTTTATGCGAAAAAAGCTGCGAACAAACACAAAAGTTACCAAGTAGCGGAAAGGCTTCGTTTGTGTCCAAAGTTAGTGGTGATATTTTTCTCTTGGTACTGATTGGGTCTACATGAGTGACAAATTGACGCGTGACGATTGTGATTGGAGTCGGGCAAGGCGATGAGGATCACATCGTTATTTCCTACTCGAATTAATGGAGCTGGTGTTGACGGGCTTTATGGCGGGAGATTATTTGTTTTCTCGTTTTTTTTAATGATTTTGGGGCTTCGTGGTCGCGCAACGTATAATCCCCAGCCAATTATTCGAGGAATGATTGCCTCCTGCTTCCCGCCTCTGCCCTCCTCCCCTCCTCCACTCCACCGCGGCGCCGCAGCCACGACTTGCCACTGAAATATACGTAATTCACCCGGACGTGAAATTAGATGCTCTCGGCATCTCATTCTAAATCTATTGGATCCTTTAAGTGATTCCTTAGAAAGCTATTCAACAAAAGCCACTTCATACACACACACACACACACACACACACACACACACACACACACACACACACACACACACACACACACACACACACACACACACACACACCTATACAAATAAAGCTACTTTACCCATGCACACACACACACACACACACACACACACACACACACACACACACACACACACACACACACACACACCTATGCTCATCTCTTCCAAAATAACTCTTTAAACTCGATTCTCCCTCCTATCCCTCCAAACACGCGTCCTTCAGCCACTATAACATCACTCCTACGCGCAGGTATGGCCAAACCGCGCCACCTGTCACCGCACCTTCCTCTGCACCTCACACCTGCCATCCTTCACCTTAAAAGCTTGTGAGTGGGCGGGGAGGGTGGTTAGTATTGGCATGTCCCCGGCCTTCCTTCACCCTTATTTCTCTCTCACACTACCACTTCCTCGTGTTCTCTCCTCTCTTTCCTACCTCCCCTTCCCTTAACTCTCGCAGTCCCTCCCATATCTCTTCACCCCGCCACTCCCTCCTCCTCTCTCCCTCTCTTGGTATCTTAATCGAGGAGGCTGTCAGCACACACACACATCCATTTTCCACGCTGTTGTTTTAAGAAGGTCTCCGCGTCTTGGAAGAAATTTATTGCGATGGAAACAAGAGAACAGCCTCCAAATTCCTTTTAAGAGAAAATTTGCTTATCTTTTGGGATGATTGTAGCATTGGCAGCTGGATTCATCTCTCTCTCTCTCTCTCTCTCTCTCTCTCTCTCTCTCTCTCTCTCTTCCTTCCCATCCTTCCCTCTCTCCGGATTTATTATTATTTGTTGTTTTGGATGATTTTGTTCTTGAAATTTACGCTTTTATGGATGATAGAAGGAGGAAGAGGAAGAGAAAATAAAGGATGGAGAAGGAAGAGGAAGAGAAAGAGCAGCAGCTTGTGGATGAGTAGTAGAAGGAGGAAAAGGAAGAGGAAATAAAGCAAGGAAGAGGAAGGAGAAGAGGATGTGGAGTAGTAGTAGCAGCTTGTGGATGAGAAGTAGAAGGAGGAAGAAAAAGAGGAGGAAAGAAAGGAGGAGGAAGAGGAAGAAGAGGAAGAGGAGGAAAAGGAGCAGCTTGTGGATGAGTAGAAGGAGGAAGAAGAGAAGGAGGAAAGAAAGGAGGAGGAGGAGGTAGAAGAGGAAGGGGAGGAGGAGGAGGAGCAGCTTGTGGATGAGTAGAAGAAGGAAGAAGAGGAGGAGGAGAAAATAAAGGAAGGAGGAGGAGGAGGAGGAGGAAGAGGAGGATGAGGAGTAGCAGCAACAGCAGCAGTAACAACAGGAAAAGCATTGAATGTCGCCGTTTCACTCCAACACAAATGTTCCTCACGTTGTTGGACTCTCTCTCTCTCTCTCTCTCTCTCTTGCACAGTGATCGCCCGCCCATACTTCCTCTTGTGTGGGCAGCGGGCGACGGGCGGCGGGCGTTGTGTGGCGCCGAGGAGGGTTGGCGGGCAGGCAAGACGCGGCGGCCAAGGAAAACAATTAGTGCGAGGCTGAGGAGTCATACAGCGGCTCTTGCTTTATTAACTTGGGACACTCGCGCTTCGTGGTGACGCGGCGCAGGTGAAAATTGTTCCCCCTCGTAAAGCTGTCACGAAGAGTAAACCAGATAGACAAGTTGGGCCGTGGTTGTTTGGGTCAGATTTGGGGAGGCAGTGAGTGTCGTGTTCCGTGTTAGGTTAGTTTGGGGATAGTTAGTGTGGTGGAAACTTATATGATTGTGTGTGTGTGTTATATGGATGGTTTGTGTTTTAGTTTTGGTGTATGTGTATTAAATGGACACTCCAGGTTAACCCTTTATTACTAGGAGGCATTTTTATCTTGAGTTTTAGGTGTGATTAGACGATTTTATTGACATTAGGAAGGCTGCATGGAGGTCAGAAGATTAATGGCCACAGTCTTCGTTATCTTATTATTAGTTATTTTTATTTATTATTATCATTTATTATTAGTTTGTGCTTAGTTTAGTGTATGTGTGTTAGTGGGGTGTTTATGTGTATGAAATGAACACTGTATAGGTAGGGAAAGCTCTCCAAGTTAACTCCTTCAGTACTAGTTCGCGTTTTTACCTTGAGTTTTGGGTGTGATTAGACGATTTTATTGACATTAGGAAGGCTGCATGGAGGTCAGAAGATTAATGGCCACACTCTCCATTATTGTAACCCCCCACATAAGTTTCTGAAGCTGTGTAAAATCATCAAATAGTAACCAGAATGAATTTGAAAACGTGGCATGGTACTGGAGGAGTTAAGAGATAGGAGCACGTGGAAAGATTGTAGGAATTGTAGTCGTATATTTCTGTCATTAACGAAACAATGTGTGCTACAAAAAAAGAGAGAAAAAAAGATGGCGTGGGTCAGGTGGTGCGTTGGTGGCGAGGTCGGGTGGGGGTGCAAATGCTGTGAAAACAAACCAGTCAATTGAAACGAAAATTGCATTCGAATTTGGCCCGTGACATTTGACTGTGAAAGTACACACACACACACACACACACACACACACACACACACACACACACACACACACACACACACACACACAGGGGTATATTGAAAACTCCACCATTTCTGCTCTCTCTCTCTCTCTCTCTCTCTCTCTCTCTCTCTCTCTCTCTCTCTCTCTCTCTCTCTCTCCTTGTTCCCATTTTCCATTCTGTGTTTCATATTTCCCGTGGTGTGCGGGGTGGAGTTGTGAGCAACAGTTACACGCGTTTTGCCATTTTCTTTCGTAAATGTTGTCAGTGTTGGTCTGTACAGAAGCAACACAAACTACTGAAAGAAGAACAAACATTATCTTCTTATATAAATAGAAGAAAAACATTTATTAAGTCAAAGTTTGGAAGCATTAATTGCATCTCAGAACACAGACGTTAAGTTAATCCCGCCGCGGCAGCAGTGTCCGAGTCAGCTGAGTCTGAGCGACACAGTAATTAAGTGGGAAATGTCAGAGGCGAGCCGCTGCCACTGGACGCAGGGCGGCTCACCACTCGGCGACGTGACTGGTGCGCTGCGCTTTTGTAGGTCAAGCACGTGGCGATACGCGGTGCAGGAGAGAGTAGGCTGATGCTTTAATTTTGTTCGCGTTGGTGTTCAGTTCGTGTCGCAGCTCCATAAAGCGCCTCCGCAGCCATAGCGTTTTATGAAGCGTGAGATGGAATGTTGGACACAGGAGGCTCGAATGGTGACTGAATGGTGATGCGGCCCATTTCATTTGACGCTGTGATAACCATTGCGTTGTTATTTCCTCTCCTCTCGGCTTTGAAATGAGTACTTTTAAGGAAAGCAATAAAGGAGAAAGGCATGCGGGCCAAAAATAACGCAGATGAAACAGAAGGAGAGTGTCTCGACCTCAGTGGCTTTTGAGGACGCCGCTTTGCCTCCACCGTCCCGCTCACTGATTAGCTTCTCTCGGTGTGTTTCTTGGCAGTTTTTCTTTTCCCTTCTCATCTTCTTTCTTTTTTTCCTCCTTCATCTTTGAGTCCTTTGTAAATAACACTGGGCTTCATTGCTTCTCTGCTTCACCAAAAATTGTATTTTCTTTATTTTTGAATTTGTAAAGTTCACCGAGGGTCTTTGTGGCCAGGATGTAATAACTGAATACTGAGAAATTAAAATATGAATGGTGGCATTTTTTCACTCAGATTTATTTGCTGTCTCATTTAATATCTTGCAAAGTCTGACGAATCCAGCCGAAAAATGGTCTCGGCAAGCACTCATCGCGTCCTCGTTAAACCCTCAGCCTCCGCCTCCACTCTCGGCACCATTCCCTAACTTTCCTAACCCACCACGACTTGTTTCCTTATTGCCACCACCACCACTATCACCACCACTATCACCACCACCACCACCACCACCATCACCATACTCGGTCACGGTTTTTTCACACGTGTACTGTCCCTTACGCTTGTAATGGCAGCACGGCCGTGATGGAGGCCGCTACTTTGTTAATTTCGTCGAGTGCAGTGTAACTGCAGCTATGCCTGGCACTAGGCATGGGTGACAGGGCGCCATAGTGCCGGTCTTAGAAACCACTGTGAAGGTGCCAGCTGCTCGGTAGTCCACTGAGTAGTTATGTTAATAAAGTTAGATCGTTACTAACGTTATCTTATTCTGTCCTTGCATGGAACAAATAAAGTGTAGTTTGTGGTTCTTTTACGAAGCGTGGCCTTTGAACTATACTTCCGTCAGTCACAATGAAAGTACCAGCTCTCGTATTTTGCACGTTTTGGTAATGTGACGAAATAAAAGAGATGAGACAAGTACTGAGTGTAATACAATGAGAGAAGAATTGAGTGAATATTACAACAGGCGTTGATGAGTGCGTCCTCTCGAAGTGCTCTTTGATGAGAACATAAAATATTTTTGTTGGGAAGCATGAAGGAGAGAACGTGGCCAGAGACTCACGTGTGTTTGTTTACCCCTCGTGCCGCGGTGCGCCTCGCTGCTCCTGTGAGAGGTGTGGCAAAGCTGCTTCTCGGTGCTGCTGCTGCTTGAGTGTGTACTACTGCCTTTGGGGTCAGCTCATGAGGGTGTCAAAGATGTTTTGTTTGTTCTGCATAATGTGGCGATGAGCAGGTGTTGTGAGGCTCAGAGTGAACAGAGGAACGCGAAAAAGATAACAAGCAAGCCCAGACATGTTGGTCATACTGAGGTTTATCGTGGAAAGATTATTTTTTCATTCTAAAGCAAATGTAGATGTATGTTGTCAGTGGCGAATACTTTAATGAAACACAAGAATCTCAACAGTATTATATTCTCCTTCTGATGAATTATTGTATTACTGAATTCATGCATTTGATCTTTAGAGGGAATGAAAGGGAACAGGGATCTGTTCCCTTTCATGTATAGTCACAGGAAAAGGAAGTGTTTTCTAGATTTATTGTGATAGTTATGAGTGCCGCAGGTACAGTGATTTGCCGAACCTTTGAAGCTTTACTGCTCATGTCAGCTGGAGAGGAAAATAGTTGAGCCTTGCTGTGTTGTCGAATTCCCTCGCAAAAAATGTGTTAGCAAAAAAGAAACTTTGGAACTGATACAAATTTTTAGCTTTAACCTGCAAAGGACACACGTGCAGCGAAAATATGTAACGAATTTCCCATGTGTGTGTGTGTGTGTGTGTGTGTGTGTGTGTGTGTGTGTGTGTGTGTGTGTGTGTGTGTGTGTGTGTGTGTGTGTGTGTGTGTGCATACGTGTGTGAGCGCAGACAAGAACTAAGAGAATAAGTACATTGCTATGAGAAAGCTTGGACAACTGACTCTAGGAAACACCGAACAATTTAACTTGAGGAAGAGAACGTGTCTTCATAATCTATACTATTCATTTATTTCACTAATATGCACTGAAACTTAGAGGATGCCTTTTTCTCTCCCCACCGACCGACAGTCAGTACGTAAAATTTAATTAGAACATTTTTCGCTTTGCAACTTGCACCAGAAAACAAGAACTAAAGGAAGATTTTACCTGATTTCTACAGTATGAAAAATATTATGTCTCATTTAAACACAGCGATTGTCTGCCTGCCTTTGATCTCTGTCTATCTTATAAACACGATCACCTCTGGGTCCAAGTGTGCCATTAACTTGTGTGTGTGTGTGTGTGTGTGTGTGTGTGTGTGTGTGTGTGTGTGTGTGTGTGTGTGTGTGCTGTCAGTAGTTGCATCTGAATTCATCATGCACACGCTCTCTCTCTCTCTCTCTCTCTCTCTCTCTCTCTCTCTCTCTCTCTCTCTCTCTCTCTCTCTCTCTCTACGTGACGAACAGAAGAGAACATCGGTACGTCACTTGTGAACAGAACATTGGAGTGTGTGTGTGTGTGTAATTCACCTCGGTCGTCTGCTGGTCACCCACCCAGTCTTTCCCATTACGGAGCGAGCTCAGAGCTCATAGACCGATCTTCGGGTAAGACTGAGACCACAACACACTCCACACACCGGGAAAGCGAGGCCACAACCCCTCGAGTTACATCCCGTACCTATTTACTGCTAGGTGAACAGGGGCTACACATTAAAAGGCTTGCCCATTTGCCTCGCCGCTTACCGAGACTCGAACCCGGCCTTCTCGATTGTGAGTCGAGCGTACTAACCACTACACTACGCGGTATGTGTGTGTGTGTGTGTGTGTGTGTGTGTGTGTGTGTGTGTGTGTGTGTGTGTGTGTGTGTGTGTGTGTGTGTGTGTGTGTGTGTCGTGCAGCGCGGCGCCGTCCAGGATAGCTTTAGTATATCATGGATGAAAAGTCTGCAAATGCCACGCGGGGTCAGCTGTGGGTGTGGTGGACGCGTGTGGTGAGAGCGTTGCACATTTCCGTTGTGTGCATGTGTTTGTGTTCATTTGGTATTTTTGCGATTTATATATTTTGCTTGTGTGACGGAAAGCTTAAATTTGTGTATGTTTTGGAGGATTGTATTATGTTTTTTCATGTATGTTATTTGTCTTTACAGTTCCTACTAATACACGAGTCTCGAATTCTTATGTTCAGTTATATGTAAACCGCTGGGATATATAATGATTAATCTGCATTTATTTTTTACTCTATATAATAATTAATCTTTTATTTTTCATGTAAGAGGGGAAAGGTGACCAAGGGCATCATATAATGGAAGGATAGGGGCCGCCGTGGTACAGTGGAACCGTGAGCGCTTTGGGGTCCGAGGGGTCTCCAAGCGCACGGGTTCGAATCCTGTTCACTCTGAGTTTTGTTGGGCTTCCTCACTCGGGCAACGGTTTCCTAGCCGGTGGGCTTTGAGATAGGAAGTGCCCCAAAAAGCATCCCCTTTTAGCCTATAAATTCCCATGAAAAACCCACATGGTATAAAAGAATAGAAAGAATCCTGCTAAGTTGCCAGTCTTCTTGTAGTTCCGTGAGAGTTAGCCATAGAGAAAGAGAAATGTCTATGTTCATTCTATTTACACGTGTTATCTGTATTTGCTATTTTTCAGTCATATATTTTTGTTCTTTTTCGCCAGTACACGATCTCTGTATATGTGTTTTGGTTCAGCTGTGCGTCATTCGTGCAAAACGGAAGGATATAACTCTCTAATATTTGTCTTTTTCTTTCACTCGACGCAGTATTGGCACTTTTTTTTTTATTTATTTCCCTCGTCGAGTGAGGAACATGTGTTTTATCTCCCTTCCTTATCTTCCATCTTCATTTCAGATTCCATTTTTTTTATTTTATTTTTATTCCTTGTTTTCCTTCTATCTTTTACATTTTTTCATATCTTCCGCTCCGTTCTTTTCTTCCCTTCCTTCTTTCCTTCCTAATAATTTCTCTATACTTATCTGCAATCCTCCATTTATTCCTTTCTTCCTTTAGTTCTTTCCTCATTTGTTCCTCCTCTCACTCATTCATTCTTTCCTCCCGTTCTTCCTTCCTTCGTCCCTTCCTTTCCTCCTCCCTCCTTTACCTTCTCCTTCCATCATCCTCTCCCATCATTCCTGCCTTTGATGCTCGTCTTGTCCCTTCTCTCTTATCCTTTCTCGTAGCATTTTTCACTCCTTCCACCGTGCCACCTCTCTCTCTCTCTCTCTCTCTCTCTCTCTCTCTCTCTCTCTCTCTCTCTCTCTGCTGCTCCGGGATCTCAACTCTTTCCAACACTGCCAAATGGAATGAAAAACAACCCTTCCCAGCGCCTCCACCGATAATGGCCATCATATAAACCTTCAGCGCTCTCTATCTGGCATCTCGAGGCGCCTTATATTTTTCTCCCCCCGACCGTCCTTTGGCATCGTCTGACAAATTCCGACACCAGCCCTCACCTAAAAACGAAGGACATTGATTCATCATCTCCGCGAGTGACAGAGGTTCCCATAAGGCGCAGCACGAGCCAGGAAGCAGCGCCCATCTCTCTCTCTCTCTCTGTCTATCATCATCATCCACTGTCGGCGTCGCTGTTCCTTGTGACTCTTGTTGCCTTCTGTTGCGCTTGTGTTTTGTTACGGGCTGGTTTGCTTGTTGTGTGTCGGTGGTTTGGCTAGTTTTTTTTTTATGTTAGAGAGGAAAACTGGTCACGGGTAACAAAGTGAAACACATGAGGCACATATAGTTGCTAGTTCCCCTGCAGGTCTCCTTCTGGTGTGTGGTGTGTTCTTTTGGGGTTTAAGTAGTGTTTGTGGGGTGGTGGTAGTTGTGGTGGTTGGTGGTGGTTTTGTGATGGTGGTGGTGGTAATAGTGGAAATAGTAGTAGTGAAAGTAGCAGTGGGAGCAATAGTAAAAGTAGTGGTAGTGGTAGAGGTAGTAATATTAGTGGTGGTGGTGATGGTGATAGCTTACAGTAGTAATAGTGGTGGTGACTGTAATAATAATAATAAGCATAATGATGATGATAATAATAAAATGATAATAATAGTAATAGTAACAGCAACAACTATAACACTACTACTACTACTACTACTACTACTACTACTACTACTACTACTACTACTACTACTACTACTACTACTACTACTATTGCTACTACTACTACTACTACTACTACTACTACTATTATTATTACTACTACTACTACTACTACTACTACTACTACTACTACTACTACTATTACTACTAGCAATGATAATAATGAAAATAATAATAATAATAATAATAATAATGATAATAATAATAATAATAATAATAATAATAATAATAATAAAGATAATAATAAAAATCCTAATCCTAATAACAATAACAATGATAAGAATAATAACATCACTAGCAACAGCAGTAACAATGACAACAACAACAACAACAACAACAACAAAAACAATAACAACAACAGCAACTCTAATAATGATGATAACAATAATAAACAAACAAACCAAAACAACAACAACAACAACAACAAGTCAAACAATAGCCACCATAATTTCACGTTAACATATTTTTCCTCCTCAACTTGTGAGCATTTGTTGACACTTGGCCGGTGCGCAGAGTCCTGTGAAGACAATGTTATATGAAAGTATTGACAAAAAAAAAAAAAATGATGGGACAGTTTTTATGAAGGTTTTTTATCGTCTTTCATTGATTAATTAGATTCTTCGTCCATTACTGATTTGCCTCATTGAAATCTTTTAATATAACTGTCTGGAATTTCATTAAAGGCAATTGTGTGGTGCTTTTTTTCATGGATTACTAAGTTACGAGGAGAGGAGATGAATAAGTGAATGGTGTTGAGGAGGAGGTGGGAGCTGGGAAGTGGGAGATGGATAATGGGAGGTGGGAGATGGGAGATGGGAGATGGGAGGTTGGAGGTGGGAGATGGGAGGTGGGAAATGGGAGGTGGGAGAAGGGAGGTAGGAGATGGGAGATGGGAGATGGGAGGTGGGAGATGGGAGGTGGGAGATGGGAGGTGGGAGATGGGAAAGTGAGGGGCTGCGCTCTTCAGTAGAAACCCTACTTACTTTTGCTCGCCTCGAATTATTATCTTTGGTGTTGCTGGATTGTTTTCGTGGTGTGTGTGTCTTCGTAGTTTGGTCTGTCTGTCTGTCTGTCTGTCTGTCTGTCTGTCTGTCTGTCTTCTCTGTCTCTCTCTCTCTCTCTCTCTCTCTCTCTCTCTCTCTCTCTCTCTCTCTCTCTCTCTCTCTCTCTCTCTCTCTCTCTCTCTCTCTCTCTCTCTCTCTCTCATCTCCTGGATTTTATCATTTGTTGATGTATGGACCTCGTGTAGTAGCTTATTTTTTTTTTTATCATAAATTTACTTACTCGAATACGCCTTTCCCTCTCTCACTTTCCCTTATACATAGCACATACTAACCCGCGCATCCACTCTTGTTGCTTCTACTGACACACATCTCCAGGTCACGTTTATCAGAAGCATCATCATCAGCGGCACAATCACAACCAACCAACCTACTTACCTCCTTTCATTCATCTCCTGTGATTTTTTAACCACTTCAGTACTGGAACGTATTTTTACCTTGACTTTTGGGTATGATTAGAAGGTTTTATTGACATCAGGAAGGGTCTATGGAGTATAGAAGATTAATGGCTATAGTCTTCACTAATTCAATCCCCACATAAGTTTCTGAAGCTGTATAAAATCACCAGATAATAAGCAGAATGAATATGAAAACGCGTCATGGTACTGAAGGAGTTAAGTGTTGTGAGACGAAGCGAGGAGAGTCTAGGCGAGGCGAGGCGAGGAGGCGAGGCGAGGCGAGGTGAGGTGAGGTGAGGTGAGACATCCACTCTAGCGACTACTCATCGTGCATTTTGAAGGTCACCCCGCTCACCCCGCTAGCTCACCCCGCTCATCCTCTCCCCTCTTTCCTGCAGCAGCCCTTCCCTCCGCCATCACTTAAATCACCATCATCTTAGGGGCTGGCGGTATTACTTTCTCCGCGTTGTTTGTTTTCTCCCTCGTGGATGAGCAGAGAGAGATAGAGAGAGGGAGAGGGAGAGGAAGGGCCAGTATGATGATGAAGGGAGCGTGGATAGGTGGTAGGGATGATGGCTCGGGTCTCAGCGAAGGTAAGGGAGATGGAATATGTGTACATGTTTATTGTGACAAAGTGTAGTAGGTATTAGAAACAGAGAAGGGGGTACAGAAAGAGAGAGAGAGAGAGAGAGAGAGAGAGAGAGAGAGAGAGAGAGAGAGAGAGAGAGAGAGTCATGTGTGGGAATTAAAGAAAGGAATTACCGCTTATCATCACCCAAAAGGAACGTTGAATATTAGGAAATTCTAACAAATAACGAGTCAAAAAAAATATATGAATAAAGAGTCCACCACGAGTATCTCCTTTATTGGCTCACTGTTACACTGTTGGTAAAGGAAATGAGATAGCACAGCGGAAGGTTACTCCCCACCCAGCCGTTCCTGAAGCCGAAGTTGGTCATGCAGAAGGGAAGCAACATCGTGAAGTACTTTCGTTCTCGAGGGTGTAAATATTTAGTAATCAACCTCATCAGTACCAAGACGCGTTTTCATATTCATTCTGGTTAATATTCTGCTGATCTTATACAGCTTCAGAAACCTTTGTTAGGATTAGAATAGTAAGGACTTCGGCCATTAATCTTTTGACCTCTACTAAAAATTGTCTAATCACACCCAAAAATCCTGAAAAATGCGTCTCAGTATTGATTAATGATGTATTGTAGGTGTAAGTACATTAATCCCTTCAACACTGGGACACAGTTTTACCTTGAGATATGTGTACGATTATACGATTTTATTGATATTAGGAAGGGTCTATGGAAGCCAGAAGATTAATGGCTAGAGTTTTCACTATTTTAATCCCCACATAAGCTTCTGAAGCTGTATAAAATCACCAAATAGTAAGAATAATGAATATGGAAGCACGTCATGGTACTGAAGGGGTTAAGGAGAGAGAGAGGAAGGGCAGGCATTGGGTCACGGGAGGGTGAGAGGAAACAAGGGAAACATGTGTGGGAGTGTGGAAGGTTGAGGTGATCGATCAGCTCCGGGAGTGAGGCAGGGCGAGGAGGGCGAGGCATCAGGGTTCGGGTATACACAGCAGCCAGAGCGTTGCCTCGGTGCTCACTTCGTCCCTGTAAGATTGGGGTGCATATAAAATCACCTAAGGCTCACCGTGCCATTGCATTACCATATATAGTTTACCCACCCCAGTTTTCCCGGGCACGTATTTATCGACCTCCAGAAAGGGGAAGATGCGGGGTGGGTGGGCCGTGCACTGCCACCCCTGCCAAGCTACCAAGCGGCCCATGAACTCTTAGCTCCGTATTCAAAAACACTGCTCTCTCTTTCCGACAATTTTCAAAGGCCACTGAGACAACTAGCCTTATTTTCAAGACAGTTTCTCCTCTCAGTTAACTAGAAATCTTGCTAATCCATCACCAGAACCATAAAGATATGCTTAAACACGCAATTAACTTCAACTAGAGCCTTTGTAAAGCAGTGAAGGTGAGAGAGCAAAGCGTTTCAAAATAACCATATACTGAAACACTTCGACGTCCTACGTTTACTATTTCAAACAGCTTTATTTAAGTCTACATGAGTTTTTAAGGTGTTTTTACGGTTCTAAAGGCAGAGTGACAAGATTTCTACTTTATTAACTGGAGAAGTACTCTTGGAAATCCCGCTAATCATCTCTCTGACCTTGGAAAATAGTCGTGGTGAGAGAGAGAATAACGTTTTTTTAAGATGTTTTTACGGTTCTAGACGCAGTGACACGATTTCTACCGTATTAACTGGTAAAACACTCTTGAAAATCTCGCTAATCATCTCTGTGGCCTTCGAAAATAGTCGTGATGAGAGAGAATAACGTTTTAAAGATGCTTTTACGTTGTAGAGGCAAAGTAACAAGATTTCTACCGTACTAACTGGTGAAACACTCTTGAAAATCCCACTAATCATCTGTCTCTTTGGAAAATAATCGTGGTGAGAGCAAAGCGTTTCTGAATACGGACCTTACAGTAACACAACAGACATGGGGCCAAGGCAGTTAAGGAGTGAGAGGGAGAGGCAGCTAATTTAGAGTATGCATAGTCATATTTCATTTTTATTTTTGTGTACGTGTGTGTGTTGGAAAGGTCCCCGAGCTGACTGTTGTGACTGCCTCGGCAAAACAACGCCCGCTGCACACTCTTAATTTAGGGCAACAGTTTAACCTGATTAGCATGTATTAT
>NC_059300.1:12700627-12710627 GCF_017591435.1 Portunus trituberculatus
AAGGGTAATAAGAATGAGGGAAGAGAAAAAAAAAGATACGATGACCAAGGAAGGGATTATGTAAACAACAAGAACGCAATGATAAGATAAGACACAAATCAATCAGCCAGCAATGCGTACGACAAGATAACATTGCTAATAGTAGTACTGCCGGGAATGCATACGTTAACAGGTTACATTATCATCATCATCATCATCTGTTTGTGGTGTCAGAATGCGTATGGTGAAATGTAACACAAATATTTTATTATAAGGAATAGAAGGAGATGAGGGGAATGGGAATGAGGGGAGAGAAAAGGATACGATGAGCAGGGAAGGGATGATGGTGATGTTGATGATGATGATGATGATGATGATGATGATGGTGGTGGTGATGATGATGATGGTGATGATAATGACAAAAGGATGATCTTAGAAATTGTTAGTATAAGATATAAAGAAAGATTAAAAAACGGATAGTCTGAATAGATAAGTGAGAAATTAAGTGTGCTGGGATTAAGAAGCTCATGTGAGAGAGAGAGAGAGAGAGAGAGAGAGAGAGAGAGAGAGAGAGAGAGAGAGAGAGAGAGAGAGAGAGAGAGAGAGAGAGAACTAACTCACACTAACTCATACCGAAGAGAGAAAAAACAAAAACAAAAATACCACACATGAAAAAAAAAACATGGTAAAAAGAAAATATAAAGAAAAAGACAAAAGAGAAGGGAAGAGGGAAGAAAATAATAGCAGTCCTCCACGCCCTTAAGCCACGCCCTTGACCTATACCGACCCACCCTCACCGCCCGCCCCACCCTCAGGAAATCAGGAATCGCCCTACACAACCCCTTCCCTCCCCTTCCCCCAACCCCATCCCATCCTGCTGTCATCTTCTCATACCCAATAGACTCTGCTTCAATCTCCATGACCTTCCATAAATAAACCCAACAAATGTGTGTGATCTTATTCAGAAACGCCTTCTCTTCTAACTACGATAATTTTCCAAGGCCGCAGAGAGAACTAGCAGGATTTTCAAGACAGTTTCTTCTTTTTATAAACTAGAAATCTTGCCAATCTATCACAGAACCATAATAATACTCTAAAAAAACACGATTGTAATGTCATTCTTTCTCACAACGACAATTTTCCAAGGCCACTGAGACAACTAACACGATTTTCAAGACAGTTTCTTCTTTTAATAAACGAGAAATCTTGCCAATCTATCACCAGAACTATAATAACACTCTTTCAAAACACGAGTATTCTCAACTGGAGCCTTTGGAAAGCAGTGATAGTGGGAAAGCAAAGTGTTTCAGAATACAAACCTTAGACCAATCACCCTCCCATCACCTCTTTACCAGCATACAACCATCGCCAGCGTCTGTGATGGCTGTGGTGGCTGTTGTGCTGCTGAAAACCATTGACAAAACGTTGCTAGCACTGTGGAATTCTTTGGTTTTTTACTCTTTCTCCTGGGAGGGTCGTGAGGTTGCTAGGAATCAGCTCTTCTCCCTCCCTCGGACGTGGCTTTTATAGGGTCGTAAAGGCTAAGAAGGAGCTCAATAGCTGTGTTTATCCAATTAGAGGGAGAGGTCAAACCACGGAGGCGAAGGACGGAAGGCTTTGTGTGTGTGTGTGTGTGTGTGTGTGTGTGTGTGTGTGTGTGTGTGTGTGTGTGTGTGTGTGTGTGTGTGTGTGTGTCCGTCCATTCAGTAAACATTCTTCACCGTTGTACCGTACTGTGGGTGATTTATTACAGGGAAGCCCAGCCAGATTGGTACACTACAGGCCTGGAGGTTCGGTGTTCACTGCGTGGTGACTAGATCAGATGAATGGGTTGAATCAGACCAGCGTGCTCGCGTGTACCTGCTACTGTGCTTTCCAACCCCCCAGTTCTCCACCTTCCCCGGCGTTACGAGATTTTTGTTGCTCCGAGGGTTCGGTTTCTCCTTTTTTTTCTCATGTGAAAAGTTGAGCTGTGCGTGTATGCGTGTTTGACCGTGGTTAGTGTGTGTATCCTGATTCTTATTACAATGTATATCCACGGTGAGCAATTAGAAGAGGACAGGAATTAATAGTTTAGGATTGATAAAGTTGGTTTAATCCCTTCAGTACCATGAAGCGTTTTCATATTCATTCTACTTACTATTTGGTGATTTTATACAGGTTCAGAAACTTATATGGGGGATTAAGATAGTGAAGACTGGCCATTAATCTTCTGACTTTCATAGACCCTTCGTAATGCCAATGAAATAGTCTAATCGTACACAAATCCCAAGGTAAAAAATGTGTCCCAGTATTGACGGGGTTAAAAAGGCGATGATGAGATATTTGTTGATAAATAGAATGGCAAATTAATGTAAAAAAATCAGCAATTCAGTTTATTAAGGCCAAGTCATTAGGGAGCCTTAAAAGATTCGACAAATACATAGGTAAGGGATTGTAAGTAGAAATAAGTATAGATATGCTTTACTATACAAACCTCCACTAGTCAGTCTGATAGTTACTTCCTGCTTCCTGTGTACTCTTAATGCCCTTATACATTGGCTCTCACACAAAGCAAACATGTATGTATTAGTTGCAACGCTAAATCATGGACAGATCAATGGAGGGAAATGAGGGAGTGTTGTGTGCAGCGGGTATTTGGTGGCGGCGAATAGCTGGTCAACGCACCACGCTCACCTTGCCTGCTTCTCACGCCCTTCCTCTGTGTTGCGTCCTCTGCTTGTTGTTGTCTTGTTAATTGATTAATTGATAAGTTATAGAAGGAGTGAGCCCGAGAGAGAGAGAGAGAGAGAGAGAGAGAGAGAGAGAGAGAGAGAGAGAGAGAGAGAATAACACTTAAAAACTTGGGTAATCATCTCTGCGGCCTTGGAAAATAGTTGTGGTGAGAGAGCAAGGTGTTTCTGAATACGGGCTATAGTCTCTCTCTCTCTCTCTCTCTCTCTCTCTCTCTCTCTCTCTCTCTCTGTGCGGCAGATCTGTGACCGTGACCTTGCAGCGTCCAGGCGGAGTGCCGAGGGGGCCGCGTGTAGCGCCGCGGGGCGTGGAGTTGCTCAGAATATTCACTTGAAACAAAGGCCGTGAAACAAAGCTTTGATATTCCTGCAGATTTTTCATGTTTGGTATTCTGCGTCTCAGACACACACACACACACACACACACACACACACACACACACACACACACACACACACACACACACACACACACACACACACACACACACACACACACACACACACACACACACACACACGGAGTTCTAGTTGTCTTCATGGTCCAGTAGTAAGTGGATGGTCCTTGACACTGGTCTGATATGGACACTAGGAAGAAAAGAAAACTCTATGTCCTTCAGAAGTCGTTGAGTGAACAAGATAGAAGTTTAATATAACTGTCACATTTTACTCGGCTGCAACCAGCGTGCAGGAGGCGCCTGTCCTGCCGCCCTGCCACAGCCGCGCCAGCCCTCGCACAGGCCGGCCCGTCCTTTCTTGCCTTCAGGTCTCATTGCCTCGAGGAATGGTGCTGAAAATCTTGCCTAAAGGGATCATTAGTCTTCTCTGGTGAGATATGATTCCCATTAATCAGAATAAAGGGAAGGCACCAAGCAGGGATAGACAGTGATGGAGAGACGGCACTCGCCCTCCGCTGCCAACACCGCCGCCCATCACTACACTATTTATCATTCCGCCACTGGCCTCTCATTTTTTGTATGCATATTTACGAGCATATCCGCCATTCGTACGCGTGTGATGGAGTAATATTTAGAAAAATGGCTTCGTCACAATGTTAGGTTACCGTTGAATCTGTGGAAAAGTGTACACATTTCCACATTTCGGGGAGTTGCTGCTCAGTAAATACAAACACTGTGACGGAGATACGGCTTGTGAAGAAGTGTTATTGTGTGCAGATTTAATCGTATACAAAACAACACAGAACCTAAATTACATTAGTCTGAAGAAAAAAAACGAAACTAATGAAAAAAAAAGAAAATCATGTCAGCGGTGAGCTACAGGTGGAAGAGAGCGAGTGAGGGGAAGATGAGGTGATGGGGCGATGGGGCGAGGACGGGGCTGAGGTGCGCCCAGACAAAGGGAGGCAGGCGGCCCTCAGCCCTCGCCTCGTCCAAAGCACCAGCAGGAAGTAATTTTCCGCTTGTCTCGCGCCCACACTAAAGAGGCGAGGCTTCACTGGGGCAGAAGCTCGCCGGGGGCCGCGTGCCTGCCTGCCTTTTCGGATGATCTTGAGCTGGGTGGGCTGCTCTGTTTTGTCTTGAGGCCTTTGTTTTCCTTATCTTTCTACACAGTGAATGTCTCTTTGCTTCACACACTAACTGTTTCCTTCTCTCTTGACTCATGTTCTTTTCATGTCTCTTTGCTTCACCTACTAAATGTTCTCTTCTCTCCATTGATTCATGTTCTCTTTATGTCTCTTTGTTTCACGTACTGTTTCCTTTTCTCCATTCACTATATTCTTTTTATGTCTCTTTGCTACACCTACTAACTGTTCTCCTCTCTCCCTTGACTCATGTTCTTTAAATCTCTTTGTTTCACGTACTAACTGTTTCCTTCTCTGGCTTCACTATGTTCTCTTTATGTCTCTCTGCTTCACATACTAACTGTTCCCTTCCCTCCCTTGACTCGTGTTCTCTTTCATCACATCCTCAGGTTTGTTGCTTCCTTTCTTGTTTACATTACAATTATTGGATTTCTTCTCTTATCAACCCTTTCTTCTTGACATTCCTTGTATGTCCTTCCCTCATTCCCAAACTTCTCTCACTACACGCTCTTTTGACACTCTACTTATTACTTCTTCAATTCCTCCTTTATTTGAAGTCTCCTCCAGTGTTCAGTACACCTGACTTGCCTGTATTGTCACCTTGCATTGTATTTTGTGTTTATATACTGCATTATACGTTATTACTTCGTTGTCCACACTTTTCCTTCCTTATCTCTTCCCTTTTGCCTTCCTCATTCTCATTCTACCTTTCTTTGCATTCCTAGTAGTCGTGTATCCCTTTCACTACCTCAAGAAGCTCCATCACCACGACACATTAACCTTACTACTATATTACACTTTTCACTTCACATCCTTTCACCTCCACACATTCTACCACACAGCCGGGAGATCCTTTCATTGCCGCCACACATCCACAGCATCACCTCCTGCACAGTCACTCACCACTTCACCACCACAACCTCAGGGAAAGATGAATGAATGGGTACTACGTGTTCTTTCTATGGAAAAGGACGCGTGTATTAGTATAAATTGTTTGACAGTCACGCGAGCAGACCAACCTAAAGTGTGCTGGATTCTTTCGGTGCTCCAGCCACATAGAAAATTATATCATTAAAGTACTGTTTTATTTCTCATGATCTTAACCCCTTCAGTACTATGACGCGTTTTCATATTCATTCTGTTTACTATTTGGTGATTTTATACAGCTTCAGAAAGCCATGTGGGGGATTAAAATAGTAAAGACTTCTTCTGACATCCATAGATCCTTCATAACGTCAATAAAATGGTCTAATCGTACATAAAACCTCAAGGTAAAAATATGCCCCAGTATTGAAGGGGGTAAGTGTTTTCACCATCACATAAGTAGAGACATTAATATATAACTCTTTTTTTTCTTATTATTGTCAGCAAGGTTTTTTTTACTGGAGATTAAATACAAACAGCCTCTCGAGCTCCAACAAGACTGCCGCTGTTTGTTCTCGCTTTGTGTAATCCTTTGCATATCACGCCCAATATACATCAAGGAATATTTTACCTAAGCCTTCTAATCCTGCATGTACACCACCACGTCGCTCGTATATATATGCTAAACACGCGGCACATAAACACCAACATGGAAATGCGTGGAGTTCCCCGCATTGCTGGTGTCACCTGCTTGCCTCGCCCAGCGCCGCTGTGGTGCGCTGTGTCACATTGGGACGACGGGGATTATGTTTGCTATGGCATCCCTGGCGTCGCCTTCTAGTTACACGCTGGCAATGGCACGCCGGCCGCGGCACTCCACCAGAGGCTTGCGCTGCCACTCAGGAATGCAAGGGATCGCGTGATGCCTCCAGCTGCACGATTTGCTTCACTGATACGGTTTAGCTTTCTTGACTTTGTTGTGGAATAATTTTTCTCTTATTTCTTCATTAACCCTTTCAGTATCATGACACGTTTTCTTAGTTTTTCTTCTTAGTATTTGGTGGTTTTATACAGCTTCAGAATCTCATGTGGGGGGGTTGAAATAGTGAAGATTCTGGCTATTGATCTTCTGACGTCCATAGATCCTTCCTAATGGAAATAAGAATCGTCTAATCATCCCTAAAAATCAAACTAAAAATTGCGTCTCAGTATTGAAGGGGTTAATAGTCGATTCCATTTACACTTTAGTTTCCTTCTGGACGTATTTCTTTAACTCTCCTTGCGACTCATCAGGTATCTTCTTCTTTGCTTCTATTTGCTCATTTTCCAGATTTCACGCTTTAGACGTACAAAAAAACTCGCCATAATTCCACTTCCAATCTTATCCCACTCCTTCTTCCCCTGGCTTATTTGCACTTAGAAATTCCAGACCTTTTTATAGTGTATTTTCTTCTTTGCCTTTATATGCCCCTTTTCCAGATTTCCCGTATCTCCTTCACGCTTTAGACGTAAAAAAAAACTCACCATAATCCCACTTCCAATCTTATCCCACTCATTCTTCCCCTGGCTTTATATGCTCTTAGAAATTGCAGACCTTTTAACAGTGGGAGTTAAGAGGCACAAACAAAAGAAGGCTCGCACATGTCAATCCTTTTAAAAGAGGTCGTGATATAGCTGTGAGGGCCATTTGGGGGCGAGGGGCGGCGGCCATCAATACACGCCGCCGAGGGAGGAAGGGATGGTCGCTTCCGTGGTTTGATTGGCCGCCTGATTAATGAAGCATCGTCCGGAGGTTTCAGAGTAGTAGCCACGTCTCCTCCCTCTGTTCCTCCTCCTGCTGGGGCTCTTGCTGTTCTTCTTGTTCTTTTTCTTGCTACTCCTCCTCCTCCTCCTCCTCCTCCTCCTCCTCCTCCTCCTCTAATTGTCTTCTTCATGTGGATAAGAAACAGAGGAGGAAGTAAACTTTAAAAGAGGAGAGAAGACAAAGTTGTTTTTCTTCTTTTTTTACTTTTTCTGCTTGAGTGTGTGTGTGTGTGTGTGTGTGTGTGTGTGTGTGTGTGTGTGTGTGTGTGTGTGTGTGTGTGTGTGTGTGTGTGTGTGTGTGTGTGTCTGACTATGGAACGGACAACATCATAGAATATTCTTAAGGTTACTACAATTATACAGATTGGTGGAAAAATGACACGTATCCTAAAACACATTGAGGAATCGAAACTTTATCGCGCTTCAGCTGCCAAGATTACTAGAATGAGCAGGTCATCTTATTGTCAACGGTCCTCAAGGTGAATTGGCAAAGGTAATGAGAGGTTCTTGCACTCTCCTCATCTTCCTCCTTCTTCTCTTTCTCTTCGTCTTCCTTCTTTTCCTCCGCTTTCTCTTTCTATTTTTTCTCCTCCTCCTCCTCTTCCTCCTTCTCTTCCTTCTTCTCCTTCTATTCTTTCTCCTCCTCCGTCTCCTCCTTTTCTTTCTCCTTCTCCTCCTCCTATTCTTTCTTTTCCTCCTTCTCCTATTCTTTCTCCTCCTCCTCCTCTTCTTCCTATTCTTTCTCCCTCTCCTCCTCCTATTCTTCCTCCTCCTCCTCCTCCTCCTCCTCCTCCTCCTCCTATTCTTTCTCCCTCTCTTCCCCCTATTCCTCCTCCTCCTCCTCCTCCTCCTCCTCCTCCTCCTCCTCCTCCTCTAGTTGAGCGGAGACAAAGTGAGCAGCCTTTCTTGGAGGACTCAGAGTTAGCTTCACTGAACACAAGCAACAACAGAACCAGTGAGTGAGAGAACAGTGAAGGGAAGTCATCTGAGAGGCGATCAACACTAAAGTAACCTTGAACATAACTCATCCGTATCCGTCACTCTGAAACACACACACACACACACACACACACACACACACACACGCACATACTCTCTCTCTCTCTCTCTCTCTCTCTCTCTACATCATTGCCATACCCCACAAGGACAATAATTTCTTCCTCCTCTTCTTTCTTATTCTATTTCCTCTCCACCCTCTGACCACCACCACCACCACCACCACCACCACCAGCGCAGTATTACCAGCCGCCGCCTCTCCCTGGTGTGAGCTGCGTGTTTAATAGACCTGTAACAGCTGTTTCTTAAGGTCTAGACAGAGAGAGGGGGGAGGAGAAGTAATAATTGTGTTAGAGTAAGACATAATTGTTCATTAGGAAGAGCGATTACTTGGTGTTCAGTTCCACGTAACAGAGCAGCAATATACGTACATAAAGTCCACTTCCGCCGGCGCTCAAACCAAGCCATTTACGCGCAACTCAATTTGGAGCGGGGAAGTGGATATATTTTCTCTCGTTAAGTCGCTGCAATAAAGTTAGTTCGCTGTGCTTCGTCATCGCTTTTTTCGCCGCCGCTCCACTGTTGGCTCTGCATAGGAACCTTCTCACTCACTCACTCACTCACTCACTCACTCACGCCCCTTCTGTGACGTGAACGTATACCCCCCGTGACTGTTTCTAGAGGTGTTCACTGGTGCCACTATACCCTTCAAAGTACGTGAATTATGTGATGTTTAGTTGGTCTTAAGTTCTCACCAATGTAACTTTTTGCTCTTGCGATGTTTCATACTTATATTTATTGTGAATATAATTTCAGCTTTATTTTTGTAGAGTCTGGTATCTCTGTTCATATTGTTTCAGTAGTAATAAAAGCCAATAGACTATTAACGTTTGTGAACCTCAGGCGTGTTGCTGCTGATAACCACTGCCTGGAATGTCACAAGTATTTTGACGTGCATGTGTGTGAAGAGCACGAGTGAGTGACGGTCTTCGCACAGTGGCCTTTCCTGAGTAGCAGCAAGTAGTGTGGTAGAAGTATCTCCCGTAGAGTCAGTAATAATGCTGGGGCGCGGCGTGGCAGGTCAGTGTGGCCCCGGAGCCTCATTGCCGGGCGGGCCTCTGTAATAACCGGCCCGGGTTGCGCGTCTCCTTTATATGCTCCGATATGTTGAACTTTAGTATTTCATAGCAGAGTGTTGCCTGCGTCCAGTGCAGCAGGTGGCCGTTCCCCTCCCCCTCAGGTCCTCCTCTTCTCTGCTCCACCCCTCCTCTCACTGACTCTCTCGCTCCACCCCTCCTCTACCTCTCCACTCCTCTCACTCACGCCGCCCTTCCCTCCCACTCTTCCTCCTGTGCTTCCTCCCCCACCCTTCTATGCTCCCGAGCGGCCGCCCACACACCGCCGCTCTGGAATCAATAACACCTCTTGAACATAAATCACAAAACGTGTTATTATGAGCTTGGTGTAAACACGGTGACGGTCCTCTTCCCTGCTTGCCACTTAAAGCACTTCCGGATCACACGAGGGCGCCGCCTCAAGCATGAAAACACCCCATTAGAAGCGTGCCCGCCCCGCCGCCCCACTGTCCTTGCCTCTTCTCGTGTTGCCTTGCGTGACATCAAGTGGTTCGTTGTGTGTCTGACGATTCTTGATTTACAAACGCACGAAACTAGAGGTGGATAAAAGTGGATAAAACTGACTATGAGACTCCACTATGATTTGGTGATTTTGCTTGGTATGCGATGTGTTTGGTGAGGGTGGTGTGGGTGGTGAGGTGATGAGGGTGCTGAGTTTCAGGTGTGACTCCTTGCTACTTGTTTTTGTTCCTTTGTGCCTTCGTTCCCTTGCAGTGACAGACTTATAGCGCTGCTGGGTAAACATCGCTCTCAGACACCTTCAGCTACTCGGAGTCCTGGTCTTGTTAGCTACAGGCACCGTCATTTAGTATTCTTCCTTCCACCTTTCTCTCGTCCTTTCAGTGACCTTATCTTTCTTCACCTTCGGAACATGTTTTCTCCTTCCCTCCGTCTTTCTTCTTAATTCTTCCTCCTCTACTTTTCTTTTTTTTCTTTTGTTTACTTCC
>NC_059300.1:12713127-12718127 GCF_017591435.1 Portunus trituberculatus
GCAAACTTTATTTTTCTTTTTTTCTTTTTTTAGGGGAGTCTTGACAAGTTTCCATTTATTTTCTGCATCACGGCACTTTAGGCACTAACTTTTGTCCCGGGGCCTATCGATGAGGCTCTTTTTTGTCTGGCTGAGGCTCGCTTGGAGGCAGAAAGTGGCTTAGATGCTCTTGGTTAAAATTCCTTTGGTGTGCTTTCTCTTCCTTTGTCTCCGCTGCTATCTCTTCCTCCTTTTTTCTCTCATTCTCTTCCTTGTCTTTTCTTGTTTTCGCTCTACTCTTTCTTCTTCTTGTTTTTCTTTCTTGTCTTCCTCGTTTTCTCGCTTTATTTCTTTGGTTGATTTTCTTTTTTTTCTCTTCCTTCATCCTTTCTCTTTTCTCTTGTTCCTCTTTTTTTTTTTTATCTTTCCTCTCTCATTTTCTCTTTCGCTGTGTTTTTGTCACGTTTCATTTGGTACTGTATCTTCATTCTTCTCTGTATTTTGTTTTTATCCTTCTCATTTTCCTGTTTTCATTTTCTCTCTTTTCCTCGCTTCCGTTCTTCTCTCTTATCTTCTCATTTACATTCACCTTCTCTTTTTGACTCTCCTTTCTTTATACCTTTGTCACGCTTCATTTGGTATCGTTTCTTCATTCTGCTCTCTATTTTGTTTTTATCCTTCTCATTTTCACATTTTCATTTTGCCTCTTTTCCTGGCTCTTATTCTTCTCTCTTACCTTCTCATTTACGTTCTCCTTCTTTTTGACTCTCGTTTTCTCTTCCTAATCTATGTTTCCTTTCTGTGTCCTCACCTACGCTTTCCCTGCCTGTCGCTTCCTCTCCTCCCCTCTTATACCTTGTCTTTCCCTTCCCTCTCTTCCTCTCGCTGCAGTTTTCCTTCTGTCTCGTATCCTTTTGTTTCTCCGCGTTCCTGCTTTTCTTATATTATTTCTTCCCTTTTCGCTTGTATCACCTCTCTCTCTCTCTCTGTGTGTCGTCGTTGTTAGTGGTGGTGGGGACGCTCAGCTTCCGCACACTTTGGCCAAGCGTTCCTCACACTTGTCACACTTTTATTGGCATCGTGTGAGGAAAGTATTAGTGAGGAAGAGCAGTGTGGCTTGGTTTTTTCTTTTTCGTGAAGGTGTGACGTGCAGGAAAGGACAGTGACTGCATGGTTTCTTCTCTAAGCTATGTGACACTGTACATTATCTTAACCCCCTTGAGTGCCATGACGCGTTTCCATATTCATTCTACTTACTATTTTGGTGATTTTATGCAGCTTCAGAAACTTATATGGGGGGATTAGAATAGTGAAGAATGAACCACTAACCTTCTGACCTGTATAGATTCTCCGTAATGTTAATAATAAAAGGGTCTAATCGTACACAAATCTCAAGGTAAAAGTGTGTCCCAGTATTGAAGGGGTTAAGTGCATTATTAAATTCTGCGCCTCATAACCTCGTTGTTTCTTGCATCTAGTTATATATGGTCTGTCAATTAGTCAGTCGTTATGTTGTGTGATTATATTTTTCCCTCTTGCGAGTATAAAGATTAAATGAACATGCTTTATATCGAATATGTATCTAGTTTTTATTATTTTCGTATTTACTAGGTTAAATTGTTATTGGCGTGATGTAAACTCTATATTTCTTCCTCTCCTGTGTGGAACTAACAACTTTGCTGTCTGTTTCTTAATGTTTGGCTTGGCACAATGCAGGAGGCGGAATAATGATAGTTGGTGCTATAAGTGAACGAGAGGGAAGAGGGAAGGACTCAGTATTCGCATTGTGTTCGTTTACCATTATTTAGATGAAGGTAATATAAAAGGCGTAATGGTGACAACTAGCTGCTGCAAGGACGGAAGGGGAGAAGGAACAAGGACACGAGAAGAGCATCAGAAGAACACGACAAGTACACAAGAAGGATACGAGATTCCCTGAAGGTTGACGAGGTAATCTGGACACACCTGTAGGATAACTAATTACGTATGTCCTTGAAGGGGGGATGAACACCTGTCGAAGGCTGATTGATTGATGGCAACGGCTTCCTCTCCATCAGAAGCACGTCAACCTCTCGAATCCCCTTCAAGATTAACGCCTTCAGTACTATGACGCGTTTTCATATTCATTCTGTTGACAATTTGGTGACTTTTTACAGCTTCAGAATCTCATGTAGGGGATTAAAATAGTGAAGACTGTGGCCATTAATCTTCTGACCTCCACAGACCCTTCCTGATGTCAATAAAATTATCTAATCGTACTCAAAAATCAAGGTAAAAGTGTGTCCCAGGACTGAAGGGGCTAAGGCATCATCGGGTGTGTATACCCCCAGATTCCCTTTAGCTAAACCCTTGCTAACACTCCGCTCTTAGGATTTCCCATCAGGTAATTCTCCGTGTTAAGTTAGACAGGATTGCGAGTAGGTGTTACAATGTTTTCTTTTATTACGTTTCCTGGTGTGACATTTTCTCGGAGTGAAGTGTATATAGACGTTGCTATTGGCCACGATTCACTGTGGAGGAATGTGCGGCTTTTTCCAGGAGGGACTGATGCTACGGGTGTGTCTGGAGCACTGAGTGAGGACTGGGCTGTTGGTTTACAAGGCACTCGTAGAGAAGAAGGTGCTGAATGGGGCGACAAGTGAGGACCATATCAAGTCTTTATTGAGTGCGAGGTGAGGCGAGTGGTGCCTGAAGTGTGAGGTAATGGAACAGGCAAGAAGATAACATTTACAGAGGCAGAAACACAATAACTATATCCGGTTTAAATAATGGAAGACAATTGAAACAGTTAATTCATTGCTTCATAATCTAATATCTTACTTGTTCAAACTTCATTACAGAGAACAGAACTCATGAGAGGGAACATTTTTACCTCCACAGTCTGGTTCACTGAGGTGAGGCAAGGAGCAACACGTGTCCGGTGATTTAGCGGAGGCAACTCAAGGATACAGAGGAGACATGACTCGCCTTTTACGTTGTTGTAGTATTAGCGTCGCGTTCAGTGCAGCTAATGGCCAAGTTAGGGGAGGGGGAGGACGAGCCGGCACAGGAGAGGAGGGGAAGCAAGGCGCGTCTGTGTCAAGACAGTAATTGCATCTTAATGACAGTTTTTGAGAACTTTCATTATCCTGAATTGAGAGGTTTCGGTGGTGATGGTCTATTACAGTAAGGGCTGAGGGGCGTGCGTTTAGAGGTCGTTGGTGGAAGGGAGGTGGTACAAGCGCGCATCACGTTGTCATTGGGTCTGCAGTGTGTGGTAGTTATTATGAGTGAAAGTTGTGTTGGATCATTATATTTCCAGACCATAATAGAAAAGCAAGAGATATATTTTTCCCTTAGTTAAGAGATTCTCCTTTTCACAGAATTATTTTGATGACGACACGCTCGATCTTTATGAAATTATAAGGTTTACTCTCCATTATCATCATTTTCTATTTTCTCAAAGTGTTTAAGCGTTTTTTTTTTTTATAAATCTGAGTGCATATTCAAGTGTAAACCAGATCTTCAAAATCTTCTCGGTGCATTTAGGTAAGTTCCTCCAAACCAACCACTGCCTTTCACTTTTCTCACCCACTTATCTTAGTGTGAGGAGCTGTGCACACGTGGCCTCACTGTGTACACTGTCCACGTCAACAGGAACACGCCAAGCAATTACCGCTCTTTTATTGCACGTCCTTCCTGCCCCGCGCCGCTCTTCACGTCGTGTTGATGTTGGCGGAGTGTCATTGATGTGATCACCTTCCATTTCGGCACCACTCCTTCATCTTCAACTTTTATTCCATTCATCTTTTTTATTATTCATCAGTATTATCATTTTGTTATCTCTGACCGGAGAATTTGTGGCGTGGGATTCCTGTTAATTATTGACCTCTTAGTGTTCGCTTTGAGACAGCGACGAGACTTATTTTCTATTTAGGGCCGTAAAGTCAGACACATGTTTGCTTTAAGCACCGATGATGCTACACACACACACACACACACACACACACACACACACACACACACAGAGAGAGAGAGAGAGAGAGAGAGAGAGAGAGAGAGAGAGAGAGAGAGAGAGAGAGAGAGAGAGAGAGAGAGAGTCGAATATTTTGGCACATTCGAGTAACTTGACTCATTTCATCCCATCAAGAAAGTTTTCCCGGCAACTTTTCACGCAATTAGTGAACACAAATAGAAGAAGCAGTGTCTCCTCACATGCTCAGGGCAGACTTCATGAAGAGATAAGTAATACTGTCGTTCAACTGCCCGTAAGTAATAAGTGGCTGTAGTAAAAAATGCTCCTCCCTCCACCACATCCCTCCACCACAGGCCGCAATGGTTCAGATGAATAATTTGTCACGTGACCAAACACCGCGGCTGTGTTTTAAATAAGGCAATTATATGGACTGCCATTTTAGTCACACCGAGCAATTATTACGTCCATAATGGTCTGTGAGGCTTATTGCGAGGATAATGGGGAGAGAAAAGGCTGTGGAAAGGGCGGTTGGGGGTGAGTGGGGGGTAAAGCTCTGATTGGGAACATAAAGAAACACAAGGGAACAACAAACAGCAGCAGACTCATTGGCCCTCTGCTCTGGTGAACTACTCTATCTAATCTTACATAACAAGAAAAGTGAAAGCGACAGAGACATTTGTTGGGCGTTGAGGCAGTGGATTGAAACTGGAATACTGAGTAGGCGCTGGTGGTATTGTGGTATTCCTAGCCCTTTCAATACTGGCACACTTTTTTGAGATTTGTATAAGATTAGATAATTTTACTGACGTTAGGAAGGGTCTATGGAGCTCAGAAGATTAATGGCCACAGTCTTTACTATTCCAATCCCCCACATAAGTTTCTGAAGCTGTATAAAATCACCAAATAGTAAGCAAAATTAATATGGAAACCCATCATGGTACTCAGGAGGCTAAACACATACCATCACTACGTTCCAAAGGCTTTAGTTGAAGAAGTTCATGTTTTTAAGGATATTTTAATGATTCCGGTGATGGACTGGCAAGATTTCTACATTATTAGGAGAAAC
>NC_059300.1:12723127-12810627 GCF_017591435.1 Portunus trituberculatus
ATAATGGGAGTCTGGTTGGGGTAAGGCCTGGTGGGAGATGGTCTGGTGGGGGGCGGGTGGCTTAGTGGAGGATGAAGTCTACTCTTTCATCGTCACCAGGGAGGAAAACACCATTACGTTGCTTGATATTGATTATGTTTGCTTCCTACACCACCATAATGAATACACGTGAAGTGGTTCTTACACACACACACACACACACACACACACACACACACACACACACACACACACACACACACACACACACACACACACCAGGAGAGATTCTAGAGTGTTTCCTGTAAAAAAAAAAGAGTCTTGAATCTTCAAAGTCTTTAAATGTTAAGGAAATTATTGCTCTTCATTCCGCAAAGAAGACTATATTTGTCATTTCTCCTCCTGAATCTATTATAAAATCTGCCCTTTCTTGTATTTTCCTGAATTATTTCCTGTCTTCTGCGTGTGAGGAATAAAACAAAGGCACTCGCTTGGATTATAAGGAACTTGACATCACTCACCACAAACACCAATACTTTACTTACTCTAAATCTGTACTCTTTTCCCATATCGTAGGAACTATATGGAAGCTGAATTCACTCACCAAAATCACCAATACTTTTCATCACTCGTACTCTTAATCTTTACTTTTTCCCCTTACCCTGAGTCTTCTACTTACCATCACCACCATCACCACCGCTACTGCCAGCTCATCCACTTGTTCTTGCCACTCTAATACCACTACACCACCTCCGGTCCTCAGCTTAACCTGTAAGCAGCTGTCGGATCCATTATCTTCACGCCAGCATTCACTGTTCCTCGTCATCATCTTCACCCTCATTATCTCTCCCTTGTCTTCCTCGTCCTCACCGTTTGGTACATCTTGGCTCTTCTTCGTATTCGTTAACCTTTCTCCTTCTCTTCCTCCTCTTCTTCTTCCTCCTTACCCGCCTGTCTTCCCCGCGGGCATCTATCCAGTTAATGCATCGCCGGGTCGCTTAATTGGAGCCTCAGCAAGGAAGTCCTATGCGGGTAATTAATGTTCCTCACACGAGAGAAAATAGGACAGGGTGAGGACATCTACTCGTTAGGTGATACACACGCACACACACACACACACACACACACACACACACACACACACACACACACACACACACACACACACACACACACACACACACACACATGGCGCTATTTTTTTCTTCAAACGATAGAATTCACATCAAGATAGAAATTCTCCTTTTGGCGTTAATTTTTCCTTTTTTTTTTTCCCACCCAGCGTTAGTCTCTCTCTCTCTCTCTCTCTCTCTCTCTCTCTCTCTCTCTCTCTCTCTCTCTCTCTCTCTCTCTCTCTCTCTCTCTCTCTCTCTCTCTCTCTCTCTCTCTCTCTCTCTCTCTCTCTCTCTCTCTCTCTAACGAAAGAATGTTTATATGCACTCCGCCTTGCTCCTAAAAGATAAGAATAATCGTCATTACAACTTTGGGCAACATTAAAATTACGGATGAAAAGTTTTGGTAAATGTGAACGAAAACACGAATTCCAAGTTGTGGTGAATCTGTAGAGAGGCGGGAAGGAACTGGCGAAAGGAAGGCTGGACGGAGTGTGGCTCGTGGTGGTGGTCGGGGGCAGTTTGAATTGTGTGTAGCAAAGGGAGGAGGGAGTGGGTATTTGTTGGTTCTAGTTTTGTTTTAGTAGTTGTTGTAGTATTAGTGATGGTGCTGGTGGTGGTTGTAGTAGTAGTTGTATTAGTATTGGTAGTTGAAGTAATGGTGGTGGTGGTGGTGGTAGTGGAAGTGGTAGAAGTGATAGTAATGCTAGTAGTATTTCTAGTAATAGTAGTAGTAGTAGTAGAAGTAGTAGTAGTAGAAGTAGTTGTTGTTGTTGTAGTAGAAGTAATGATGGTGGTGGTAGTGGAAATGATAATAAAAGTAATAGTAGTAGTAGTACTACTAGTAGTAGTAGTAGTAGTTGTTGTTGTTGTTGTTGTTGTTGTTGTTGTTGTTATCGTTTTTGTTTTAGGTAGTGTATATATAGAAATAATGGTAATTAGCGAATTCTTTACTATAAGCATCACCGCCATTAGCAGCATTATGAGTTGTAGCAGCAAGAATAGTATTTGTTGTTGGTAGTGTTATTGTTGGTGTTGGTGTTATGCATGGTACAACCTTCTGGACACCCTGCCTGTTACTAGATCCTCAAATATCACCAGCCGGTCAGTCAGTTGTATAATCCGCCCCTTGTCTTTTTAGCTGAAGCCTTCACGCAGACACCCTTCATATATTGGCCCATAATCTGGAATACTACTACTTCTCACATTCAGTAATTTTAAAGGGCTCTAGTTGAAGTGACAAGGATTTTTAAGGGTGCTTCTGTAATTCTAGCGACATGTTAACAAGTTTTCTGCATTATCAACAGGACAAATACTCTATAGAACTCGGCTAATCGTCTCTGTGGACTTTGAAAACGGTCACTGTGAAGCGCTCGTATCTTTTTCTATGGAAGAGGGAAGCTTACCAAGGGCAAGAAAAAAACAAATTTCTCACTGAATATAACGCATTGTCTTGTTAAGCGAACGATTCACTAGAGTATGTTGATCAGTAAATATCACGAATGTTAGCAGCGTTCTTTTTAAGTGACTGTTTTCGTTGTATCGTTCTCCAATATTTCACTGGAGCCTTTTCTCTTCCTTTTCCTTGTGTTGGCGATGTTCGGTCCTCGCTGGTGGCGCCAAGAATTTACTGCGGGCACATATCACGCCTTATTACCTGCTATTATTGGCCATTAGATCCTCGACTACAAATCTCTCATGCCTGAAGCGAGCTGTCACCTTGATCGATTCTCCCGCCCCGCTGGTTATGCACAAAAAATAAATTGAAATACCTGAATCTAAATGTAGTGATTAATACACGTAAAGGTCGGTGGATAAAAAGAATTGTGTTGAGAATGAGAAGATCACAGACTTTGTCGATGTAGTTCTGTGTATGTTTGCATTTAAGATTTAAGGATTTTTGCGAGTATAACTTCACAGCTTTACTTTATCAACTCCTGGCATAATTAAAACACTGCCGCTCATAAAAACAGAGAGAGTAAAAAAACCCAGTCTTTATGTACAATACTATATAACTCTTCATTAAGATTTCGTTCATTTATGTCATGAGGAGTAAATATTTTCAGCTAAGTATATTTTCTCCAGTATTGCTTCGCGACAGGAGCGATAAAAAAAAAGAATATATATACAATTCCCTTACCTTTGATGGCCCGAACGGCTCGCAATTGCAGCAAACAAAGAAGCGAGGCTGAAGGTGGGCGAGGGAAAACTGCCGTAAGATGAAAGATGAGAGAGAGAAAGAAGAGAGCGACAAAGAGGGGAAAGAACTGAGAAAGCGAGAGAGAGAGAGAGAGAGAGAGAGAGAGAGAGAGAGAGAGAGAGAGAGAGTTCTTGTCATCCTCGAAGCATCTGACGAGGTAATTGTCGGAACACTATCGAGCGATGTCAACGGGAACTCCTCTCACACGCCATCCCTAGGCCACCCCCTCCCCCCATCCCCTGCAATGGCCGTCCCCGTTCCCCCCTTTCTCTTCTGCTGCACCCTGGCGACTCTCCCTACACACACACACACACACACACATACCACTCCCCTCTCCCCTCCCCTCTCTCGCCTCTGCACTGCCGTCTCCACACTCTTTCCGTTTCCCTCATTCCTCTCTCTCTCTCTCTCTCTCTCTCTCTCTCTCTCTCCGACCCACCAGCAACCTCTCTTTCTGCAGCCTTTCCTCTCCCTCCAGCTTCTTATTCAACTCTCTGCGTTGACTTCTGGATCTTGTTTGAGTTTCGTTATCGTCTCACCTTACCATTGGAGGGAAAGATGAATGATAACCCGTAAAATATTCGTCTTTTTTAGCGTCACTGAGATGTCTTGACTATATTTTGTGTTTTTGTTCATTTATTCTGTAGGTTGTTTGAAGGATGGTGTTGTTACTGGGTTGTGTTAATTTTGTTCTTGTTTATTTGTCTTTTAGTGTTAATATGAATGTGTTTGTATAATCTTGACTTGTGTTTTTTGTGGTTTTTTGTTCATTTATTCTGTTGGTTGTGTGAAGCTGGTGTTGTTAATGGCTTGTTTTCTTTTTATTTTTCTTTATTTCTTCTTTTATTTAATTTTGCTTTTTGTGTTGATGATGTAAAAAAAAAAATTCGTCAGAGTAAAACGAATGACTTTTTCTGACTACACAATATTTGCCTTTCCTTCGCGACTTTCCCTCATGACGTTTCTGTTTGAATTTCTCCCTCACCTTGCCGAATGTTTGTCTTGAGCGCGTTTACATCATCCCTGGACCCAGACGAAACTTTGCTTCTTGTCATCAGCTACTTCTGCTATTGTGAACATTCTCCCCCCTCTCTCTCTCTCTCTCTCTCTCTCTCTCTCTCTCTCTCTCTCTGTGCCAGTAAGACTATCCCAAGGGTGCCTTTAGGTCCCAAGAGTACTGCAGTGGTTTGCCAGCCAAGAACGTGAGATACCCAGCCACTATTGTAGTCGTGGCAGCCTCAGAAGCAGGACTAACCCCCTCCCCGTCCACCTCGCCCCGGCAGCTCCGCGCTGGTCCCGGACTAGGAGCTATTACAGCCATTATGTGTAGTTACTCTCCCCGTAATACAGAGAGGGCGGGAGCTACAGAGGCGAAAGAGGTGAAATCAAGTTATAAACCCTTGGTGCTTAGAGAAATGAGGGCCACATCTATTCTCTCTCTCTCTCTCTCTCTCTCTCTCTCTCTCTCTCTCTCTCTCTTTCTTTCTTTCTCTTTTTCTCAGTAATAACGCCGTAAAAAGGTCATTTTCTCTCGCGTCTCCAGTGTCCCGGCGTCAGCAGCCACATCATTAGTACAGCGGCAGGGGGCAGGACGCGTCACACGGCACAAGGAGTCTGTGCTTCTCGTGTTTCCATGTAAATGTATGCAAATCCCTCCCACGCGACTCAGCCTGGCCTTGGAAAATTTAGAAGAAGAAATTTTTTGAGAACTAGATTATCTGTGTGTGTGTGTGTGTGTGTGTGTGTGTGTGTGTGTGTGTGTGTGTGTGTGTGTGTGTGTGTGTGTGTGTGTGTGTGAAAAGAACGTCTTCATTATGTGCATTTGTGTTTATTTCGTTGTTTAATATATTCGGCATAAAAAAAATAATAACATCCGCCAGTCGCATCTGCAGAGAGAGAGAGAGAGAGAGAGAGAGAGAGAGAGAGAGAGAGAGAGAGGAAGACAGGTGTGCGGAGAACAAATAGCTTGATAAGTGCAGCAGTTTTACACGTACAATGGCAACTGGTTATATACACACATACATACACACACACACACACACACACACACACACACACACACACACACACACACACACACACACACACACACACACACACACACACACACACACACACACACACACACACACACACACAGACACACTCAAACAGACACACCAACACCCCGCTCATGTCGTCTCTAATTCTGCTCATTACATATTCCTTTGCCTAATTTTGAAAGAGGAACATCGAATTTGAATGTGTGTGATGTTCTATATTCATCTCCAGCATGTGTGGATAAGAGAACACACACACCAACACACACACACACACACACACACACACACACACACACACACACACACACACACACACACACACACACACACACACACACACACACACACACACACACACACACACACACACACACACACACACACACACACACACACACACACACACACACACACACACACACACACACACACACACGGAGAGAGTATATGTATGATTCAATGAAATGATTAAGTTACTCTTGGAAATGTGTATATTTAGTCATGGAAACGTGACACGATTGACTATAACAGTGGAAGCGAAAATTACAAAGAATGGTGAATACGCTGAGTTTTCTCCTCCAAGCGTTTCTAAGCTCCACCAGTTGGCTCGATCCTGTTCGTGGTGAGTTTAAGAGTACCTATAAAAGAAAAAGAAATAGGTACCAAGGTCATGTCTATTCTCATTCCATTGTTCGTGTGTTGTATTTTACGTTTCCAGCTGTTCGACGCCGCACTCCTGGCCCTCTGCCATGTGTGTGAACTTTACCACTTATTTTATTAGACCTCATTATTGTGTCTCGTTGATAATATACCCTGATATAAAGGGCCATTATTTGAGTCTCGTCGCTTAGCTTGTTGTAAGATGTGATATTAAGAATGTTTTTATACGAGTAAGCAAACTTCTCGTAAAATATTTCCCTTTTTTTCTCAATATTTATAACGGCACAGCTGTTCATATTAGCGACAGTTGTGGATAAATATTTCTACATGGTTGTTTTCATGTTTTCGTTAGTAATATTTTGTGTAAGAGTATTATTCTATTGTAGTTTTTTTCATATGTGTGTGTGTGTGTGTGTGTGTGTGTGTGTGTGTGTGTGTGTGTGTGTGTGTGTGTGTGTGTGTGTTTAGCTTTGTAAAAAAAAAGAGCCAGTCATCCTCGGTGTGGTGTTTTGCGAGGACCACTTGGCAAGGAGAGGCAGTGAGTGTCTTGTCCGCGGTGCCAGCTTCCCACAGCGGCACCTCGTCACCCACCTCTCGCTACACCACTGTCTACACCCTTGATACGTACCCAGCACCTGTCAAAACACACCTTCCTGCCCGAGCCTCTACCAGCACACCTCCATTACATTCATAGCTATTTATACCTTCCTTAACCCTTACACTTTGTCTCCTATCTCCATTTCCCTGTTCTGTCCCTCACACTTCCTATCAACGCACTACCTCTACACTCACCACCGCTGTTCTCACCCACTCCTCGTTCACGTGAAGCCCTTACAGCCCCATTTCTCTATCATTCCCTCCTCCATCAGTATTCTGAAACCACCATCGCCATTACCACTATCCTCTACAGTCAGTTACCCGTGACCCGCACAGTGACGCCGCCATACCTCACGTCCTCTCATCGTTATTCTGCAAGCCGGCCTGACAAAGGGCTGCCTCATTACCACCAACACAAAACACCTCCTTGCACGCTCCACCGCACTGCACGCTCCTCACTTAACTCACGCTTACATAAAAAAAACACTCTCTCAGGCATTTAAAGACGAACACACTCTCTTCTGTTTCTTGTTTTCCTCACGCTATTTGGCCGCTAAATGACTCCTTCTGCTGTAATGCTTATCCTCTGCGTGTCCTTGCCCGCCAGACACACGACACTTGTCCCGAGGATTAGAGGGATTAGTGGCGTTTCTATAAAGCCGCCATTAGGTGCTCGTGAGGCTCAGGAAAGCGTGTTGGTATGTAATAAACCACCTTCGGTCTTTATCTCCATCGCGTTCACAATATTATGTTCTTGAGTGAGTGTTGGCAGGAAAGGGATTCTAAAGTTCGATTACATGGATTGTTTTATGTTGTTTGTGTATTTTTGAGTTTTTTTTCTGTTTATTGTGGCTTTTTCTTCTTCTCTCTCTCTTTCTCTCTCTCTCTCTCTCTCTCTCTCTCTCTCTCTCTCTCTCTCTCTCTCTCTCTCTCTCTCTCTCTCTCTCTCTAAGTTTCTGTTTTGTTTTGTTTCTCTGTTTCCGTCTCTGTTTTCTATCAAGAATTTTGTGTTCTCTTTCTATATTTGTGTGTGTCTTTGCTCCTTTCATTGTACTTGTCTTTTTGTATCTGTCTATCTATCTATCTATCTATTTATCTATTCCTATCTACCATTATTACTTTCTGATATTCTGTATTTCTATTTTTGTTTTGCCAGTTGACCACATTACAGTATATTCAGTCAGTCCGCCAACCAGTTAAATCTCTTCACTACTAGAACGCATTTTTATCTTCAATTTTTGTTTGTGATTAGACGATTTTATTTACATTAGGAAGGGTCTATGGAGGTCAGAAGATTCATAGCCAGAGTCTTCATTATTTTAATCCCCACATAAGTTTCTGAAGATGTATGAAAAATCGCCAAATAGCAAGCAGAATGAATATGAAAACGCGTCCTGGTACTAAAGAGGTTAAACATGCAATCCATCAATCCATTAACCATTTTTGTTTCTCTGTATGTTCTTCTGTTGAGGTGCGTGCATGTCTTCACTGTGACGTCAAATCAGCCTCACTGCCGCAGTTTTTCCCCACCTTTCTCTTCACATTTGATCTTTAATTTCCTCACTTGCATTGCCTCTTTTTAACATTGGCACTTAGCAACACCACTACCATCACCACCAACACCACCACCACCACCAGACAGCACCAGCATGGCCTCTCAAGAATGTTTGGCACTCACTCTTAATGTTGTGTTTTTTTTATATAGATTGATTTTTTTTACCCCCCTTAGCAGTGAATAAGCAGCTCCTTCACTCACGCTCCGTTCACTGAATAAAGAACAATGGCAAGAGACACAGTACACATGAGTTACGTAAATGTGTTCCCGTTGGTAGCAAGTCAGTCAGTCACAGAGCATTTGCATATGTGGCTTAAAATATGACTGTCCACATGTCTCTTTTATGTAAAGCGCGGGAATTTTGACCCCGGTGTGAAGGCCAGAGAGAGAGAGAGAGAGAGAGAGAGAGAGAGTTAGAGAGAGTTAGAGAGAATATGTGACAGTCTGAAGGAAGTAATATTGTTCTCTCTATATATGCTGGTATGTACTTTTTTTTTGCCCTCGAGAATAATGAGTGAGAGAGGCAATGTGGCAGCAGTCCTGAGAATAAAGTCGCAGCTGGAGGTGTGCGGCAGGTGAGTCATGCAGTGCGCGGCGGTCATATGATGTGCAGGATTGGTGTTGTGATGCTAAAGGTGGTGATGAGTCTTGTGTCTTCCTCTTCCTCCTCCTCCTCCTCCTCCTCCTCCTCCTCCTCCTCCTCCTCAGTCATCACTTCACAGACTCCTTTGTGCTCCCGTCGCCACTCTTGTTTATGAAGACTTACAAGATTGTGACTAACCTATAACAATTTTTCACTTTTCCTCTTTCAAGTTTTTTTTGTCTCTCTCTCTCTCTCTCTCTCTCTCTCTCTCTCTCTCTCTCTCTCTCTCTCTCTCTCTCTCTCTCTCTCTCTCTCTCTCTCTCTCTCTCTCTCTCTCTCTCTCTCTCTCTCTCTCTCTCTCTCTCTCCAACGTTGCAACAATTTTATTTTTTTGTTGGTATGAATTAATTATTTGGCTGGAGCTGTTGGTGGTAATTACTTTGTAGTGTGTGTGACGTTCTGATTTATGCTTCCTTCCGCTAAAGGTGACTGTACAGAACAACGTGCGCTGCTACAATACATTAATAACTAGTCTCAACGCTATTACACCATCGTTATTGCCCTGAGAACTGAACTGGGTAATGTTTGTAGTGTGAGTCTCTAGGTTTCAGTGACACGCTATACTTTACCTTGAAGAGCCACATAGGTTCTCTCAGTGGCTATCAACTTCTAAGCCTCATGTGAACGGACTAACAGGCCTAGAATTGTTCTTCGCTAGGTGATTAGTGTATAAATTTTAGTGCAAATGTCGGTATTGATATCTTACTGTCCACGAGTCTATTGGTAGGAAGGAAATTTCTTAAGGTAAATATGTAGTTTATATACAAATCATTACTCAGCTAACGGCTCTCTACTGATTATGATTTATTAGTTCAATTTAGACGAAGCAGATCAGTTTAATATGTATTTCTCAGGTTTGTATACTCAAATGGATGAGGAATATTAGTCTTATCAGCAATCAATAAAATACCACTACTTCTTCTACTACTACTACTACTACTACTACTACTACTACTACTACTACTACTACTACTACTACTACTACTACTACTACTACTACTACTACTATTACTACTACTACTACTACCACTACTACGGAAATGGCTAAGCAGGCTGCAGTGAGCACAGTGATGGAATGCATGTCACAAGCTGCCTCCACAGTATTGTTTTGCTGCTCGTACCTGTTCATCCGTTGTGGCTTCTCGTACGCGCTTAGATTGGCTGAAAATTAGTCTTGCTTTTACGTGGCGTCGATTATTCCTGTGCCAAGTGTGCGAGAGAGAGAAATCACTGGCTTTGGAGGGCGTGGTGAAGAGAGAACGTACGTGTGTGTGTGTGTGTGTGTGTGTGTGTGTGTGTGTGTGTGTGTGTGTGTGTGTGTGTGTGTGTGAGTCCTTGAACGATAATATCTACTGGTGGGTATCTCTGTAAACAAACTTTTTTATCCTCGTGTTGACAACTGTTCTAAAAGTCACTAAGGCAGTACACATTGCTGCCATAAAACCGTAGAGTCCATAATTCACCTTCCCGTGGTTAGTCAGCCTTTGGTGGGATATTCTCGATGACTCAAATGGATGAGGAATATTAGTCTTATCAGCAATCACCGGCTGGCTGGAGATTTGCCGCGTCTCCTCTACAAGTCTGCCAAGTTGTGTAAAGATTGGCCGATATTTGATGAGTAAATAAGGGATCGAGGGAGTGCTGTGAGGGTTGAGCGTGGGTGGGCGGGCGTCCCTCTAACTCATTGTCCCTCGTTCCATTTAATAAAGTTAGTTTACGGCCGGTGACTTGATGTATTGTTATTGATGGTACTATATCTGAGTGGTAGGGAAGGGGTTGCGTCTCTGTGCTAGTTGTGAGGGTCAGTCAGTCAGGCAGGCTGTTGTGCGTGTACTGTAGAGACTGTCATGAAGAGCAACTCACCCTTCATTCCTTTTGACTGTGTGGATGGCTGCCGCTTTGAAGGTGATGAGCATTACTAGTATGAAGAGAGAGAGAGAGAGAGAGAGAGAGAGAGAGAGAGAGAGAGTATGGGTTACAGAATCTACCGTTTTCATCAATTTAGTGCAAATGGACAGACATTAAAGTTGCATTTGTAGTGAGATGAAACAGACGAGTCGCGTTGAAGTAGCTTTCGTTGTTGGCTGGTAAATGTTGACGACAAAACAATGTGGGGCCAAATACTGTTCTGCGTAAATAAAAGGAACAAACTTGAAACATAACACGGAAGTACTTTAGACATTTATTGATGCATTTTATTATACTCCCTGCCGGTTTGTCTGTTCTACCTACCTTCTCTCTCTCTCTCTCTCTCTCTCTCTCTCTCTCTCTTTGTCTGCCTGTCTGTCTGTTTGCCCCAAAGTTACTCCAGCCCATTCTATCTACCATAGTTCCCGAGAGATAGAGCTGTAATGGAATCTACCACTTAATGGCCTTGTGTGAAGTGGCTGAGTTCAGGATCGTCAGGGGTGTAGGAGGCTGGTGGCAAGGATCAAGTGGTACATTGTTAATTGGAGACATGATTTTTGGCTCATATATACAAACGGCTTGCTCTCTCACCAACTTGGATATATGATTTTTGGCCAGTATTCACAAACAGCTTGCTTTCTTACCACAACAATTTCCCAAGGCCACAGGAATGATTAGCTGTGTTTTCTGCATAGTTTCTCCTTTCGGTAAGCTAGAAATCCCTCCAATCCGTAATCAGAATCACAAAAATATCCTTAAAAACACATGTATCTTCAACTAGAGCCTTTGGAAAACAGTGATGGTGAGAGAGCAAAGCGTTTCAGAATACGGGCCATAGAATAATAGTGTATAGATCATTGTGTCATTGAAATATTGATGGGTTCAGAAACAAGTGTCTTTTGAACTGTAACAAGTAAAGAAATAGATATTGTTTGGGTAGTAATGCATTTTTGAGATCTATACTAATCACAGTAACAATGGGTTCAGAAAACAAAAGTGGATATTAAACCATTATGAAATAGTTAGTTCATATAATTAGCATACTCGTAAATTGACTTATATAATAGTAATGTTTTCTGAAGCACACGTGTATGTATTTTGTTTAGTCGTTTATTAAAAAAAAATGTGGTTAGAGCGCTGGCTTTACAAGCCAGAGGACCGGGGTTCGATTCCCCGGCCGGGTGGAGATATTTGGGTGTGTCTCCTTTCACGTGTAGCCCCTGTTCACCTAGCAGTGAGTAGGTACGGGATGTAAATCGAGGAGTTGTGACCTTGTTGTCCCGGTGTGTGGTGTGTGCCTGGTCTCAGACCTATCCGAAGATCGGAAATAATGAGCTCTGAGCTCGTTCCGTAGGGTAACGTCTGGCTGTATCGTCAGAGACTGCAGCAGATCAAACAGATCAAACAGATCAGATCAAACAGTAGTGCAGTATAAACAATTACCTACATGTACTAGGAAACAGTGCCGCGAGTTGTAATGCATCCATACACGTGTCATAGGAGTCACACTGAGGAGTAACTTGACGGATGTGGCACAGAAGAGGGAGACGGATGGGGACTGAGCGTGAGGCGGCACTATTCCTTCCCGATAACTGCGGCAATGTACGGCTTGAAGGGGAGCTTATTAGTCTAATTAGCGAGCCATCTCAGGACAGTTAGGAACTCATAATTGATCTGTCGAGTTCTGAGTAACCACACATCCACCACCACGCCATCAGCCCCCTCATGAGTCTGCACGCCCTACTTGTGAAGCCACGGGTGGGTGAGGGGGCAGGCTCCGCTCCGTGCTGGCCTGAACCACGCCAGGAAAGTAAACACCAGGGACACAACATGACATCAATTGCCTTTATGGTTGTAGTAGAGCACTGCAACACCACCACCACCACCACCTCCGCCACCTCCACCACCACCTAAACACTGAGAAGGGACTCTTAACCTCCTTCAGTACTGGGACCCATTTTTATCATGAATTTAGGTATGATTCGAGGATCTTATTTTACATTACGAAAGGTTTATGGAGGTCAGAATGTTAATGGCCAGAGTCTTTAATATTTTAATCCTCACGAAAGATTCTGAAGGTGTAAAATATCACTAAACAGTAAGGAGAATGAATATAAAATCCTGTCATCCTACTGAAAGGTTTATGGACTCCAGGGACCAAGATGACCCTCTCCCTCACTACCTCCTAGGCCCGTATTCAGCACCGCCTTCCCTCTCTCACTACGACAATTTTGCAATGCCACAGAGACAATTAGCCGGGTTTTCAAGACATCTCCTTTTAATAAACTAGAAATCTTGCAAATCCACCACCAGAACCATGAAAATACCCTTAAAACGTGAGTATCTTCAACTAGAGCCTTTGGAAAGCAGTGATGGTGAGAGAGCAAAGCGTTTCAGAATACAGGCTTTAAATTGTACCTCCATCTCCATAGCCTTGGCAGACACACCAACACAACGCTCTATATACAGGTCTTCCTCTCATTCTTCGATTCCACTCTCGCGTCAAGGCCTACCATCCGCCTTGCTCGTTTCCCTCACCCCGCCACCACTTCACCAGTACGGGACCTCTGCTGTACCTATGGGCTATTGTCAGACAAGGGCCTGTATCCTCTTCGCTCGCTCGAGATCTAAAGAAGAAGAAGAAGAAGGAGGAGGAGGAGGAGGAGGAGGAGGAGGAGGAGGAAAATAAAAAGCACCATCTACATCACCAGTGAGCCATTCCTCCCAATCTTTTTGTTGACCAGTCCCTTTCACACCAGAAGAAGACGAAAAAGAAAACGCAGAGGAAGAAGAAGTATCATCACCATCAACAGGAGAACCATCACCACCATCACAGGAGAAGAAAAAGAAGAAGACGAAAAAGAAAACGAAGAAAAAAAAGCATCACCACCATCACCACCATCAACACAGTCTCCCATCCTCGCCACACATGGTCGTGCTGTGTTTAGGCTCTTTACTGGATAAGCTCTTTGCCTCTCATCTACTCGTACATATTTGAGTAATACGCATCAGTAATTATAAACAAACAGGAGTTACCTTGGCTGTGTGTACCTGTAGGAGTACGAACACTTTTAGGATGGAAGTACGGGACGAGGAGACATTTTTATAGGAGAGAGAGAGAGAGAGAGAGAGAGAGAGAGAGAGAGAGAGAGAGAGAGAGAGAGAGAGAGAGAGAGAGAGAGAGAGTGTGTGTGTGTGTGTGTGTGTGTGTGTGTGTGTGTGGAGGGAGGATCACAAGATAGATCCATAGACTGTATGGGCGTTTTCCTGAGAGAAAGAGGTGGGAATAGTTTGGACTTAAGAGATTACTCGTAAGTGAGACTTATGGGCGAGGCAGCCAAGGCCGGGCTGGGACTGCTGGAAAGATGGAGTGAAGGAGCCCGCAGCCACAGGGGACGAGGATAGAGGCCCAGAGAGAGAGAGAGAGAGAGAGAGAGAGAGAGAGAGAGAGAGAGAAGGGGATGTGGTTCTTTATGGTGTAGAATGAGATGAGGCACAGTAGTCGACCAGTGTTTGTGAAGGTATTTATGTGATTCAATGTACCCAAAAGTAGAAAGAGGGGAAATATTTTTAGTATCTTTTTTTTTCTACTAATCTTTTTGCCAACCATTAAATCCTGTCAGTATATCCTTTGAAAATTTTCCATATGTACTGACGTCACTAATGCAGCCCTGTGAATATCAACTGTAATCTGTCTGAAGCTGCCTCGTTGGAAATGCTTCTTCTAATATCAGTGTGTTGTAGCTTTCCTTCTTAAGAAACACTTTCCGTTCGGAGATGCTGCGCCAGTGTTTTCCCTCAAGTCTAGTCATTATTCTCTCACCACGAAGAGTGTTTCGCTTCGCTGCTTGTAACCAAAAAGCATCCATCATGATGCGACCTGAATCCGGGGCACACGCTGGAACAGTATTGGGTATTAAATCTCCAAGCAACGGGTGACTTTTACGTGCATCATCACATATTAAGCTGCACAATACACCAAGATTAATGCCTACACGTACTTTGTGAAGGCGACGTTGTATTGATTAGCCAGCAGGTGTACGTTATCATCTCCTTCCATCTTGTTTGTGATGTGTTTGTTGTTGTTCTTCGCTAGCATCACCATTTTATCCTTCTCTACAATGAATCCAATACCAGCCACCAAAACACACAGACATTTAACTCTCATACACTGCTTTCTTTCTTTTCAACCTACAAACCTCAGAAGTTTCCTGCTACCTCAGACCACACCATTACCGCCTTTATCACTCCGTTCCCTTAACCTTCCCCACGCCTACTGCTCCGCCGGGGAACATTGTGCGTCCACCTCCTTTCTCCTCCTCCACTCACCTGCATTACTCCAGCCTCGTTTCTCTCGGCGATTCGGTTCTCACTTCCTCGCTGTTCTTTCACCTCATGCTAATATCTGTAGGAGTGGGATGGTTGAAGTAAGGCCTATATTTTGAAATACTTCCACGCTGCAACTTCACTATTTTCCAAGGGCTCTAGTTGAAGTGATACGGATTTTTTAAAGGTGTTTCTATAATTCTAGTGACAGTTTAGCAATTTCTATGCATTATCAACAGGAAAAATACTCTTTACAACTCGGCTATTCGTCTCTGTGGTCTTTGAGAGAGGAGGTGAGAGAGCGAAGTGCTTCTATATATGACGTCAAGTAGCATTCATTGGTTTCTAGTGTGATTTAATGTTGTGCACTCCGTCCTTTCTTGGTGTGTATATATATGTATCCTCGCTCCTCTCACACCAGCTGTTCTCCGAGGCTCTGCAAAGAAACGTGGGTACGATTTTCTCTTGTCCTTTTTCTCAGCTGCAAAATCCCAAGTGTATTGAAAGGATGTGTCTGTTTTCTCCTTTAATTGTTTTTCGCCTTTCCCTTTTCTTGGTTTTTGTTCATCTAGGATTCTTGGTACTTTTTTTTTTATTGTTTGTAGAGTTGCGTTTTGTACAGTGGTGGAGGTTGTAGATTGTGGCGTTGGTTTTAATAATTGTTTTTTTTTTGTGTGTGTGTGTCATTGTAAAGTTTTAAAGAGAAAAGGGGAGATGATGATGATGATGATGATGATGATGTGTTGTTATTGTTATTGTTGTTGTGACTTTTGTTGTTGTTGTTGTTGTTGTTGTTGTTGTTGTTGTTGTTGTTGTTGTTGTTTTAGCTATTGTTTTTTTTGTTGTTGTTGTTCTTATTGTTATTGTTACTGTTGTTGTTATTGTTGTTGTTGTTGTTGTTGTTGTTGTTGTTGTTGTTGTAGCTGTTGTTTTTGTTTTTGTTGTTGTTACTGTTGTTGTTGTTGTTGTAGCTGTTGTTGTTGTTGTTGTTGATGGTTTACCTTATTTGAAACTTCCTACCATTCCCCACAGCAAAAAAAATATGCTAATATTTCATAAGGCCTAAATAAAAAATGTGTGACTTGAAATATTTGTTTATCACACCTCAGAGAATCAAATGTTAAAAGGAAAAGTTTGCAAGGAAAAGTAGTTGTGGTAATAATAACTAATACAATTACTACTCCTACTTTTACCACCACCACCACTACCACAACCACCACCACCACGATCACCACCACCACAACGATCCCCATCACAACGCCCACCCCTCAATCACCATCATTAGGAGCAGCATCCATTCATATCTTGTTACTTCCATTCTTGGCCACCATTCCTCACAGTCTCGTCCATCGGTGCGCCTCTTGCCTCGCCTTTCTTCAGTGCCACCTTCAGGAGGCACGGCAAGGGGAGGAGGAGAAGGAGGGGTTGAAGAAGGGATCGTGCTGTGCCATCAATCACGCTGCCTTGAAAATCCATCTTCCTCACGTCCAGTAGCTCCTTAGTGATTCGCAATAGGGTTATCCTTTAGCCTTACCTTCCTTTCTCTTAACCAGCAGCTTTGGGGTTTTTAATTTGCGCCCGCGTAAGATGAACGAGGGACGTGGGAAAGACAGACGCGCTGAGAGGCTGCCAGAGATAGCATGGGAGATTTCACTTTGGGGCATGTTTAGTGCAAGTGTTTGTGTGTGTCTGTGTGTGTGTGTGTGTGTGTATGATAAAGAAAGGTGGTGATGGTGGTGGTGATGGTGCTGGTGCTGCTCTTGTTTACTTATGAGGCTGTTGCTGGTTGGTTGGGTGGTGGTGGTGCAGTGTTTACTGTTGGTGTTACTGCTGTTGCTGCTACTTCTGTTACAGCAAAACGGGGACAATAACAGCAACAGCAACAATTACTACTACTACTACTACTACTACTACTACTACTACTACTACTACTACTACTACTACTACTACAATAACCACCACTACCACCACCACCATCACAGCTCACTAGAATCCGTATAACATCCTCAGCACATTACATAACTCTCTCTACATCGTTTCTTACCTCGACATTTCCCTCCCGGCAGACTTGAAAGAAAAGTTACTGAGTGAGACGTGATTCTTCTCCCAGCAGATCGATATCCATGAAGTATTAAAGCCGTGAAGGCGTGGGTGGTGATCACGGCGGCCCGCTAAAGGTTAAGGTTAAGGCCAGGCGGTGCTTTATTCTGGCTAGCTGGACAGGCAGGTGTGGTGGTGTGAGTCTTGACTCCTCCTGTGCCTCGCTGTTCCTTTCACGAGAAGCAGATGTAGTCGTATTTTAGTTCAGTGATGCGTAGGTCCCTCAGGTCGTTGTTAGCTGAGCCCTGTGTCCTCCTGCCGCTCCCTAGTGAGTCGTGTGCGGTGGCTTTGTGTGACAGGGTGTGCAGTGCAGGCTGAGATGTTGCTCTGAGGGTCCGCGTACCTATAACAGCATTTTCTATGTGTTGAGTTGTGGGTTCACGGCAGAGGCAATGTAGCTAAACTCATACATATCAGTTGGCCTTTGGGAAGTGTGAAATTTGTATGTCATTTTTGAAGTTCAGTCTTGTTTGTGGTGTAAGTTTGGCTTTTATGGAAGTTACGGTTGGTACTTACTTATGCATATATTTATACATACATACATGCATATGTTGTACTTACATTATGCATATACGTACTTAGATATTTACATTATTTAAGTATTTTGGTTTTAAATTATTTTCTTACTTACTCTTTTGTACTAATTCTTAAAAGTGTCGTTTTTTTGTTATCATCTTCTTCGTCGTTTTCGTCATCATCACTATCATCATTATCCTCTTTTTCGGGTTTTTTTCTTCTTTTCTTTCTCCTCCTAATCCTCCTTCTTCTACATCCAGTAATGACGTGGTTATTTTTATCCTTATCATTGCTTTTGTTGCTGGCTTTGTCCTTGTTATCGCCGTCATTATCATTGTTATTCCCGTCATCTTTCTCCCAGGCCATAATTACAGCACGTTTGTTTTTTTCCCGGGGTTCACGTAAGTTGTTCCCGCGAGGCGACGTTTTCCTTGATGTGGGGGACTCATTAATTAGCTCTAAGGTAAATTATGTCGGTAAAACTTTTAATGTGGAACGTCACGTCTCTATCTAACTTTTCCTTCAAGCTGCCCACCCTTTCTCCCTCCCTCTCTCTTTCTCTCTCTCTCTCTCTCTCTCTCTCTCTCTCTCTCTCTCTCTCTGTATGGGCATGTATAGGCATAGTATATGTATGTACCTTTTCATTTATCTTTATGCATGGGCTCTATTTCAACCAACACCATTACTATATAAAGTTTAAAAGAATTTACCTTTTTCATGGCACCATCGGAGAATAAACGCCCGTGCTATACGAGGCAATGGGCAGAACATAATTGACTCTTTACTTCTCGCTGTTACATTCTGGTACTGGCAAAGGCTTCAGCTGCATGGAGTACTCTTTTATTTTAGCAGCAAGTGATTGAGTAGCTAGATCTGTGTGTTTGTAAGGGAGTGGCGGCGACGAGAGGTTCCAGTGACTGTTTCTTGTGGTAGGTGGGCATCAGCGTTAGGGAGGTGGTAGTGCTGTCTACAAATGTATTCCTATATATTTTTAGTGGCTTAGTTGTATTTTTTAGTATACCGTTTGTAATTGTCAATGATTTTACCACTACGGCTACGGCTGCTATTACTACTACCACTATTACTACTACTACTTTTACTACTGCTATTACTACTACTACTACTACTACTACTACTACTGCTACTACTACTACTACTACTACTACTACTACTACTACTGCTGCTGCTGCTGCTGCTGCTGCTGCTGCTACTGCTGCTGCTGCTGCTGCTACTGCCACTGCACTTGTCACTGCTGCTGCTGCAACAACAACAACAACAACAACAACAACAACAACAACAACAACAACAACTGCTGCTGCTGCTGCTGCTGCTGCTGCTGCTGCTGCTGCTGCTGCTGCTGCTGCTGCTGCTGCTGCTGCTGCTGCTGCTGCTGCTGCTGCTGCTGCTGCTGCTGCTGCTGCTGCTGCTGCTGCTGCTGCTGCTGCTGCTGCTGCTGCTGCTGCTGCTGCTGCTGCTGCTACTGCTGCTGCTGCTGCTGCTGCTACTGCTACTGCTACTGCTACTGCTACTACTACTACTACTACTACTACTACTACTACACACACACACACACACACACACACACACACACACACACACACACACACACACACACACACACACGGACCAATCTGATATTCCCAGCAAACAAAGGGAGTCAGGTAACGCAAACAACCATATGGTAACGAACTGAGACTCTGTGTGTGTGTGTGTGTGTGTGTGTGTGTGTATCATGTCTCTCGTCTGTACACCAACAATCAATGCATTTACACGTGTGCTTCAGACACTGCGAGACTGACAGGTGAGCAAACAGACGGACTGAAATATACATCTGCCCTCCGGTGTTTTAAAGATGTATGTACAGCCAGCCAGGCGGTCAAGGGCAGTGGAGTGACAGAAGGGCGGGCTTGCGTAACGTGCATGCCGTCACATATTGCCTGGGTGCTCATCTGCCTGCCTGGAGATATTGCTGTCGTTGCGTGGTCCGGCAATCAGGGATCTTTTTGCCCACGATACCTTCAGCTCCATTTTTTTTTTTGTGATTTTCAGTGTTTTGTGTTCCTGTACGGCATTCATTTCCTAATTTTTACCCTGACGAGTCGTGGTGGTTCTGTCTGTCTCTCATTTCCTTCCTCTCCAGCTGATGAATTCCGTAGAAGTCTGTCTTGTTCTGTTTTGCCTCGTTGATTCGGACACTCGTACTCATTGAAAACTTCCTGCAATGCTCTTGTTGTTGTGTTCTTTCTGAGAGTTGTGGTTCTATTTTTAGGCAGTTGAAGCTAGTGGGTTTTAAAGAGCGACAGCGAATGGATTTTGGGGCTGTTCTCACCACACACACACACACACACACACACACACACACACACACACACACACACACACACACACACACACACACACGTTAATCCCTTCAGTATTAGGACGCATTTATACCGTCTCTTTTGGGGATGATAAGACGGTTTTATTGACGTTAGGATGCGTCTATAGAAGTCAGAAGATTAATGGCCAGAATCCTCACTATTTTAATCCCAACATAAGTTTCCGAAACGGTACAAAATCACCAAATACGTAGTAACCAGAATGAAATATGAAAACGTGTCATGGTACTGAAGAGGTTAAATTCAGCAGCGAAACATACAGTACCCAAACCTCCACTGATGGTTTCTGAAGCTGTTCCACTGATATCCGCCTAATGAGTCTTTATTCTTTAGGCTTCAAGACATTTGTCCCAGACTTTGGCTAACTTTTATTATCTTTAAGGGAACTGGCAATCAAGTCGACCTTTTATAAGTTTTTTGTTGACCCTGGGCAGCTTCCCCTCTTGCATAAAAAAAGTAAACACAGTAACAATACGTAAGGTCCTCGTGCATGCATACCTTGGCTCAGAGTTATACAGGAAGGACCGCCTGCCATACACACTGGAGCTCTCGTTGCGATAAGGTTCATACTCTGAAACGCTTTGCTCTCTTACTATCACTGCTTTCCAAAGGCTCTAGTTGAGGATAGTCGTGTCTTTAAGAGTATTTCTATGGGTGTGGTGTTAGATTGGCAAGATTTCTAGTTTATTAATAGGAGAAACTGTCTTGAAAATCCGGCTGCTTGTCTCTGTGGCCTTGGAAAACTGTCGTAGTGAGAAAAGAAGGAGTTTCTAAATATAGGCATAAGGGTGACGATTTGGTGTTTTGATCTTTATTCCCACTCTCTCTCTCTCTCTCTCTCTCTCTCTCTCTACAACATCCACTCAGCCTCCCTCAACGTGGCCCTCTCGCGTCCCTCTCCAGACCGGCACTCAACGCGGTACTTCTCCTCTTATTACTCCCCTCCTCCTCGTCATTGCTGTCTTCCCTCCTCCCTTTACTCCTTATTCCCTCAAATTATCACTTCTTTCTTATTTTCCCCTCTCCTGTTCACTGTATTTGTCCCTTTTATTATTTATAATGTATTTTTTTTGTAGTGTTTTGAATGGAATGGATTGTGATGTGTTTTGTGGTCGTCTTGTGATTTCTTCCTCGTAATTTCCAATGTTGAAAGGATATCACGTATTTTGGTGCCGGGTTATCCAGTTTGTGTTGTTTTTTTCTGTGTGTGTGTGTGTGTGTGTGTGTGTGTGTGTGTGTGTGTGTGTGTGTGTGTGTGTGTGTGTGTGTGTGTGTGTGTGTGTGTGTGTGTGTGTGTGTGTGTGTGTGTGTGTGTGTGTGTTTCTGTTTCTCCCTGTCCGTCTCTTTCATCTTGCTATGTAATTCCATCCAGCCACACGCCAATTAAGTGTTGATCTCTCTCTCTCTCTCTCTCTCTCTCTCTCTCTCTCTCTCTCTCTCTCTCTCTCTCTCTCTCTGACTGTGACTCAGCAAACCGACATTCCATGATTATTAATTTAACTTATTATTGTGTAAATGATTATGGCCAATACATCGTGTCAGTATTAGTATCTTTCTGTCTGTCTGTCTGTCTGGCTGTCTGTCTGTTTGTGTAAGAACGTCCACCACCACCACCACCACCACCACTTCCTCTTTCCTTCCTCCTTTGTCGACTTTCCTCTACCTGTCTGTCTAGCTGTCTGTCTATTTGTGTAAGAACGTCCACCACCACCACTACCACCACCACCACTACCACTTCTTCCTCTTTCCCTCCTCTGTTCATTCACTTTCCTCTGCCTCTCTCCCTCCATCTGGTACAATCCTCCTTCCTTCCTCCTCTAGACGCTGCACTCCCCAGATCCTCATTGTTGTAGGATTAACCACGAGGCAGACACTTCCACTTTCCCTCTGCTAACGACCTCAGGATGAAGGAGACTGGCGGGGGACGAAGCTAAGAGTGAAAGAGGACGAAGCTGAAGGGGAAATGCTGGTGTGAATGAACATAGACCATTTCGTGTTTTTGACTCTTGCTTCTGTGCCAATTTTTCGCGGGTGTTTCCCTTTTTTCTCTCTGCTGTGGAGCGGGAAAAGAAGGGAAAAGAGCAGATAGTGGTTGGATTTCTACGTCTGGGATGCGAGGGTGGTGGCTTGGAAATGGTTAGCAAGATTGCGTGAATAGTTTGGAATGTGAGGGAGTTGAACAATGGATAGCACACAGCAAGCTTTGAGTTGCTTTTAGGCCCGTTTTTGATTACTCTTCCCTAGACACGTGTAGAAGAAATAAGAAAATACAGTGGTTAGTTTCTCGTCATCTATCTATTACAGGTGCATTTGTAGTAAGACACACACACACACACACACACACACACACACACACACACACACACACAGAAATCAACGACAAAGCCAACAAACAGTTTGATTTTCTTCTTCTTTGCGTGTCTTAGTGTGAAAATATACTCAAGACAACCTCGGCTTTTCTGCTCTCTTGCCTGCTTCCGATATGGCTTAAACAAGCGGATTCATATAACACCATTTCACAATAACACCATATCATATAATTTGGCAATGCATTTAAGTACACAAATACTCTTGAAAATAGTAAATACTTTTCCTCATGATAGGGGGTAATGTTGAGAGTATATATCACAGTACATTATGAACAGTAGCGAAGTACACAAAGAATCATAGCGTCAGTAGTTCCACACAGCACCGGCATGTCAGATTAGTAAGATCTCATGGCGCTTGCAGATTACTCTCGCACTCAAGGGAATAGCGATGAGGGTGAAGGACGATGCAGATTAAAGAAGAACAGTGAGGAAGGACAAGACGAGGGTAAAATTTTATCTAGACTAAAACTGAAGGGTAAACTGCTGACTAGTGGAGGCGAGAGAGAGAGAGAGAGAGAGAGAGAGAGAGAGAGAGAGAGAGAGAGAGAGAGAGATACTAACAGGTGATACATATGAATGATTTACAAGTAGAGTAATACAAAAAGGAAACGTAAAAGAAAAGAAATTATGAGCTACTGAGTGTTGAGTTTGGCATAAAAAAATCTTACATGACAAAGAGAATGAATGTAAACGAAAATCAAAGCAAAAATCGAAGTAGATATAGACACAAAACCCTCAAAAAGCATAAAGGAAAGCGATGCCAGAACAACCACAGAAAACTCGAGAGACGCCACAGACTAAAAAAAAATATGCAAAAGGAAAACTCACAAGGATAAGAGATAAAGGGAATAGGAAAAGGAACCAAACCGGGACAAGAAAGGTGCGTGTAAGACTCGTATTCTGTAACAATTCTGTACTTCATCTCCACTATTTCAAAAGGCTTTATTGAAATCTAAGCTGCCTTTACGATTCTAGAGGTAGATTGACAAAATTTCCGCATTATTAATTGGAGAAATACTTGAAAACCAGGCTAATAATTTATGTTGCCTTGGAAAACAGTGGTGGTGAGAGAGAATACCTACGACTGACAAGAGAGGAATGACAAGAATAAGGAGAGCAGGACGCAGGTCAGGAGGGACGAGGGGGACACACAGACAGGCAGGCAGGCAGGCAGGCAGGTGGTGAGGCTCTTGAGACGCAGCGACCGTGATAACCGTGCCCTGCTTGCCTCCTTGACCGTGTGTGACATACCCTCCTCCTCCTCCTCCTCCCTCCTACTCCTCCTTCTACTACTTCTTCCCCTTCTCCTCTTCTCTCCACTCTTTCTCCCCTCCTCCTCCTTCTCCTCCTTTTATGTTTCATCTCTGTATTTTTTCCTTCCTCCTCTTGCTCTCCTCTTTTACCTTTGTTGAGAGAGAGAGAGAGAGAGAGAGAGAGAGAGAGAGAGAGAGAGAGAGAGAGAGAGAGAGAGAGAGAGAGAGAGAGAGAGAGAGAGAGAGAGAGAGAGAGAGAGAGAGAGAGAGAGAGAGAGATTCCATACACAACGTGGAATTTAAAGTCTCAATTTGTATATTTTTGTTTAAATAAAGAGAGAGAGAGAGAGAGAGAGAGAGAGAGAGAGAGAGAGAGAGAGAGAGAGAGAGAGAGAGAGAGAGAGAGAGAGAGAGAGAGACTTATCTACAATCAGCAATGAAAAACAACAATGATTAACGCGAAGGTGTATTTCTCTTCCCTCCCAGTGTGATAAAGGAGCGGCGGCCTTGTATGCACCTGTTAAAGAATGTGTGAATGTGCCGCGGCCATTACCAGCGCTGCAGCGGATGTGTGGTGGTTTGTCATGTGGCAGAGTTACGGTGACGGTTTATGGGTTGAGTATTTTGCCGGAACCACACGACTCGCTGCCGTAGATTAACTGCCTTGACGTATTACTAAAATCTGTGTTCTTTTAAATGACTACTCGATTTAAAACATATTTTTTATACTATATGGATTTTTCAAGGGAATTTATAGGCTAAAGGGGATACTTTTTGGGGTACCTCTTATCTCAAAGCCCACCCGCTAGGAAACCGTTGTCCCGAGTGAGGAAGCCCAACCTACACTCGGACCATGGACAGGATTCGAACCCGTGCGCTTGGAGACCCCTCGGACCTCAAAGCGCGCATGGTTCCACTGTACCACGGCGGCTTATTGATAACGTAATTCATTTGATGTGAATAATACTTGTTTTCTGTTGATCATCGCACTTATTACAAGGACAGCTCACGGTTTGCCTCAAGATCTCACAGCCACGCATTCCTGGGACACCATTCAAACTGAGACCCAGGAGCCACTTTAGAGTATTCAAACTATTGTTGGAATCGCCCGTCCAGCGCTCTTGTTCCTGCTCATTGGCTTGTCTGTGTAAATGAAGCGACTTTTTGGGATTTGGGTTTGTTAGTGGTGTGTTCGTAACTTGATCTTGATGTTGTAAACGGGTGTGATAACCTGTTTGGTATTTTGTACGTGTTTCTTTAGTAAAACGTGGACAGAAGCGGTTTTTTTTTATTGTGTGTGTAAGAAATAGGATTAGAAGTGTGTGTGTGTGTGTGTGTGTGTGTGTGTGTGTGTGTGTGTGTGTGTGTGTGTGTGTGTGTGTGTGTGTGTGTGTGTGTGTGTGTGTGTGTGTGTGTGTGTGTGTGTGTGTGTGTGTGTGTGTGTGTGTGTGTGTGTGTGTGTGTGTGTGTGTGTGTGTGTGTGTGTGTGTCTCTCTCTCTCTCTCTCTCTCTCTCTCTCTCTCTCTCTCTCTCTCTGACAACATCTGCATCACAATAACCAGAAGATCGACTCCCCGACACTGCAAACTGTTGACATTGGAGAGCTGGGGAAAGACCAGCTGTTGTTATTGTATCGAGAAAGAGAGAAAGAAGAGCAGGAATAAGAGAACTGGGACGAGGAAAAGGAGGAAGAAGAAGAAGAGGCTCGAGAAAGGAAGTACAGTGATGATGAGGTGTTGGTAAGAGGTAAAGGTTTATGAATTCATCTGTACAACAAACATGAGGTAAATAATGAGTAAAGTTGTACAAGAATAGACGTACTGGTGGTCTTCTGCTTCTTCTGCTTCCTCTCTTATACAATGATACGAGTTGAAATGACAGCTTGAGAAGTGGAGAACGAAGAAGGCTTGGAAGAAAAAGAAGGTGAGGAAAAGGAGAAAAAGGAGCAAGAGAGGGAAGAGAAAAGATCAGGCCCAGCTTAACACAAACAAGACAAAACAAACACCCTTTTAAAAGACTACCATACATGCCTCTTGTGTCGTGTGGCTGTTTGTTTTGTCACTCCTCCTTACTATAAACTCCCTCCTCTGGCAGTACACGTTGCCTTTGTGCTCTCTTACTCTCCGGAGGGCGCAGCGCGAGGGGGACCAACCTAGACAGAGGGAAAGAAAATAAGAGACATAGAGAGGAGGGAGAATGGGAGACAGTGAAGGGAGAACGAGGGACCCAGCGGTAAGGAGAGTAGGAGTAATGAGCGCAGGAAGGTGGTGAGAGAGAGAGGGGAAGAGGGAGAGGGAGAGATGTAATGAGGATGGAAGGGTGCCAGATAAAGGAAAAGTGTATTGAAGAGGAAGATAACGAGGATGAGGACAATGATAATGATGGTGAGAAGAGGAAGGCGAACATGAAAGACGAAGATAGAAGTACGTGAAATGTGAATGACTAATTAAGAAAGCATCGACAGTGATATGATAATGATGGTCATGACGATAATGAGGTTGTACACTGGATGGAAAAAAAACTACAGGACAATCCCTTCACCTCCCACCTTCAGTACTGAGATAAACTTTTAACCATGTGTTTTGGGTACGATTAGACAATTTTGGTGACACAAAGAAGGGTCTATGGAGGTTAGAAGATTAATGGCCACAGTCTTCACTATTTTAATCTCCTCATATGTTTCTGAAGCTGTATAAAATAAACCCCACCCCCTTTCAGTACTGAGATAAACTTTTAACCATGTGTTTTTGGTACGATTAGACAATTTTGGTGACAGAAAGAAGGGTCTATGGAGGTTAGAAGATTAATGGCCAGAGTCTTCACTATTTTAATCCCCATATGTTTCTGAACCTGTATAAAATCACCCCCACCCCCTTCAGTACTGGGATAAATTTTTAACCATGTGTTTTTTTTTTTTTACACTAAGAAGGGTCTATGGAGGTCAGAAGATTAATGGCCACAGTCTTCACTATTTTAATCCCCCGCATATGTTTCTGAAGCTGTATAAAATCACCCAATAGTAAGCAGAATGAATATGGAAACGTGTGTCATGGTACTGAAGAGGTTAAGAAAAACGAAGCTCTGTAAATGAACGAAAAGAGACAGTATTTTTTTTTTGATGCAGGAATACGTTTAGTGAAAAAAGGAGAAAAAAAAAGAGAGAAAAACCTAGATAAAAATACGGTGATGCTTTGAAATAAGTAAAAAATAAATAAAAGTATAAAAAAGTTAACAGATATGAAAGCAAAAAAACACGAAGGGATATCTCATGACGAATTGGAAAAAAAAAGGCCGAAATTGACTGAAAAGTTGGGAAGCTTAAAAAAACATCTCTGCAAATCAAGACTGGAACCATCAAAGAGTGAGTGAAGGGAAGGGAAGGGCAAGGAAGTGATTAATTATGGGAAACTTAACGGGTATGGAAAACAAATCTGCTTCTCCCTCTCTCTCTCTCTCTCTCTCTCTCTCTCTCTCTCTCTCTCTCTCTCTCTCTCTCTCTCTCTCTCTCTCTCTCTCTCTCTCTCTCTCTCTCATACACAAACACACACACACACGAGAGAGAGAGAGAGAGAGAGAGAGAGAGAGAGAGAGAGAGAGAGAGAGAGAGAGAGAGAGAGAGAGAGAGAGAGAGAGAGAGAGAGAGAGAGAGAAGCGCACGAGTTGCTCTGAATGCGGTAAAGAATGAAGTAAAAATGACTGATTAATCACGTAATTAATCTCAGGAGAGAGAGAGAGAGAGAGAGAGAGAGAGAGAGAGAGAGAGAGAGAGAGAGAGAGAGAGAGAGAGAGAGAGAACATGAAGATAAAATAAAAAGAAGTAATGAAAATGAAGATACTGGCGAGCGTGATGATCTGAAGGTGGAAAGGAATTTGAGACCAGGTGTGCCCCGGGGAAGGTAGTGATGGGAGCAGGGTAGCAGCGGCGGGGAGGGTAGAGTGGTGGTCCTCTCTTGGCCAAATAGTGTATTGATTTGTTGCTGGGTGAGTGAAGGGGCGAGGGAGCCAGCGTGGGTGGAAAGAGGGGAGGGAAACATGGATGTAGAGGGAGGGTAGGGTGATGATAAGGGTGAGAAGGGGTGAGAGGGGCGGAGTAGGGTTCGTGCGTGTGTGAGAGGTGGTTTGGGTGGTTGAAGTGGTCGTGATGTGGATGGAATGTGGAAATGGATTGATGGAATGTTGGAGAGGGGTGGAATAAGAAGTGTTCCACATTTCCATGGCGGTACAGGCGCCGCGTGAGGGAAGAGTGGCGGTGATTGGCGTGTCGTGAGGGAAGGCCAAACGTAGTCGATTATTAGAATTATTAGTGTTGTAGTATTGTTGGGAGTGACTTTGTAGGGAAAAAATGTTGACAAATATTAAATTTTCTTGCTGTGAGACTTTTTCTCATAGAAAATCAAATGTGTTGTGCCTTTGTTCGTCAGTATTGTCATGTCTTAGCAACACCATGAACGGAAGTGTGCAGGTGACTTTTGACATGTGGTGTGTGTAGCTGAGCACTGGGTGTGTGTGTGTGTGTGTGTGTGTGTGTGTGTGTGTGTGTGTGTGTGTGTGTGTGTGTGTGTGTGTGTGTGTGTGTGTGTGTGTGTGTTGTGTCTTACTCTGGGTGACGCTTAGTTAAGTGACATGTGCCTGTACGAATATTTCATTATACATTATTTGCTAATTAACCTGGGGATTTCATCCTTTATAGCTTGGCAAATCGTGTACTCAAGTATTCAACATTAGCATTGTTGATTATTATTCTTTACCAGCTCATGTGACTGACACTTATTGTGGGGAAATGGGCGGGCCACTAATCGAATTCTACTGTTTAATTAAGCATTCACGTGTCAGCGAAGTACGGAACGTCTTTGAAAAAGGAGGGTGTATCGTCCAGTGTGTGTTGTACGGTACACGCGTGTGTCATGTCAGGTACAGAATTCTCTAAGATCTAGATATAAATTATATGAAACCCTATTTCCTAAACCCTACTCGGAACTTGTTCCCAGGGGCCTGCAGGAATGGTAGCCAGACATTAGGTGAGCATGGATACATATTGGTGGTGTGTAGAGACCAAAACGTCAAGTTTTGTTTTCTACAGAGGTTGCATACCAATCACAACGATATCTCTATCCCTTGCTCTCTGCTGCATTGTGAGGGCACACACACACACACACACACACACACACACACACACACACACACACACACACACACACACACACACAGAGAGAGAGAGAGAGAGAGAGAGAGAGAGAGAGAGAGAGAGAGAGAGAGAGAGAGAGAGAGAGAGAGAGAGAGAGAGAGAGAGAGAGAGTACAAGGAAGCCGAGCGCACAGAGGAGGAAGAGGAGGAGGAGGAAGAGGGGAGGACAAGACTTTTAATCATCCATTTCCATTCCACTGCTTCCTCTTGAGTTGTCTTGGTTGGGACGCGTAATAACGGAGACCAAAAGGCTTGGCTTGTGAGCACGGCTGTCTCGCAGGTTGTGTATTAAGCGCCTCGCCAAGCCGGAGAGAGAGAGACGGGGCGAGGGGCAGGGGTGGAAAGCCAAGCAGCGTTAAGGTGTACGAACAGGATAGTAAAGCGACAAATGATAAACAGTGAGAGAGGGGGAATGGAGAAGAGGCGGTGATAATTCAGTAGGGAAGGGAAGGGAATGAAGAGAAGACTGGTAGTTGTCACTTTTGCTCTGTTGATAAAGTGAAGATAAAGATTTGGCTGGGGAAGGGATTTTGTTGTAGGAAAGTGGACAGAGTGTATGTAGTAGTAGTAGTAGTAGTAGTAGTAGTAGTAGTAGTAGTAGTGGTGGTGGTGGTGGTGGGGGGGTAGCAGCAGCAAAAGTAATGGTAATATGATGAGTGGTAATAGAGTGGAAGTCTCTGTACTAATACATAAGCAAGTGAAGCAGCACGTTCAGCAGACTCAATGACGAGGGGAACACACACAGACATTAGATATTACAGTGCGAGGAAGGGACTTAACAAAGGGCACTTGCGAGGCGGACGGGACGGGACGGGGAGGTGTCGGGATATAGCTGAGTGAGAGGACAAGACCACCATCGGGAAGCGCACTGGGAATTTGAACAGGTGTATCAACTCACAACTGCTGCAGGAGAAGGAAACATTATTTGTCACTGATTATTCCGATTCGCCTTTACTTGCTGAGCGGCGATAGTGAAAAGGGTGAGATTCGATAAGACTGCAAGGAATATAGAAATGATGGAAAGAGAAAAGATGGAACTAGCTTTGTAAAACGTAGAGAATTTATATGGTTAGTTTAATTCCTTCAGTAACGGGACGCATTTTTACCTAGAGTTTTGTGTATGATTGAATGATTTTATTGGCATTAAGAGGGATCTATGGAGGTCAGAAGATTAATGGCCAGAGTCTTCACTATTTTAATACCCACATAAGTTTCTGAAACTGTATAATATCACCAAATAATAACGAGAATGAAGTAAAAAATGCGTCATGGTATTGAAGAGATGAAAATGAAAACAAGAACGTGAAAAATTGAGATATAAGCCTCGAAAACTTATCATGTATAAAGCTAAACAAAATTATTCGAATACTTTGTTGTTCATCTTTAATCCTGGAACGCATTTTTATCATTAATTATTGGTGTGAATAAACGATTTTATTTACATTAGGAAGAATCTGTGGGAGAGTCAGAAGATTATTGGCCGGAGTCTTCAGCATTTCAATCCCCTACATAAGTTTCTGAAACTGCATAAAACCACCAAATACTAAGCAGAATTCATACGAAAACGCGTCCTTGTACTAAAGGGATTAAGAACACTCGCTATATAATAAACAAGAACACAGATTGCTCTCTCATCACTAATTCACGGAGACACAGACGTCACTTGTCATAAACATAGTAAAAAAGAAAAACTTTCCTCTCTCCCGTACCTTCCCTTCAAATTTATACGCAGGGACATGAATAAGGGAAACCGTAAAAACACAAAATAAAAACCTTGATTATTTTGCTACCCGTGATGAAAATTAAGAGGCGGAAAAAGGGGAGTATATTTTTTGTGTGACTCGCAACTACCCTGGCCATGATGGAGAGAGAGAGAGAGAGAGAGAGAGAGAGAGAGAGAGAGAGAGAGAGAGAGAGAGAGATGGTTTGGCGTGAAGAGACAGTGAAACAAATCTAAAAGGAAAAAAAAAGTGAGAAGAAATTAAATGAGCTGAGAGTGAGAGAGAGAAAGAGAAAAAAAGTGAGAGAAATTAAGAGAGAGAGAGAGAGAGAGAGAGAGAGAGAGAGAGAGAGAGAGAGAGAGAGAGAGAGAAAGAGTGATAACAAGTACAGCATGTGGTAGTGTGCGGGTGAGGTGGTGTATTCGTGTGTATGGCGCTTAAGATGTGTTCACTCTAGCGTAACCTCCTTTGCTCCCCGCGTCTCACCTGGCCTCCCTCGTATTTGCATTGCGTTCACTGTTAATTGTTGCCGCCGCCTGCCGCTGACGAGACCCTGAGGAGCGAGAGTAGCTGGAGCAGAGCCAGGAAAGATAAGGAAGGATGAAGACCGGGAGAATGCGCAGCAGAAGGCGGTGCTAGCGTTGGTGGTGGAGAAACTGTGCATATACAATGGAAAGGGAATAAAAAATAGAGGAGGGGAACCTTGTCCAGACTGAAAGGATAATTTGTGGCACCTCTGAAGCGTCTCAGTGGAAGGGATGCGAGGAACAACAGTCACGGGAATAGTTCAAGGAAACACACACGAGAAATTGAAATGTTACTGGGGATGTGTACTGTTGATTAATTGGGACGTGAATAAAAATGATACAAGGGTTCCAGCGCCACCTGCTTCGCGCCGACCCAGAGTTGTGCTTGATGAATTGTGTGCCGGCAGTGTGTGTGTGTGTGTGTGTGTGTGTGTGTGTGTGTGTGTGTTAGTCTGGCACTGCTTTCCTATTTTTACTGTAGTTATAATGGACTGGGAGGCTTGCTTTTTACTTTTTCGTATTTTGGTGTATAGTTTGGTGTCCTAATAAAATGGGTAGACTAATATTTCCCTTCACTGGACGGCATCCATGATTATTTGATCAATTGAGTGAGTTCTGGTGAAAAGGTTGTTGTTTTAACCTCTTCAGTGCTGAGACGCATTTTTACCATGATTTTGGGTATGATGAGACGATTTTATTTGCATTAGAGAGAGTCTGTGGTGGTCAAAAGATTAATGGCCAGAGTCTTTACTATTTTAATCCCCTCATAACTTTCTAAAGCTGCACAAAATCTCTAAGCAGTAACTAAATGAAAATGAAAACATTGCTTGGTACTGAAGGGATTAAATTAAGTTGATTTTATTGATATATATTACTAATTCATTCACTTGAATAACCCAAATCCTTCCCAGAATACTCACTTCAACTTGAGGAAAAGCCAGTGAACTAAGAGAGAGAGAGAGAGAGAGAGAGAGAGAGAGAGAGAGAGAGAGAGAGAGAGAGAGAGAGAGAGAGAGAGAGAGAGAGAGAGAGAGTATCCTTTGCTGCGGTGGTGGCCAGACATACTGCAGACACTTTCTTTACTAAACAGTCGCCGCTTGTATGTATTTGAATAAGAAGAAGTCGGCAGTGAGTGGTCCACGAGGCTCATCATCACTTCCTCAAGAGTCTCGTCCATCTCCTTCATGTAAACCAGCTAATGTTCATCTCCCTTTGAGCTGCATCTCTGACCTCCACATCCTGGCTGTCACTCGTTTCTCACTCGTTTTTTCAGATTCCTTACACAATATTTTTATCTTATTCTTTCCTCACTCCTTCCTTACTCATTCTCCGTCTGTTACTCATTCCGTACTCATTCTTTCTTTGTTCAGTGATCTTAAGCCCTTCAGTACTGGCACACATTTTTACCTTAAGATTTGTGTACGATTAGACTATTTTATTGACATTAGAAAGGGTGTATGGAAGCTAAAAGATTAACGGCCACAGTCTCCACTATTTTAATCCCCACATAAGTTTCTGAAGCTGTTTAAAATCACCAAATAGTAAGCAGGATGAATATGAAAACGCGTCATGGTGCTCAAGGGTTAAAAGAGTACACAATCCTACAAAGGCTCGGGGTTCTGAAGTACATATTTTGGAATTTATGTACGCCAGCAGGACTTTACTTGGTTGCAATCTTCTCTTTGGAAAATCTAAATTACTATGAAAGCCACACTTACTTAGTCTTCTTTCGTGAAAATGGAAATTGAAGATAATCTTAAGCCTTCTCAAGAATAAAAGCGTCTTGAAACTCATAGCTAAAGAGCGGAAAGTTTACTCTCACTATTAATATTTTAAATTCTCTTGACATAATTTAAAGTAAAAAGGAGGCAGGTTACTAGATTAACTTGGCTCCCTTCCTTTCATCCTCTTCGCTTCCCTCCTCTCTGATTCTCACTTATCCAGCTCTCATTTTTGTTTGCTCCCCTCCTGTGTGTGTGTGTGTGTGTGTGTGTGTGTGTGTGTGTGTGTGTGTGTGTGTATGGTGACATCACACTTAAACCAAGCCCTCCCGGTGGGTTGGTCACCATGCAGACCAGCACACCAACACGCTGAGCCACAGCCGCTGCCAGGACAGTTTTCCGGGTGTCAGCAGGTGACATGAGAGCCTGACACGGTGAAGAGCGTCTTGTATTTGATTATGAATATGATTGTGAATAAAATACACGGGCAAGTTTCACGTAAATGTTTTGTGCCAGTGGGAGGCGAAGAGACAGCGACTACAGTAGTAAATCTAGTAAACATTGACTTTATACAAGATGATAATGGCAAAGAAAATACTGTAACGTAACGTGTTTTTGCATAACTTGCCCTTGTTCTTCTATAATTTATAACAAAACACAAGATAGATGAATAAAAAGAGCATTGCGTCAGCTGTCGGAATATTACTGGATACTATCAGCCACTGCCGTGTTGACAGCGCCTCCAGCAGCGGCCAGGGCTCCGTCTCGACACCCCGCCGCCAGATGGCGCGCTAGGGCGGAGCAGCTTTTAGATAAGATTTGCATATCAATATCTTCTAAGGATGCTGGAGGCTGCCAGACATAGATGCTTTGCCACGATTTATTGGGGATCAGGACCCAGAAAGGCGAGAAGAGGAAATGTTGGGGCGGGGCTGAGGGGCGGTGCGGGGCGGGATGGGGGTGCCTGACGCTGTTTTGACACGGGGAATCTCCAGTGTGAAATGTTATGATGGAGGAGACTCGAGGGAAGGCTGCGCTGGAATGAATGTAAGATTTGTGAGTGTACCAGCCGTCCCTGCTCTGCTGTGAACTGAGATAGCTGTGCAAAGTACAGGTTTTTCTTTTTCATAAGTCAGTATTCACAGAGAGAGAGAGAGAGAGAGAGAGAGAGAGAGAGAGAGAGAGAGAGAGATGCATATGTTCATAAATTTTAGGAAAAATCTTATAATTTCTATTCTATTCATGTGTTTCATGTATGTCTCTCTCTCTCTCTCTCTCTCTCTCTCTCTCTCTCTCTCGTTACTTTTCCCTAGCCTGTTAGCCTACCACAGTGGGTGCTGGTGCTGGTGCTGGTGGTGGTGCTGGGGCTGGAGCGGGGACGGGGTCGGGCTCAGTTTCTTGGTTGGGGTTGGGTGGTATGATGTGGAGGAGCGGGGAGTGTGTGCCAGCCAGCCTCGTACTTACACACGTAGATGTCCGAGGAATTGTTATTGTTACGGCAACTGACACCTTTATTACTGGTCAGCTCCGATTTCATTATTTATATCGTCTATGTTTATATTCATTCTTTATTACTTCCTCTCTCTTTTATTCGTCGACTCTCATCTCATCCGCCTCGTCTCTATGCTGATATTCGTAATTCTTCTCCGTTCTTTCTTTCTTTATTTATTTCGTGTGTGTAATTTATCATTCTCTTCAGTCGTCGTTGTCGTTGTTGTTGTCGTTGTTGTCGTCGTCGTCGTCATTATCGTCAGCCTCATCCTCGTCGCCGTTGTTGCTGATGTGTTTCTTTTTTTCATCGTTTTTGTCATTCATTCCCTTGGTGTTCCTCCTCTTCTCCATTATTTTCATGATCTTCCCATTCCCTTCCTCTCCTACTCCTATTCCTCTTCCTCCTCTTCCTCCTCCTCTTCCTTATTGTTGTCATCATCTTCAATTTTGTTCGTTCATATAGATTTAACGTATTCTTTCAGTGTCCTCCTCCCGTGTGTCCCGCTGCACCAAACCTGTGACCACTGAATGAATAAAAAAAAAAAAAGTAACGGAAGCTCTCCCCGTCACTGGCCGGTGAGGGGGTCGCGGGTCGCCAGCTTTAAGGTTTCATGGCAGCGAGGATGTGTATTTTTCTCTTTCCACTCATGCCAAATAAGAATTTCATCGCCTATTGATGTGCAGGGCTGGGAGGCTTTCAGGAGGGCGGGCGGAGGAGTGCGTCCTCCTTGTCACGCTTCACGGCACGGATTTGGCGGAGTTGCCATACTGTGTGTATCTTTGTCTGACCGTCTGTGTGTAGGGAGGTCCCTGGCGGCCCTGCGGTCCGTCCGGCTGTGTGATTGTTTCTGTCTTGCTGGATTGGAGTTGATCTATTTGTCTTTGTCTGTCTATCTGTTCGTTTGTCTTTGGGTCTCTCTCTCTCTCTCTCTCTCTCTCTCTCTCTCTCTCTCTCTCTCTCTCTCTCTCTCTCTCTCTCTCTCTCTCTCTCTCTCTCTCTCTCTCTCTCTCTCTCTCTCTCTCTCTCTCTCTCTCTCTCTCTCTCTCTCTCTCTCTCTCTCTCATCAAGCTACTCTACCCGTTTTCTTTATTCCTCCTGCTTGTCTTACCACGAATATTCCATACCAGTCGATCATCCACGTGTTTGTCCGCATCCGTGCCTCGCCTCCCCCATTCGCGCCCATGTCCTTCCTTGCCGTCCGTGTATCTTTGTTCAAGCACCCACTTACGTATGCATTTCTGAACCTGTGCTTGCCGCGGTATCAGTCTGTGTGTCTATTTGCTTGTGTTTATGTTGATGTCTCCACACTTATCCTTGCCAGCCTGCCATCATCCCAGCACCGCGACCTGAATGACTGCGGCTTGGGGCGGTGCGGAGGAGGAGGAGGAGGAGGAGGAGGAGGAGGAGGAGGAGGAGGAGAGAAGGAGGAGGAGGAGGAGGAGAAGAGGATGAGGAAGAGGAGAAGGAGGAATCCGAAGAAGTGGGCGAGGAGGAGGAGGAGGAATACGAAGAAGAGGACGAGGAGGAGGAGGAGGAAGAAGAAGAGGAGGAGAAAGAACGGGAGGAGAAAGAGAAAAAGAAGAAAAAAGAGGAATAAATGGAGTAGCAGCTGTTGGAGGAGGAGGAGGAGGAGGAGGAGGAGGAGGAGGAGGAGGAGGAGGAGGAGGAGCGAAAGGAGGATTTGGAAAAGGAAAGAATCTGGAAAGGAGGGAGGAAGGGCGTTGCTGATGGAAATGAGATTAAGACGCAGTGCGAGGAATAGAAAGAGGCCCCATAGAGCTGACCTTCGATCCCTAGCCACCCATCTGAACTCCTGCCGCCTGCCGTCCGCCTCCCGCCGCCCGCCTTCCACCTCCTCGTCGATTCAGATGCTGCAATAAAACTTCCACCTTTTTCCGTAGCTTCTAAGACACGGCCCTTCACAATGGAGACAGGGAAAAGACTTGTGTGTTGTGTTTCTGCTCACAAAGATACAATTTCCTAGTTTTTATCTTACGTTATGGTGTGAATAAGGGAAGCTGTCTGTTCACTCTCTGTTCGTTGCTAGTGTTTTATTTTATGTAAAAGAGGAGGACTGGCCAAGGGTAACAAAAAAAAAAAAAAAAAAAAGGCCCACTCAGTTACCAGTCTTCTTATAGAGCAGATAGAATTAGCCAAAATGATAAGAACAAATGCCTTGCAACCTGTCTACGTCTGGTTATGGTGTTGTGAGGTTGCTATGTAAGTGAAGGTTAACCTCTTCAATACTGGAACACATTATGACCTTGAGATTTGTGTACAAGACCATTTTTTTTTTTGGCGTTCGGAAGAGTCTTTGGAGATCAGAAAATTAATGGCTAGAGTCTTCACTGTTCTAATCCCCACACATAAGTTTTTGAAGCCATATAAAAAATCACCGGAAGGAATATGGAAACGCGTCATGGTACTGAAGGGGTTAAATGTGATTATCTTAAAGTAAACAGACATTTTCGTTTTTTCGTTGGACTTCATGCCTCCCAAGACACGATTTATTTTGGCTGGTGAGGAAATGCAAAAGGGGGTCACTTTAAAAAGCTATTTTAATAACCCATAATGAAATTGACACATATATAACAAGAAACATGAAACAGATATATAACATGAAACACAGGAAAATGACATACACATATACATATAACACAGTAATAAATACAACAATAAAGAACCCAACTTAATACTAACCTAATCCTAATCCTATATAGAGGCAATGTGGAAAACACGGACGAGGGAAGTTTTATGCGGTGTCGCAGTGGTGAAATGCTGAGTGATGGTTGATCCTAGGCAGAACCAAGAGGCGTTGTGTTCACTGGTTGAGGCTTGGATCTCAACTGCCAATCCAGAAAACCAAGAGCTGGCTCAACACTTTCGGTTGAGTCGAAACCGGAATAGATATCAACTACGGGACAGTAGCGGGGAAGTCATGAAACGGTGACGTGGAAGGTTCACGAGACGGTGACGTGGAAGGGAGGCGGAGAGTGGCGAACGTGTGTGCGGAGGAGTGTGTGTGTGTGTGTGTGTGTGTGTGTGTGTGTGTGTGTGTGTGTGTGTGTGTGTGTGTGTGTGTGTGTGTGTGTGTGTGTGTGTGTGTGTGTGTGTGTGTAGCTTTCAATATGCTACTACCATAAACCGAGAAAATGAGGCTAAAATTTTTGCTTCAGATTTCCAATGATGAGCTGTGATGTGGTTCATTTAGGTAATGTGAAGCGCCGGCCCAGGAGGCTAAGGCGGCCGTATTAACTTATTGCCAGAGTGCCGTCTTGCTAATGTAAAGGCGGAGGATGGGAGGAAGGATACCAATTTATTAGGTAAAGCTTGGGATAAGGACGCGAGGGGCGGGGCAATGGGGTGTCAGGGACAGATTTAACGTATAAGAAATGTGTTGAGGCCGAGGCTGCCAGGCGTGGAGTATTTCCCAAGTAGTGAAGTGTGAGGTTGGTTCTCTTATGCTTGTCTTTAATCTTTGCATTCGATTCTTTGTTGACGTAGAAATTATTAAGTTGATAAATGAATGAATTGATAAGAGTTACGAAGACCTCTACTACAACCATCATTAGCTACTACTATCACCGTTGCTTCTACTACTGCCGGTACTACTACTACTACTACCACTTCCACTACCACTCTACTGCTACTATTACTGCTACTACTACTACGACTACTACTACTACTACTACTACTACTACTACTACTACTACTACTACTACTACAACAACTACTACTACTACTACTACTACTACTACTACTACTACTACTACTACTACTACTGCTGCTACTACTTCTACTTCTGCTGCTGCTACTACTACTACTACTACTACTACTACTACTACTACTACTACTACTACTACTACTACTACTACTACTACTACCACTACCATTACCACTACTACCACCACCACCACCACCACCACAAGTACTACTAATACCACCAATACTACTACTATTACTACACTGTGCCGTTCCATCTCTTTTCTCATCCAATCAAAAGCCTTGAGAGAGTGAAGCACAGCAACACGAACCAGGTAAATATTGCTTCTTCACTGGGACAAGCAAGCAACTGACAGACTTTTGCCTTTAACTTGTGCCGGACGCGTGAGTTAGCGGCAGGGTGTTGAAGAGCAGTGACAAGGGGGTTAGGGGGCGTCGGTGAGGGAGGAGTGGTAGTGGCCAGGACTTACTGACGACCTTCCTCACTAGATAAATTAAGTGTGGGTTGAAGATACGTCACTTCTCTGTCACTTCCACCGCTCATGCTACTCGAGATATAACTAATGAGCCGACTGCCCATGTCACTCCTTATGAGCACCCAACATCACTCGCTCTCTCTCTCTCTCTCTCTGCGCCTGGCATCTTTCTACTGCTATATTTCGAGTTATCTTTGTGATCAGTAATAAAAACAAAAACTTTACAGCAGGTACATACGTGATAAATATGTAAAAAGGCTTGTTGGTCTTATGAGAGTCTCTATCTAAAGCAACACCTTCCTTATGGACCGTTAGTGCTGGGAGATACAATGAAGTTGAAGAGTTAGTGAATGTGGATAAAGAAGCGGAATTCCCCATCCCGTTTTCAGCACCCTGCATCAGTCTTTACTTGCTCTTAATCTGCTTTTTTTTCCGTACTGCTTGCAAGCACACCTGAGCCTCCTGCGATATTTGAATAAGTGCTTAAAGACTAGATCCATCAGATGGCGGGCTCCAGAAGAGTGGTGCGAGCTGCAAAACTTGAAATAAAACGAAAAGGGCCGCAGAGTTCCCCTGAGTGACGTTTATTACCGTGGCCGGGCGGGAGCGGGCAGCTGCAAGGGGGAGGTGAAGCGGCCAAAGGCTTAGCTTGACGGCCCGCACTGAACGCTGGCCGGCTAAGGGGAAAATAGAGCAGTAAAAGTGGATTCAAGTAAGTGTCACCTTACTTTTGTTCACTTTGTATATTCCTTCACTATAGTGCTGGAGATTCACTGTAATGGAATGCGATTGACGGGATACGAACGCGACTGTGTGTGTGTGTGTGTGTGTGTGTGTGTGTGTGTGTGTGTGTGTGTGTGTGTGTGTGTGTGTGTGTGTGTTTGTGTGTGATAAGATTTACATACTGGGTTTTACATTGTCAATTTTGCAGATGAGTACTTTTATTAGTGTATCATAGAGAGTAAGAGTGAGTCAGTGCAAGGAAATATAGAAGCGAGGAAGACGATACCTCAGAAATGATACCAGTGGCAGGCACGTGACGAGAGAGAGAGAGAGAGAGAGAGAGAGAGAGAGAGAGAGAGAGAGAGAGAGAGATTAATGGGATTATTTTTAACAGGCCTCCCGGTTCGTCAGCGCTGCAGGCTAGTGAAGTGTCTGATTGGATGGTTTTATGTGCGACTACTTGTTTTGCCGGGCGGGTGAGCCGAGTGCTACTGCTGCATGGCTGACGGGACGCCGCCCTCATTACCTGGCCAATACACTCGCTGGATGGACACTGACTCTCCCGAACCTTGGGAAGGCCAAAGTCACTCGTTTCATTGAATACAAGAGAGCTCCAGACTTGCTGTTGGACGATATGGGGGAAGTTGGAACTAATGCGAAATAGGAATTATTGTCCATTTTATTAAATTTTTTGAACATGTAGCTTCGAAACATTTGTTCTTTCAAACCTTCATTTTTGGAATTTTCCTCTCAGTTTTAGTGGTTTTCCATGGAGTGGAGCCTCCTTTCAGTCCCTTCAGTCCCCCGAGGCCTTCCACTCTGTTTGTTGAAGGAGTTTTTACTGTTCACTCTGTCACCATAACTTTGCCTTCTTACACCACTCGCTTTTTTTCGATTTTCAGTGCATATATATATATATATATATATATATATATATATATATATATATATATATATATATATATATATATATATATATATATATATATATATATATATATATATCTCTCTCTCTCTCTCTCTCTCTCTCTCTCTCTCTCTTTCTTTCTTTCTTTCTCTTTTTCCCTCCCATTCCCCGGATACGTTCATTGGTGGACAAAGGTTCCCTTAACTTTCTGTGTGGGTCGTCTCGCCGTGCAGGTTGTTGTTGTTGCAAGGTTTGGCTACAGATTGGTTGCTATCACTTGCTGTCTGGTCTTCCTCTACCGAATCTATCAACTCGTGTTTAGATATGTCAGGCTTTCCTTATATCTACTTCTAGGCATTACTACCTTGTTTTGTTTTTCCTTTCCAATCGTTTTATCTATCTTCATTTTCATTTTCTGCTAGTGTATAGTTTCCCTTATGTTTGCTTAGCTTTTGTTTTTTCATGTACAGTGGATGTCTCGGTCTGTGTTGTGGATGTCACTGGATGTCTCATAGGAAGAGTGCGCTTCATTTCCTTGTACATTTCTGTCAGTTGAGTTTCGGTGTATCAGACATAACATGAAGGTCCTCCACACTCAGTTAGTGAAGGGAAAGGCTCTGTAGTAAATGCACAGTGACACTAATGATTGCTGTAATGTTTGATAAATCATTAAATAATCACCGGACTATCTATATCGCGTTAATTATTCTTCATTCTTTTATAATTTTGAACGAAATCTCTAAAGGAAGAGTTGTGTTCTTGCTGAAATTACTATTTGGAGGAAACACAAACACGAATCACCTGAACCAACACGGCGTCGGGAATGGTTCAGGATTATGCAGACGACTACAGGCTGGTAATGGAATATACATAGATTGGAATGGAAATGTTCCCGCGGCTGTGTCCTCCCCGAGAAGGCTGCAGGCGCGTGGCGGTGCGGAGCTGCTGCCTCTTGGTGGTGGCTGTGGTGGTCAGAGAGGTGCGTGGGGGCTGTTGGCTGGAAGGTGTCACTGGATACTTGTGTTGGTTGGTCATGTAATTCTCAGTGTGTCTGGTGCCGTTTAATAAATTAGATGCAATTGAGAATGTCATCTGTCCTCTCTATTTTACGTTTAGCGCCTGTGGTTTTTAAGTTTCTCTTTGTGTCTGTCTGTCTGTCTGTCTGTCTGTCTGTCTCTGTCTCCGTCTCCGTCTCTCTCTCTCTCTCTCTCTCTCTCTCTCTCTCTCTCTCTCTCTCTCTCTCTCTCTCTCTCTCTCTCTCTCTCTCTCTCTCTCTCTCTCTCTCTCTCTCTCTCTCTCTCTCTCTCTCTCTCTCTCTCTCTCTCTCTCTCTCTCTCTCTCTCTCTCTCTCTCTCTCTCTCTCTCTCTCTCTCTCTCTCTCTCTCTCTCTCTCTCTCTCTCTCTCTCTCTCTCTCTCTCTCTCTCTCTCTCTCTCTCTCTCTCTCTCTCTCTCTCTCTCTCTCTCTCTCTCTCTCTCTCTCTCTCTCTCTCTCTCTCTCTCTCTCTCTCTCTCTCTCTCTCTCTCTCTCTCTCTGTGTGTGTGTGTGTGTGTGTGTGTGTGTGTGTGTGTGTGTGTGTGTGTTCGAACCAGTGGTACGCTTGATGAATAATGAATGTTTTGAATGAAAGCATTTTAATTTATTTGGTCTGTGTGCAGAACGTGTGGTGAGAGAATGACAAGCTGTATATGTAGTGTTGAATAGTCGGTCGTGTTGTGTCGTGACTCGTAAGCACAACACTTGGCCTGGCGAATGATGATGTGGTGTCAAAGTCGCGGTAATCCTCGTGAAAAGTGGTAGTAAGTCGCAGGTTTTAGTCACATTGCATTCCAGGGAATCCGCTCAAGAAAATTTATCGTCGTGTGTAATCTAATGTTCATCAAAGTTAGTGTTATTCATCCTTGCAGTGGTTGTCATTGTTTGCAGTAATTACCCCCTCAGCATACATTCTGTCCTCAAGATCTCTGTAAAGGTAATACGCCCCTTAATACCTTGATTAGGTTAGCTTAGGTTAGGTTAGACTAGGTTAGTTGAGGTTAGGTGAGGTTAGGTTAGATTAGGTTAGATGCTATGCTGGCAGGCTGGTGTAGCTAAAGATCCAGTAAATGAGTTAAATATATTCATGTAGCAATTTTGTTATGTCAACAGATTTCACTTGGATGGAATTTACAAAGTACCTGTTATGAAAAAGATGAACACTGACTCCCATAGGTCTTGACTTTCTAGCAGTAAACCTCACAGTATTGTTATCCCAGTTCATTTTCCATCTCTCACTTACTCGACTTCCTCACTCTTGCTTCCTTCATTAAGACTTGCCTTCCTTATACCGCACCTCCCACATTCTCATCGGTTTTTTCCCCCCTCAACGCATCTCTCCTTTGCTCTTATTCACTGCACGCGTTTCTCCTTAGTTTCCACATTTATCCTCCAAACGAGCCTTGTTATATAGTTAGCGTGTTTTGTAGCTAGCTGGTGCTCTCTCCCATCACTCCAAATATTATTTTAACCTTCATAACCACCAAGAATTATGTTTTCCTTATTCAGTATCTACATCTTTTAGTACTTCATAAGGAAATAATCTACATTCACTATAGCAAGGAGAAAGGAAAACTGCTGGAGGAGTGAAGTAAGGAGTGATCAGCGAGGTTCCCAAAGGTCCAGGAGTGGCAGGGGTTGGCTGTGTAGGTCCGTGGGCCAAATGGGAGGATAACTGGTAGAGACTCCCCTGGCACGGCACGTAGGGTGAAATAAGGTCATTTTTCTTACCTGAACCTTGTGCCTCTCCTCCCTCTACACCGGGACCATAAAATATTCAGGGCGTAATATTTCTTTTCCTATTCCTCCCGGGGTAAGATGAAAGGGAATTGAGTGATGAATTGAGGGAGATGAAAAAGATGTAGAGATAGATGCATAAATTGAGTGGGTGATGCATATATTCAGAGAGAGAGAGAGAGAGAGAGAGAGAGAGAGAGAGAGAGAGAGAGAGAGAGAGAGAGAGAGAGAGAGAGAGAGAGAGAGAGTTTTAAGTGAGTTTTACAGCTTTGTTTCCTCTTTTTGTCCATTTTTCACTCTCTCGTTTTCCTTCACAACAACGGGACACATTTTTCAGCTGTGTGTCCTGCTTTAATCACAGTGTCTCGGTGGTGTCTCCAGGCTTAACCATGTGTTACGTCCCTCACTGGTTTACCTTTTCAGAAACAGGTTGATTAATGCCAAGAATTCTATCACTGTTGGTTCCCTCTTACATTTCTTTGTGTTCAGGTGGTGTCCCTCAAGCTTATCCATTTCCTTCGTCCCTCATTGGTCTAGGTTTTTAGAATAAGGCTGATTAAGGCCAAAAATTCTCTCACTTCGTCCTTTCTTACTTTCCATTGTGTTAATGTGGTTGGTTGTCTCGTGGAGGACATAAACCAAAGCCTCAAATGGCAGTCACACGATTCATAAGCTTGCAGTGTGTCAGTATTCGTACAGCGTAAGGAATGAATAGTTTAGCAACGCCCTACGGTTACTTTCAATATCTTCTCGTACTTGATTTTATTTGCTTTAGAAGGGTTTAGGAGGGTCAGAAAATTAATCCCAAGTACCATGACGCGCTTCCATATTGATTTTGGTTACTATCTGATGATTTTATACAGCTTAAAATAGTGAAGACTGTGGCCATTAACCTTCTGACCTCCATAGACCCTTCCTAATGTCAATAAAATGGTCTAATCGTGCACAAATTTCAAGGTAAAAATGTGTCTCCGTACTGAAGGGGTAAATTGCTAGGGTCTTTGCTATTCTAATCCCAGCATATGTTTTTGAAACTGTATAAATAAAATCTCCAAATAGTAACCAGAATGAATATGGAAACGCGTCCTGTTACTGAAGAGATTAAAAAAAATTTGAGAAAAACAACATGCATTCTTAGTGAGTACCGCAGGCTGGTCGACTTCCCAACCTGACTGTACATTATTTACCGAATAGGATAAAGGAAGCGAAACTATGAGGCAAACTACCACAAAATATTAGGCAAGTTTTCTGCTCAAGGTTATAAAGCTGATTTATGGACCGAGACTTCGCTTCCCAAAAACTCTCACGGCTTCTACCTTATTTTTGAGCATAAAAAAAAAAAAAACTCACTCTGGAGCATCAACTTTAAGAACAGAGGAGTCATTAGGTAATATTAAAAGCTTCCTTATATAATGTCCTTTGTCGAAAAAATAAATAAAAACTTTAGGAACCAACTAGTCTAATTATCCTTTGTTCTTCCTATGTGTTCCTTTCAAACCAATCTGTATTAATTTAAAACTCAGGTGGCTTATACTACAAACAGTCACCAGGGCACCAGGGCAGTAGGATAAGGAGGAGGCAGACGTCAACCATTTTCTCTGTGCCGGGGTGGTAGACGCAGGCAGGGTCGCTGAGAGAGGCTCGCGGGAGGTGCGCTGCCTTGCCTTTTCCGTTCATCTCCGGAAAATGTCATCCAGCCGCCTGTTAGCATCCATTCATCACTTTAAATGCTCGAAAAATGTGTAGCGACTCTCTGCCTTCGCCTAGAGAGAGAGAGAGAGAGAGAGAGAGAGAGAGAGAGAGAGAGAGAGAGAGAGAGAGAGAGAGAAAAGAAAATTGGACTATAGTGAGGAAAGGAAAAGTGAGAAGGAGAGAAGGATGGCGCTGGGAAGGAAGTGCATTGCGCGATTGAAGAAAAGCTTCCTGCCATCAGTATGCAAATCTGCGAGGGGAAGGGAAAGCCGGCCAGGGACGCTGACAGTAACTAAGGCTTTAGCACCTGTCCACCTCATACCTGGGAGAGGCCACTGATTGATAATACTGAGAGAGAGAGAGAGAGAGAGAGAGAGAGAGAGATTCAGTTATTCTTTTCAGTTACATTTGCATCACTCCCATCTATTTCCCATCCTTCCCTGGCTTATCTCGGCGTTGTCACTCTTTCAGTACAGGAGGAGGAGGAGGAGGAGGAGGAGGAGGAGGAGGAGGAGGAGGAGGAAGAAGAAGAAGAAGAGGAGGAGGAGCCAGATCCTTTCTTAATGGAGGTTCCTTTTTCTTCTGTGGAGGCCAGCGAGGGAGGAAGGAGTTACCAGATCTCTCTCTCTCTCTCTCTCTCTCTCTCTCTCTCTCTCTACTAGGTCCTGTATGGAAAGTTAGGCGCCATCTTTCAATGTCTAGGATTCATTCAGCGCGCGGCGACGTTCCTGCTTCAGTGTCATTAATCCAGCTGATGAGAGTACCGGAGGGAAGAGGCTGGCTGGTGGGGAGAGGGAAGGGAGCGGAAGAAAGTTAGAATGTGAAGGAAGAGTAGAAAGAAATAAGTGAAGGTAGTGAGGGAGTTAGGAGGGTGGGTACGGTGGGGAGGTAGCAAAGGATCTTGGGAAGGGACGGGAGGAAAGTTAGAAGATGGGAAGAGAGTAGGAGTAAATGAGTGAGAGAAGTGAAGGAGTTGGTAGGGAGAGTGTGGTGGGGAGGTAGCAAAGAGTGTATTATTTAGAAGTCATCTCTCTCTCTCTCTCTCTCTCTCTCTCTCTCTCTCTCTCTCTTTCTTTCTTTCTTCCCACTTTAATGGCTAAAATTCATCATCTTGAGGGAGCGCGTCACGGGGATTAAGGTTTTTGTGAGAGGGAATACTTTTTAATATTTTTTTGCGATACTTTGCAGTTTGGCAGTGGAGGAAGATAGGAAGGATCGGGGAATGGAGGAAAGAAAGTTCGCGGGTAATTTGTGAGGAGGAGGAGGAAGGACGAGCAAGTTGATATGAAAATTGCACTCAAGTTTATACTAAAGGAAAGGATGAACATCTTACTAGTTAAAATTTTGGTACTCAAGTTATACACACACACACACACACACACACACACACACACACACACACACACACACACACACACACACACACACACAAACACGTAGAGAGAGAGAGAGAGAGAGAGAGAGAGAGAGAGAGAGAGAGAGAGAGAGAGAGAAAGATTTTCCATTTGGCCATCTCATTCATTTCCCCGATGGTATACAGAGGGTCTCCCAGGTGGCAGTACAAGGCCCGCCACCTCATCTCATTCAGGCGAGGGGTGTGATCGACCCAAGAGCTTCCTTCCTTCCTTCCAGCCACTCACACACGACTCAACTTGATTTTGTGTTAACATGCCAAGTAAATGTGTGGGACTTGTGATTGTCTCTAGTTATCTATCATATACAGAGGGAAGGAAGTACTATTTGTGATGTTTTGGGACCGTGCTCTATTGCTGAGTCTCACTTCTGGTCCTCTGTAGCCGGTCTTGGTGTGGGCGCTTGCCGGGATTGCCTCTATCGCTAATCTGGCGGCCTCAGCGACCTAACCTCCCGCTATCTCGGCTCACACTCGCTGCCGCCCTCACTGTGCAACCTTTATTGGAGAGTCGAGACAAGCCAGACAAGCCACGTCCCTTCCCATCCACCCCAGCAGCTGCTCAGGGTCTCTCTCTCTCTCTCTTCTTGCCTCGAGCACACTTACCCACAAATCCGCAGCATTGGTTGGAGTACTTGGCAGGGATGAGCAGCACATACCGAGTACTCCTGGCTGTTACTTGTGCTCCTCCCTGCCTAAGAGCTGTCGATTGTCGGATCTATACAGAACCCGGTGACAAGCGTTAATCCTCCTTTGTCCTGTTGTCAAGTGGCGGCCCCATTGTGAACTCAGTGAAAAGATAAACTGTGCTAACGCAGATGTACTGTACGTATACGAGTATTCATGCTGGGAAAGTATGTCTTGAGAATGTTCCTTATTAGTGTTGTTATGCTTTTGCACACGCGATCATTATTAATTTACTACTACTACTACTACTACTACTGTTATAGCAACAACAACAGCAACATCAGCAACAACAGCAACAACAACAACAACAACAGCAACTACTACTATTACTCCTACTACTACTACTGGTACTACTACTACTACTACTACTACTACTACTACTACTACTACTACTACTACTACTACTACTACTTTACTACTACTACTACTACTACTACTACTACTGTTACTACTTTACTACTACTACTACTACTCTTACTACTACTCTTACTACTACTACTACTACTACTACTACTACTACTACTACTACTACTACTACTACTACTTCTTCTACTACTATAATTGCTACTACTACTGGTAATGATAATAAAACTAGCAATAATGAAGTGCTTAAAGTCGTAATGACTAACATATTCCTTTTTTCGTTTAATGAGTTTCTCTCGCCTCGCCAATTAAAAAGCAAAGTTGTTGTTATTGTAAGTAAAACCTCCTTAGAATGTATTTCTGTTTGCTTCACTTTGTGTATAAAAGAGTACAGGGAGTGAGTTTAAACATCGCTCCCGAGTTGTCTTCCTCTAAGTCAGCACTGCCAAGGCGAACGTTTCCTTAACAACGGGTTTTCTTGCTCTGTCTGTAAAGTATCTGTATGGTTACTCGTCTCTCTCTAATGATCTGTGTATTTTCCTTCCATATCTATCTGTGTATGTATCTGTCTATTTGTTTACCTATACTTTACTATCGAACTAGCAGTCGATCGGTGTATCTACTTTCTTCCCACCTTTGTGTGCTCGCGTATGTTTGTCTTGGTTGAAAAATGAGTGTCATTTATTCAGTAAGCCATTACTTTGCATTTACGAAGTCGCAGGGGAGTGGCAGTGCTTGGCTGTGATGGAGCGCTGTACTGTGTGAAAATGAACATAGCGGCCTTTGAAATGGAGTGATGGACGACAACTGAAAGATAGATTTTCTTTGGGCATTCTAAAATGATGAAAAATGACACGAAATAAATCAAGCTTATTAAGCCGAGAATGTTAGTGTAGGTGTATTTACCATATCCTCTGGTAAATAAGACAGATGACTTTCTGCTGTTATTAACTCTGATTTTCATATGAAGCAGAACGTAATTACCTACTGTATTATTCAGGAGCCCTGGAGCTTAGTTGGTCTCAGCGCGGCCCTACAAGCCCGAGAGTCAGCGTTGGTGGAAGTGTGTTGGTGCAGTGCTCACCTGATGGAGTGTTCACTTAGGTGCCATTTACCTCTCTCATATGATCAGTCTGTGTCGCTGTTCCCCGCCACGCGCCACTTGTTCGCCGCCGCGCGCTCCTTTCATGGTGCGAGCTGTGATTTATCTTATGCTTCCTCCAGGCAGCCCCGCAGGGAGGATAAATTTCCGTCTTCGCGAAATTAACCAAGCAGTGAATGGGTCAACAGGTGTGCAGCTCACCTGTTTAGCTCGCGCGGGACACCGTCTTGCATGAGTCAAGGTGCAATTCCCCCAAGTTATGTTCCCACCAGACTGAGCTGTGTGTGTGTGTGTGTGTGTGTGTGTGTGTGTGTGTGTGTGTGTGTGTGTGTGTGTTTTAAATTAGGATATTAAGTTCTTCTTTCTGTCCCTTTTCTCTCTGTCGGCCTCTCTCTCTCTCTCTCTCTCTCTCTCTCTCTCTCTCTCTCTCTCTCTCTCTCTCTCTCTCTCTCTCTCTCTCTCTCTCTCTCTCTCTCTCTCTCTCTCTCTCTCTCTCTCTCTCTCTCTCTCTCTCTCTCTCTCGCACCCTTTCTATTCACTCGTGTGTTTAACCCAGTGCATTCACTCATTCCCAGACTTCATGGTATGTCCGCTGCTTTCCCTCTTCCCTTGCCTGATTCTCTCCTTCCTCGCTTCCCTCTCGGCCCAGCCCTCCTCACAACAAAGAGCAGAGCGAGTGTTAGACTTTGTACTTAGTTCCGTATACTATTTGTGTTCTAAATTCTAACTTTGTGTTTCGTCATCGTTCTTTTACTTCGTGTCTTTTGTTCTTCATGGTAATTATTTGTTGGTCAGGATGTGTTTAATATGTATACTGTATGTGTGGTTATATTATACAAGAAAAATAACTATGGATAATATAATCTTGAGGGAGAACTATTTGTCCCGTGTTATTTTGAATTGTATATATTTGATACTTGAATGCGGAGAAAAAAAGGACGAAGAAGCAAGAGCCAACAACACACACACACACACACACACACACACACACACACACACACACACATACAAACACACAGTCGGCAAGCTTTTCCTTTTCCATTTTGTATTCACGGCGAGCCTTGTGCTGAGAAACTTAGAGATATTCCTCGTGGCGAAAAGTTCCGAAGAAAACATTGCACTCTTTCTCAAGTTGTGCATTTCAGGAGTCATTTAATTAATTCAACTTTTACTGCAACCTCCTTCGTGCTGGTGTGAAGGCGGGAGTGTGTGGGTGTGTGTGTATGTCTGTCTGTGTGTGTGTGTGTGTGTGTGTGTGTTGTGGGCTGAGGGGAGGGAGTGGGTTAAGAGGAGCATGTGGGCTGTGATGGACGAGAGTGGTGTGGAGAAGTACTCGATATGGCTTCTAGGGGAAAAGAATAAAGGAAACTGTGGGAGAAAGTTGAGATGTGTTTTAGCAGGAGGAAAGAGTGTGTGTGTGTGTGTGTGTGTGTGTGTGTGTGTGTGTGTGTGTGTGTGTGTGTGTGTGTGTGTGTGTGTGTGTATGTGTGTATTTGTCCGTGTCCTTTCCTCTCCTCCATAGCTGATAAAGTTTGGTGAAAGTTTAAGGTGTAATCCCATAACCTCGTATTTTCCTTTCATCTATCCGCTTACCTGCTCTCTCTCTCTCTCTCTCTCTCTCTCTCTCTCTCTCTCTCTCTCTCTCTCTCTCTCTCTCTCTCTCTCTCTCTCTCTCTCTCTCTCTCTCTCTCTCTCTCTTTCTCTCTGGCAATATTCCTTTCCTGCAGGGAGTCACAGCTTACCACCTACGGGGCTGCCTCGGGATGGGGCCATTTCGTTCCCAGATCCGCTCGTGGCGTTGTAACTAAGCGACGCGGAGTGGCGGTGAGGGGCTGGCGAGGCTCTCTCTGAAATGATGATGACTTGCCGCTCACTGAAACATCCTCCCTAACGTGAACCAGCAGCGCTCGTGTCTCCTTTCTTCCCCTTCCCTTCATCCTCTTGTCTTTCCCACGTCTTGTTGCTGCCTTCAGAGATCAGACGGTGCTTCAGGTGAGTTTGTGGAGCGTTGCGTCAAGGTTACTGTTGGCTGCCTTGACCGCCGGGGTGTGGGAGGCCTTGCAGCATCGTTAAGGAGACGAACGGATGCCGGTGCAGTGTGCGGAGAGTTTTGCACGGTGTCAGCATTTCTCTTGGCCTGGTGTTAGTGGGTATCGTGTTTGTGCTCCTTAGATAATGCCTCAATCTTTCTAGTACCAGGACATGCTTGAATGTTTATTCTCCTTACTATTCGGTGATTTTACACAGCTTCAGAAACTTACGTGCGGATTGAAATGGTGAAGACTGTAGCCATTAACCTCATCAGTACTGGGACGCGTTTTTACCTCGAGTTTTGGGCACGATTAGACGATTTTATTTACGTTAGGAAGAGTCTATGGAGGTCAGAATGTTAGTGGCCAAAGTCTTCACTATTTCAATCCCCACATACGTTTCTGAAGCTGTATAAAGTCAACAAATAGTAAGCAGGAAAAAAAAAAAAAATATGAAAACACGTCATGGAACTGAAGTGGTTTAGTCTGACCTCCATAGACCCTCCTTAATGTTAATGACATCGTCTAATCACACCCTAAACTTATGACAAAAATGCATCCTGGTACTGAAGGGCTCAACCACACGTGTTATTGTTTACTTTTCACGCAACATGTGGTGAGGGCGGTGTAAGGGAGAGTGATGGTGAACAGTAATGCGATGTTGCCACGCCTTCTTAACCGCTGGCTGCTCCTCTCCCTCTGATGATGGACTGAGGCATTCGCGATAAGATCAAAGCTGCGTGTATGCATTCAGCACTAAAATTTACCTCTATTGTGGCTCTTTGTCAGGGATACCACAGGGGTTGCGCGGTTCCCTAGGGATTTCTGCGGCTGTTTCCTTGCTATATTAGTACAGATGTGTAGAGAGAGAGAGAGAGAGAGAGAGAGAGAGAGAGAGAGAGAGAGAGTGAGAGCGCATGCAGTAATTTCCGCCTCTAGAATATACAGCAAATAAAATACCTCATGAAATTATTGTACGTAGACCACCACCAACACCGGCAATGTAATACAATACTTTTATACAAAATAGTGTTACTTTAATGCTGTTGTTCCTGCTGTTGCTTTGGTCTCGACGAAGGGGGTGGCAGTGGTGGTAGTAGTGGTGGTGGTGGTGGTGGTGGTGGTGGTGGTGGTGGTAGGCGTGGTAATGAGCTAAAAAGAATCAGCAATTTTCGCACACTCCTCGACTCTGAAATCATTCGCTTCTGGCAATGAATAAATCCCGACAGTGGATAATTTGCAGCGCGAGAAGGGGAAAGAGCCTGTGAGAGCCGTGCGTGAGAGAGAGAGAGAGAGAGAGAGAGAGAGAGGGTGCTGGACTAAACAACCTCATTCCATTAACTTTCACTCCACATAGTGCTTGAGGTGGGCAGGCAGGTGGAAGGAGGAGGAGAAGGAGGAAAAGGAGGAAGAAGAAGAGGAGAAGGAGGAGGGAGAGGTAGAGGAGGGTAGTGAGAGGCATGGAAGGGGGGGAGGGTAAGAGAGGGGACCAGCGAGGGTGAGTTTCCTTGAGAGGGTATTTTCAGCTCACAAGAATTTCACGGTATTACAGAGCCTCGGATCCTGGACGAGACTCCCTCCTGCCTTGAAATATATCTTTTTTATTAATAGAATTGTACGGTTTATTTAGGACAACGCTTTCTGATACAGGAGTAATTTTTTTTATTCTCTTTTGTGGTCTTTGTTTGTCTAGTTTTCGGTTCTCACACTTTCTCGAATGAAGGCAAGGGATTCTATTAACAAATTTAGGACAATGGTTTCTGGTACAGGAGTAATTTTTTTTTCTCTTTTGTTGTCTTAGTTTGTGTAGTTTTCGGTTCTTACACTTTCTCGAATGAAGAGAAGTGGGACTATTAAGAAAGAGGAGGATTTGTGTCTGGAATGAAAAGAAAAATAAAGCACGATATTATTCAACATTTCAAACCCGACACAGTGTTGAGTTCAGCCGTGACTTGCTCTATAGTACGTTTTCTATGAACTCATCATTGTGATCTGAAAAGAAAAAAAAAAAGAAAAAAAACACGTTACCTTTTTTCTACCTTCGGCAGTATGGAAGCTAATTAGATCCCAGAGACAGAAAGTTAAAGAATTTACTATAGTCACAGGAGTTCGGGGAGAGATAGACTGCACAGAAATAAATTTAGTTAGAGTGACTATTGAGTAGAAGCCAGATGGTGGACAACCTCTCTATCATGTATAGCACGAGAACAGGCTGTGCTAAACCAAGGTTTAGAAGGTTTAGGATGAGAAAAGGATTGAGGAATATACGCCTCCATGCCAGACACTATCACCTCTGTAGTACGTTCAGCACACAGAGATCGGTCTCTGACACGGAAACTGTAATCATTCCAGGGAAAATTAGCATAATTCCTCCTCATGTCCCCCAAATGGCAGCGGCAAAACACCAGAGATACCTTGGGGGATCCTGAGGAGGGATTGGAAAAATAGGATAAGATACAGAAATGAGGTTGCGATTCGAGGCCCCAAATGAGAAGATAGGGTAACAGTGTGAGGAGGATTAGAAGTAAGGAAAAAGTCAAGAATGCTAGGTGTATCTCCAAGACGGTCAGGAATACGAGTAGGGTGTTGCACCAGTTGCTCTAGGTCATGGAGGATAGCAAAGTTGAAGGCTAGTTCACCAGGACGGTTAGTGAAAGGAGAGGAAAGCCAAAGCTGGTGGTTAACATTGAAATCTCCAAGAATGGAGATCTCCGCGAAAAGATAGAGGGACAGAATGTGCTCCACTTTAGATGTACCAGAGACTGTATTTAATTGTTTTTCTGTTAAGTGAATGAGTGGATGTTTGATACTAAAGTTCTGATTCATTTCCAGCATTTCTTCGTAATACAGATAGATATGTGTGATACAAATTGATATGTTATGCTTACTTATGTTAATGTTTCTCTCTCCACAGGTAAGTGTTCAATGTTACCACCATAGGCGAGTCCCGGAGGCCGTTCGTTGTTGGTATGTACTGTTACCACTTATAGTTCCCCTTACACAGGACTGTCTGTTTCTCTGTTGTTTTTGTGCCCGTTAAGAAACATGAGATAAGTCACGAAACAAGTAGGCGCGGTGCTGCTATTTATATCACAGCTACGGGAAATATGGTGCTATTTATATTGCAGCTAAGGGAAGCAAGGCGGGAGGGAGCGAGAGGTGGGTGTGTATACGGGAAGTGTGGATGAAAATTCAGTGATTCAAATAACGGGAATGTATTATCAAACGTCTTATTTCTGTAACCAGACTGTTTTCAAAGGCCACGCTGATGGTTAGGCGTGTTCTCATAGGTAGTTCTTGCCATTCAACCCCTTCAATACCAGGACGCCTTTTTCACCTTGAGATTTGTGCACAATTAGACCATTTTATTTTACATTATTAAGGGTCTATGGAGGTTAGAAAATTAATTGGTCAAAGTCCTCACTATTTTAATCCCCCACATAAGTTTCTGAAGCTGTATAGAATAGTAAGCAGAATGAATAAGGAAACGCGTCACGGTACAGAAGTGGATAATGTCGAAACGTTACCAGAATGAAAAAAAAAAAAAATCAGTGGCAAACCTAAATAAACTCCAGTGCAAGCAGCTGAAATAATTAAAATGAAGCTTCGACACATTTAAGAATATGAAGGAAAGAAAGTAAGTGTTGATTTAGAATAGTAATTGTTTCACGAAGCATCACGGTAGGAATTGTTGCTGTGTTCAAGAGAGAGAGAGAGAGAGAGAGAGAGAGAGAGAGAGAGAGAGAGAGAGAGAGAGAGAGAGAGAGAGAGAGAGAGAGAGAGCCTTTGTAGTTCCCTGGTGCCTCTGATGTGGGCGCAAGAGGGAAGGGAGATGCAGCGGCGGCGGTGTGAAGGGGAGATAAGAGGAGGTGGGTGTGAGAGCTGCAGTGGCTGTGTTGGTGATTGTGGCGGTATGTGTGGTGGTGGTAGTGGCGGTGGTGATGGTGGTGGTAGTGGAATGCCCGCAGTATAAAACCCTCATAACGTTCATAGTTAAAGAAAAAAAAAAATAGAAACAATATTGAGATGAAGAGTGAAAGTCATGTATAACTAAACCTTTTATTTTTAAAGGTAAAAGGGAGAACAGCAAAGGGCAAAAAAAAGCTACATTAGAGAATAAAATACCCATAACAAGTGCAGTTTCCATAAAATATTAGAAAAAAAGTCAAAATCCTGCCTTATGTATGATTATTTATTAAAAAAAAAGGTTACGAAGGTTCGTCTTGTATGCATCCAAGTATTTATTCCCCAGGATCAATATTACCTCATACTTGTTGGTGTCGAGGCAAGAAACTCCAATTTTTATACACGACTCAAAAGTTTCCTCCAATCAAGCAGTTATGGATTGAAACTCATCCTTCCTGTGAGATCAAAGCGGACGAGGAAGAAGAGGAGGAGGAGGAGGAGGAGGAGGAGGAGGAGGAGGAGGAGGAAGGAAGAGTAGGAGAAAGAGGAGGAGAAGTAGTGAGTGAGGCGGAGGAGGAGGAGAAGGAGGAGAAGGAAGAAGGACTGACGGACAGACCGAAAAGAGGAGAATGGAATGAGAGAGAGAGAAGAAGCTACAGAAAGGAAACAGGGTAACATAACTCGCTTCCTTGTGCTTCGTCTCACAATAGTTGCCTTGAGTGAGTCCTGAGCGAGTGCCTGAATAATGCGGCGCTGCGGAGAGAGAGAGAGAGAGAGAGAGAGAGAGAGAGAGAGAGAGAGAGAGAGAGAGAGAGAGAGAGAGAGAGAGAGAGAGATTCATAAAAACAACAGATGAACGGACGAAATGAATGCCAGAGAGAGAGAGAGAGAGAGAGAGAGAGAGAGAGAGAGAGAGAGAGAGAGAGAGAGAGAGAGAGAGAGAGAGAGAGAGAGATAACAGATATAATCATAAATAGAGAAAAAAATGCAACAGATGAACGGACGGAATGAAAGCGAATGAGAGAGAGAGAGAGAGAGAGAGAGAGAGAGAGAGAGAGAGAGAGAGAGAGAGAGAGAGAGAGAGAGGGGTAAAAATAAGTGGTAGAGGCTCAGTCTTGTGAGTGACAGTGACACTTACAGATTACGAGTATAGTTCTAAGTTTATAATTAACATTGTAGTACTTTAAGTCAAGCAGCGGGATAAGTTTTCAGATAGGGGATACCCAAAATATCCCCTTTAACTCATAAATCCCCAATATATGTTGTAAATCTAGTATCAATAAAAAAAAGGACGTCAAAGTAAGAAGGGATTTGACCACATTTGTGTAACACGCTCACCTTGCGGGGCTCGGAAGGAAGGCAAGTGGAGCGTAAAAGTGGAAGGGATTATTAGATCATCCCCTTCCTCGAGTGGTTGAGTGCCGCCCGCCAACGGTGCACTAGACTCCAGCCCAGGTGTGAGTGGTCGCAGGCGCGCTGGCTGTACTGAGGAAAGAAGGAAATAGGAAAAAGAAAGACTTCATTCATAAATACGCTTTCTCTCTCTCTCTCTCTCTCTCTCTCTCTCTCTCTCTCTCTCTCTCTCTCTCTCTCTCTCTCTCTCTCTCTCTTTTATTTTTTCTTTCCTGGTCTGATGTTCTTGAGTGTTTAGTTAATCTGTAACAGGTAGAGAACGTGGAGTGGATGTTGAAATGCTACACACACACAAACACACACACACACACACACACACACACACACACACACACACACACACACACACACACACACACACACACACACACACACACACACACACACACACACACACACACAGCTGGGCTCTTTTCTCGTTTGCAAAAGAAAACAATAAAAAGCATCGAATATTCTCTCTCTCTCTCTCTCTCTCTCTCTCTCTCTGCAGTGTATTTGCATTGCACAGCTGTGGTTTGGGCTCAGATTTTAGCGAGAGGAGTGGCGGGCGGTAGGAAGAGGTAACTTTTGAGAGGCGGAGGAGGGCGGGCGGCTTTTGAAAAAGTTTTGTTGCGTGTAGCGTTTCTGTCCTTGGTGGAAGAGGAAGTCTGTTGCAATCCTCAGGTGCGCATTCAACTCTGAAGACTCCGTGTGCTACTTGTATTTGCCTCCGCATTGTTGCCGAGATGAGAATGAACCCTATTTTCTTTCTTTTTTCAACTTTTCAATTCCCGCAGTCTAGCAAGAAGAGAGTATATGCATGCGAATCTAAATCATAGAAAAAAGAGTTTTGTTGGATGTTGTTGTATTCAGGTGTATATACATGTTGGTGCAGTGTTCCTCATGCACTGGCGATGATTTGAATTCACTTACACACGCTTGCTGCCTTCTCTAGTACTGAATACAGGCTCTTCCTCTGCCTTTAGCCCTTCACTGTTAGCTCCGTAAGTGGCAAACTGTCTAACCTATCCTAACCAAACCTAACTTAATCTAATCTAGCCTAACCTAACCTAACCTAACCTAACATTACCTAACCTAACCTAAACCTAACCTAACCTAACCTAACCTAACCTAACCAAACCTAACCTAATCTAACCTAGCCTAACCTAACCCAACCTAACCTAACCTAACATTACCTAGCCAAACCTAACCTAACCTAACCTAACCTAACCTAACCTAACTTAACTTAACCCAACCTAACCTAATATTCCACACGACTCGCATATATCCTGAGCTCTCTCTACTTAAATACGTTATGTAGTCCTTTCATTCCCAACTGAGAGCTATTTCCCACGCACCACCATTAAGTGTAGCCTTTCCTATAACTCCATTCAGGACGGTTCTCCATATCTCCATTAATATTAGACACACACACATTCCACACATCGGAGTTAAGCACAGCCTCTCTGTCTCCATGTACTAATTAAGCATACCAATACCAGATCAACGACAGGTCTTTTACATCTCGTTTTGCATTCAGTCCCGTTCAGTCTTCATTATCTCATTAAAGAGCGGCCATACCTTTATGCAGCTCTTTATTCAACGTACTATGCCGCGTTTTCAGTATCATTCTGGTTACTATTTGGCGATTTCATAGACCTTCAAAAACTTATGTGGGGATTCAAATAGTAAAGACTCTGGCCATGAATCTTTTGACCTCCATAGATCCCTCCTAATGCAAATATAATCGTCTAATCCTACCCCAAATTAATGGTAAAATTGCGCCCTAGTATTGAAGGGGTTAAGCACCATATAACTTTCACCCACCTTTGTTTTCTAATTACCTGACTGTTGTGGCGCTTAACCTCAATCAGTCAATCAATTATCTTCTTATTAAGCACAGTGACTCCTTTGCCAACCGTATTCCCATTGCCTACAAAAGGGCAATCCATGTATTCCTTTTTATCAACAGACCATTCATTCTTCACTACTCATACTTACTTACACGTACCCTGCCTTACAATATGCTCCCCCTACACAGCCTCAGTCCCGCACCAGACCCTTTGCGCCTCACATATCACGCCGTCACGCCACACGTCCCGGAAAAACACACGAGCACGTCTCACTACAACAAAAAATTGACACTGCACGCCAACAGAAAACCCGCCCCACGCTGTCGTAAAAACTCCACATCTCTCTCCAACAAAAGCATCACATTCCGCCCAGAAAAGGATAAAAAAAACGCATCCCACGCCAACAAGCCGAAGCGTGCCTCGCCTGCCGCTACACACTGCCCTCTCCCTCACGGCTCTCTCTCTTCTGCCAATATACAGTGAAACATTATTTTGAGCATTACAAAAAAAAAAGCACCTGCCGCTCACTAATTAGCGGTAATAAGGCTATGGTGAAGTGGCCTGGCGGGGTTTACAGTGCCTTAGTACGGGGCGGATGGTGCTCTGGACATGCAGGAGTCAAGTCAGATGAGCCTCAAGACAGATTGGTGCGAGTACCAATATGCCTCAGGACGTGTAGTATTCGAGACTCTTGGTGCTCAATTACTGTACTTGCTCCACGAAATGTCTCTAAACTTAGACGTCTGGACTACAGGCATCGTGAAGTCAGTATCTGTTTTTCAGTCACCAATCCATTCAGAGAGATAGATAGACATAGGTAGATAAATAGATAGATAGATGGATAGATAAATAGATAGACATAGATAGATAATGAGAGAGAGAGAGAGAGAGAGAGAGAGAGAGAGAGAGAGAGAGAGAGAGAGAAGGAACTCGTCCCTTCCATGCTGATCAACATTTGAAATCCTAATACGTCACAGTCTCAACACTTGCCACTTAAAATGTTTGCCGCCACATCTATTCCTGCAATCATTATAAAACATTATATTAAACATCTTTACTAAATCAAAACCCCGGGAGTTCAGTGTCTTTGTTTCGGTGTGTTGTTTATTTCGAGGGCTGGAATAAGGAAAGCAAGTTCGTGTGCTTGGCAACAGAGTGGAGATGTCTGTCTGGCTGTCTCTTATCCTCAGTGGTGACAGTTACAGCTTCCTTTGATGTCGCTTGCATGATAGTGACACAATATTCAGAGTGTAAATAGTCTGCCCGTCATCTATATTGTGTTGTATTCTTTTCCTCTCCCTGTATTTTGAGACACAGCTTTTCATCTCCGTTCTCATTCACGCCACTTGCCTCTCGTTCCTTGTGATAAATGCGTATGGTATAACTTTAGCTGTTCTAATATATTACCACCCTCGCACCCATTCTCTTTCTGAAACTATTCTCTATTCTTTCTCCTTCTCTTTGTTCCCTTGTCTGTTCAGCGCGTCCCTCCATGTGATGTTCCTGGCTTTGTCCTGCCGGAGAATGACCGATTGTCTGGATGGCGGGCGGGGAGTGCAGGTGCAGGTGTGCCGCCACGAGTTGCTCATTACTCCGCTCACCTGTGGCTTCGCTCGCAGGACAAAAATCGCGTCTCACTCCGGTCAGACAGAAACAAGGTCACCTGCATAGCGAGACACTCATGAAGTGAAGGAATTGTTTATTTATGTGGAAATTATAATGTGTTGTTGCTGTTGTTGTTGTTGCCTCTGCTGCTGTTGGTGTTGTCTTTCAAGTTCGAGTCCTAGCCTTAGTGTGAGTTTGAGAAGGATATCCACTCGGGGCAACGATTCTCAAATGCCACAACGAATTCCTTAGGTAGGAGGCACCGTCCCGTGGAAACCGTGCATTGAAGAAGAAAACAAAAACCATTACATTTATTAAGAACAGAGAGGACAAGAAGTAGAGAAATTGCAGGAGGAGGAGGAGGAAGAGGAGGAGGAGGAGGAGGAGGAGGAGGAGGAGGAGGAGGAGGAAGAAGAAGAAGAAGTGCAGGAAGAGGAAGAGGAGGAGGAGAGAAAAACAAAACAGTATATATATGAAAATGCCAGTAAAGAAAAGCACAGAGTCAGCGAGGTGTCAGAGGGGAACGGGGCACACATGGCAGTCAGCCCGTCACCTGCTGCTGCAACAGATTTGATGGCTCATAAATCAGGAATAATTAAAACCTTGATGCAAACTGTTCCACACACGACACATCATTGCCACTTGTGTAACCTGAGTAACGCGCCGAGTTTTTTATGTGTGCTTGCTTACTTCTTGACAGAGAGAGAGAGAGAGAGAGAGAGAGAGAGAGAGAGAGAGAGAGAGAGAGAGAGACTGGTATTAAAGTTCTGTCGGAAGCACGTGGCTGCCACCTGGTGCCCGTGAATGAAAGGAGACCCGGCGTCGCGTGCTTACTTGAGGCGGCACACCTGTGGAGGCTCTGGCACTGGGGCGAGGGTGGAGGGTGGTGGGTGCCGCATTCCACTCATCCCTGCACCCCGGCCCGACACTGCCACGTCCTCACAGCTGCCTCACCTTTCAGCTGGCTCTGCTCTCCGCCCTGCCTGCTATTGTGCACATTCCTGCCGTCTTGCATAAACACAAGCATTCAGTGCCCGCTGCATTTTCTTGCGTTCTCGTGTTCTCATAGTGAGGCGCGGCGGGGATCAAGGAAAGGTGATTTCAGTTGTGTTCCTTGTCAGTTCTTCCGGCAGAAGTACTTGTATATGCAGTAAGTTTTGCCTGCTGAAGTCATCGCTGGAGATAACGAAGTTTATGATCTCGCTCTGGCGGCGGGTCAGGCTCACCAAATAGTTTGTTTGACTATAAATTTTAGCGAGACTTAATCGGAGGGTGAAAACAAACTCTCGAGGTTTTGTTTGCATCATCGTCTAAAGCGTTGCTGGCGAGTATACAGGAGGAAAGAAACCAATACTTTGCTCCTTTTACTGCCTGCACGGCGAGACTTGAGAGGAAGAAGTCGCTCTTTGGCTAAACCGTAAATCTTGCCTTATTGAAGCTGTAATAAGGAATAATGTGTAAAAATCCCCACGGTTGAAAAGTGACCGTGAAAATCTCCATACAAAAAGGAGACAGGCTAGTGTGTTTGTTGTGCTTCATGTCCGCGCTAACTTTAGACGCGTGGCGGGAGGAAGGGAGGGGATAGACTGGGTGTAAGTCTGAGAATAGCTCTGCAGGGAGTGGCGGAGGGTGGCGCTTCTCTCCTTCTCCTCCTCAGGGACCACGAAGAATAATAAAAAGAGAGACTGAGGCAGATAATAAAGTACTGAATGGCGCCTTTATGATGAATGCATGACTTCATTCACTGCCTCTCACTACGTAAATATGGCCACATAATATTTTGTTTATAAAGATTGCAATATTTTCTCTGTGAGCGGCGCACTTCCCGTCCACTCTCCACTACTCAGAATTGGTTTAATATGCGCGATCATGAAACCTTGCCTATATTTCATACACAGGCTTGAAAAGTACTTGTTGATACACTCATAGTCTCTCTCTCTCACTCTCTCTCTCTCTCTCTCTCTCTCTCTCATACACATCCAGGTGGTGATGCTGCTTCTGTCGATGAGCAAAGACGACACGTGCGCTCCGTTGTTTGAGGTGTTGGTGATTTTATTTCAGTCGGGGAGGGGAAAACAAATGTCTCCTAGATCGTGCCGTGCGTAAGTCTGGACTCCTATAATGTGTGTGTGTGTGTGTGTGTGTGTGTGTGTGTGTGTGTGTGTGTGTGTGTGTGTGTGTGTGTGTACAGAAGAGAGGTGTCGGAGCAGTTGCCTTCTCTCGTTCTTTTGTGTTCATTTGCTCATTTATTTTCAAGGATGTAGAGTTCTGAGAGAGGAAGGAAAAGGAGGAGAGTGTGCAGGATGAAGAGGATATACTGTACTCACTCTCTCTCTCTCTCTCTCTCTCTCTCTCTCTCTCTCTCTCTCTCTCTCTCTCTCTCCTTTGTCAATGTGCATTCTCATTATACACTAATGGCAAAACGCAGGGTAAAAATGACAAGCTACTCCTATTTTTACATTCTATTTTTATGCTATCATTGTTATTATTACCACCATTATCATTATTACCACTTACATTCCTCATTACTACTACTACTACTACTACTACTACTACTACTACTACTCTACTATTACTGTAAGTACTACTACTACTACTACTACTACTACTACTACTACTACTACTACTACTACTACTACTACTACTACTACTACTATTATTCCATACAACAGATTATGATGGTAATACAATGTTATCATATGTATACTTCTCGTATTAGTATTCAAGAAATGGTAGAAATACAACAGTTTGTGATTACCTTCGTAGAATAAATATATAGAAAAACAAAAGAAGAAACTCATAAAAATCATAGCAATTATGCAAATATAATAAACAAACCAACAAGGATTTATCATCAACAAAACAACAACAGCAACAAGAACAACAACAACAACAACAACACGCACGCTGAAATAAGGGAATCAATAAACAAACAAGAACAAACTGATAGACAGACAGACGAACGAACAGACACCAACCAACCAATCAATCAGTCAAATCAATCAATCAATCAATCAAATATCTCAATTCCATGTCATTTCTCTGTCCTTCCCTCTTTTGCCGCTCGGAGCAACAGGAGCACATAAGTCTTGGTTGTCTCGCAGCGCTTCACCGGGACTCGCACGGACGTTACCAATAGCACTACCTCGGGTCGCCTGCAAGTACAACGCGCCGAAATAGTCCCGTCCATTCATCAGTGGCCGGGGCGGACTGGCGGGTGAGGGAATTATTGATGACGAGGGAGAGAGGGAGAGAGAGGGAGGAGGCAAGTGCGGGAGGAGAAGAGATGTGTGGAGAGTGAATGGCGGGGGTTGCTTGGTGTGAAAGACGTGAGGGAAAGGAGACAAATGTTGCTTCTCTTTGTACGTTGTTACTCTGTCTTCCTACTTGTCTGTCTGTTTGTTTGTCTTTCTGCCTGATGGTCTGTCGTGTGTGTGTGTGTGTGTGTGTGTGTACTTCCGTGCTTTACATTGTCTGTCTGTTCGTCCGCCTTATCTGCTTCCTTACCGGGCTTTGAAGCGTCACATTCTATATGCATGAATAAAAAAGGCAATTTAAAGAAGATATCACGTAGCCCTGCTGAGAGTGTGCTTTTTCAACATTCGCTTGGCTCTGAACACAGTGACTAGCTGAGGTGTTGCTCCGTGCTACGCGTTGTTCTGTTGGCTGTCGTGGTCAAAGAAGGCAGTGAAACTGAATTTCAGAAAAAAAGACACTATTTCCTTAAAATAAATCATAATATATGCAGTAACATCGCAGCAAAATATCGTGATTTATCTTGTCAAAGCATCTATATCTGCTTTTTTTTTCGAAAAAATAAAATATGGACCGTGTTTTTTATTAAAATATGTATTAATTAATTCTCTCTCTCTCTCTCTCTCTCTCTCTCTCTCTCTCTCTCTCTCTCTCTCTCTCTCTCTCTCTCTCTCTCTCTCTCTCTCTCTCTCTCTCTCTCTCTCTCTCTCTCTCTCTCTCTCTCTCTCTCTCTCTCTCTTGTAGGTAACAATGTTATATTTACTTCGGTGGAACATTAATATTTTTGCAGCAGCATTAAAGGAAAGAGGAACGTCAGCAACAAAAGAGAAAAAAATAAAAAGTAAGAAACTGTTGCCCGTGATGATGGTTTAGTCTTCACAGGAGCTGAATGTGAATCAAGTGAAACACAACTATTTCAATAACACAGCTGCCTTCCGGTGGCTCGCTCCTCGCCACCGCCACGCTGCCCACGCTTCGCTTCCCTCTAAGTGCGCTTGCTGATTTGATTGACGTCCACTTAATAACTCTCTTGCGTTGAGTTCCTGTGCGTCTACTCTTGGTCGCCTTCCGTGTCTGTCCGTTTGGTGCGTCGTTTGTTGACGGTGGTGCTGTGGTCAGTGTTTAGAGTGTTTTGGAGCATCACCGTGTTGTGTTCTGTTGTATAGATTTCCGTTACCTGTAACTGTTAGAGGTGGTTATAAGTGCTGGGTTAAGAGTAGAAATTACAGCAAAGTGCATTAACTTTTACTGTAGATATAAATACACACACACACACACACACACACACACACACACACACACACACACACACACACACACACACACACACACACACACACACCAATGCAACAGTGACGCGCAGTTTTGTTAATTCATCATGAAAAGGACGAGTCTTTTTATTTACTTGTTGATTTCCCTCACCATTCCATTTGGCAACGCTCAGCTTCAGTGTGCAGTAAAAGCAAGGTCACAATTATAACGCACCTGACGTGATGGATATGCAGTCGTCAAACTTCAGCACTGTTACATGTACACATTTCTCTCATTCCCGCGCTGGAGTGGTGCAAGTGACGCCATAACAAACAGGCGCAGGGGGAAATCAATTTTAACCTATCTTTACATCAAGATTGACTAACGTACACCAAAGCCGGTATGCGAGGCTCGGCTGTGTACAGTGTGGAGATCAGATGTCTTATTAACCTTCAGTATATCGGTCGATGGTCGTTTTTAGCAGCACTTTTTCCCCTTGTGTTTGTAATGCACTAAAGCCCATATTCAGAAACGCTTTGCTCTCTCACCATGACAATTTTCCAAGACCACAGAGACGAATAGCCAGGTTTTCAACACAGTTTCTCCTTATGATACACTAAAAATCTTGCCATTCCATCACCAGAAACATAAAACTATCCCTGAAAATATTAATATCTTGAAATTAGCCTTTGGGAAGATGTGATGGTGAGAGAGCAAAGCGTATCAGAATATGGGCCTTTAACCTTTTCAGTACTTGGACGCATTTTTAGAAAGAGTTTTGTATACCATTAGACAATTTTATTTACATTAGGAAGGGTTTGTGGAGGTCAGAAGATTAATGGCCAGAGTCGTCACTATTTTAATCCCCCCACACAAGTTTCTGAAGCTGTATAAAATCACCAGATCGTATGCAAAATGAAAATGAAAACGTGTCATGGTACTGAAGGGGTTAAGGATGCTCACTGGACCGAAGCTTTTTAGATAATGTGGGGAGTGACTTAGTTTATTATGAGTTACTTGGCTTGAGTCTTGATGGATGTAATGAACGTGTGGCGAGAAGCTTCCCTGCTCCATACGTAGTCTTCCTGATATACAACCTACGTGAATGCATACAGCCGTGCGTATAAACATTTGTGTGTGCTTGCTTCTGGAAATACGAGGCCCCTCTCCAACCTGTTGTACCTTGCGTTTCTTTCTCGTTTTCTTTCACCCTTTTGTTGTCATTGTTGCTGCTGTTACTGCTGCTTTTGTTGTTCTTGTTTTTACTCCTCATATTTTTTTTCTCTGTACTAATTTTTCTACTTTTTTTTTTCATTCTTGCATTGTTTTTTTTCCTTGCATTGTTCAGTAGAGGGATGCCGGTAGTCTCAACACTTGCACCGTTAAGAGCAGAGTTAGAATAGTGCGAGGAGAAGCCGCTCGGTGCCGCCACTAGTGCCTCCAGCCAGGCCAGGGAGGCACGAGTACTGGCGCGGTAACCAGCTAATTTCACAACCCTTCTGGGGGAGTAAAGGGGAACACACACACGCAAGCAGATTGGATGAAAATCGAGGCTCGGGTCTTGACAGCACACCAGATTTATACTTATCCCCTGTACGTGAAGCTCTTCATGCTTATATTATATTATTTTCTCTCGCGTCAGACTTTCCATTGTGCTGTATTGATATTCCGTCCAGAGTCCTGTAGTCCCCGCGCTTTACACATCTCTGTTAATATTCTCCCGGTTAGGTATATTTACCCTATACCTCACTTTTTACACGGTGAGACAGCTCTGCATAGTTCCCTTGTACCCTTCTGTGATATCTCCTCCACCGGACCATTGTGGCAGGTCCCCCTTCCTTAAATATTCAAGGAAGGGACGGCGTAAAGAGCTGCTCCCCCAGGCTGGCTTCCCGGGCAGCTTCTGATCCTCCTCGACGCCTCACACGTTCTGCAGGTCCAGGTTGAGCGACCCACACATTATTAAAGCGGATGAAACATACGGCTAGATTTTTTTTCCTGTTTCTCTCTCTCTCTCTCTCTCTCTCTCTCTCTCTCTCTCTCTCTCTCTCTCTCTCTCTCGTTCACACACACACACACACACACACACACACACACACACACACACACACACACACACACACACACACACACACACACACACACACACACACACACACACACACACACACACACACACACACACATCACAAGAGTTCCTTCTTGCGTCTGGCGCGCCACGAGTTAATTAATGTTATGGGATGTTTAGTTAATGGATGTGGCTCTATAGTGTTGTGGCTTGTGTCATTTGGGAGTGAGTTACCTGATTTACTTCTCCCTTGTTCATTAAAGCAGATGCAACACTTGTTAGGGAGAAAATGTGCATTGGCTCGTGATTTCCCAGTACTAGGTCATTAGTTGTGGGAAAAGAGCACATTGTCAGCCCCGTGGCAGTGCTTAATTCACGCGCTGTCTCTCCTCAGCCAGTGAATTCCGAACACGCGCCTGACTCAGAAAGTGGCGCCGATAGGTTTGTGGAGTGACCGCAGACTATTCTACAAAGTCAACATTCCAGTTAGCCCAAAGCGAGTAATGAACTTTCCGACCACCTCTCAGAGACCGACGTCCAGGTTTCGTAAGCCTTGCCTTGGATGCAGCACCGCCTTCCTCGCCCCGGGCGGTGCCAGGCCCATATGTACACAATGGGAAAGGCTGCTACTCACAAAAAAAGTGAAATTAATTAGCCTGGGAATGAAAGAGTGGAAAACATGTATGAAGGTTGATCTAAGTATGATCTTTATTAAGCCCTAGAAATAGATTGTGGTCCTTCCTCTGTACCCACGTTGTTGTGTGGCTTCTTACGTTGAGGAACACCAAACCGAGGCCAAGAGGGTTGAAGGGCAGGCAGTGTATTTCTTCAGCACTCAACATTGCTCAGACCTTGAGTTTGTGGAGGATATGAAGCTTCCGCCGTGCGGCACAGGGCCAGTAGTGATGCTGGGCTACATTCTCTGCCTCTACCTGTTATTCCTTTTATCGACCAGCCAGCACAGAGAGTGAACCTGCAAGTACATATGTTGACTGCCATCATAATGAGTCGAACAGAAATGGATATTGACTCGACTTAAGCTTATATATAACTACAAAGAAACTTGGAATAAGAAGTTTTTCAGTAAGCTCCAGCGTGCGTTGTGTTGAGAGGAGCGAAGTGCCCTGCTAAAGATGCCGCGATAAGAGAATTGCAGCGAAAAGAATATGATTTACTCCACAGCGTGAATGAAACATTATTCTGTGTTTAATTCATTGGTATTGTTGTTTTTAATGTTTTCTGTTCCTAGTGACACTAATGGTGATGCATTTTGTTTTCCCTCAGTCCTGTGATCCTTTCTTTCTCTTTTAGCTAAGGAATATACAGAGGGAAAACAAGCATGACACACAACAGCAGAGCTTTCTCCTAACGTGACTGTTTGCAAGAGATGCAGGGAGTGCAGTATCTAATCTCCAAGCGAGGAAGTAGGACGCCATGAAAATTTTACGGGGGAGGAAATGATGGAAGGAAGGAAAGTATGTAAAAGTAAAAGAAAACACAAGTGTATCTTATCATCCAGAATACGCAGCTGCTGTGGAAGTGTTTACTACATGTGTATCTACACGGGTGAGAAGATTAATTAGATTTTTTAGTAATTCATGGTATCATCAGTTGTGCTACTGTTTAAAAGAGGAAGGAAGGAGATTTAATTGGTTAAAATTGATTTCAAATTTAATACCGACAATCAGAAATCTTATATTCCTAATCCCGTTTGTTTGTCAGTAATAAATAATGTTAGTGAACACTTTATAAATGTTTATTAAGTCGTTTCCGTGTCCTACTTAGATAAGGTAAACAAAGTGAATTCACTTGAGCATTCTTTGCATGAGCTGTCTCTCAGTCCAAGCATTATTATTATCATTTCACATTGCGCTTTCATGAAGAGGAGGGGAAAGAAGAGATTAGGAGAACGAGGAGCCGGAGGAGGAGGAGAAGCAGGAAGGGGAGGATGAGAAGGAAGAGAAGAAGGAGAAGGAGGAGGAGGAGGAGGAGGATGAGGAGGAGGAGGAAGAGGATGAGGAGGAGGAGGAGGAGGAGGAGGACATAAAAGTGATAGATGAAAGAAGTGTTCGTATTTTAAGTGATATGTACTCATTTAGTCAGTGATGGCGCGGTGCAAGGAATCTGTCTTGCCATAGAGGGAACTAAGGGAGACGTGAATGGCGGCGATGATGGTGGAGTGGATGATGTGGAAGTGATGGCGATGAGAATAATGACGGTGGTGATACTTCAATGAGGCTCTCAAGCGCACAGCTCCGGTACTGAAAGTTGTTCAAGTTACAGTCAAGCGAGAGAGACAGACAGAGAGAGAGAGAGAGAGAGAGAGAGAGAGAGAGAGAGAGAGAGAGAGAGAGAGAGAGAGAGAGAGAGAGAGAGAGAGAGGTGTCTGCAATTTACTTTATTTCTGGTTCACTCACACTAAAAGGGAGCAATTCTTCATGCTGAATCCTATCTATAACAATGCCTCGCGCTCTCCTGCCCGTGACGCGCTTCCTTTATCAAGGGTTTGTCTCGCTGACGCTGGACATAAAATCAGAGGCCGGTATTGGAAAAGCATTTGCATGCATATGAGGAGGTGGCCGGTGAGGAAGGGTGCATGGCCGGCCTCGCCACCACGCCACCCCGCCGCTTGAATGCCGCCAGACCAGCACTCACCGCGCCAAAGTTTATTACAGTGCAGCTGCTGTATTTTCTCCCCGCTAGTAGGCCGTGAATGCCGACGGGGGCTGCCGGCGTGTGCCATGGGTCAGTAATGTCTTGCTCACGGGCGGGGCAGAGCTGTTGCAGTCCATATAGCCTAAAATAACAGTGATGGAAGGCGTGTTTTCTCCCCGTGATGAGAGCCATTACTCTTGATGCCTCGGGAATGAAATAAATCGCTCCCAATAGCGACTCGGTATAAGATGCGAGAAGTGCCGCAGATGGCCCGAATCACACGCCATCCGCTGCCTTATTGGTGCCGCTGTGGCCGTGTAGCGACTGTAGGGGACTCACTCTCCATAGCTGTGGAAATTGGTAAAGGCTGCGCACCGTTATCAAGATTCATGGCCAGTAGAGAAAATGCATTGAATTTCATTAACGTTCAGTCCTGGCTTTGATTTTTACATGAAATGATGCACAGGGAAGTTACTCTCTATCAGCTAAGATTCATGGCACCAGGGAATTACAGTCATTTTAACACCTATGATTCTCTCTCTCTCTCTCTCTCTCTCTCTCTCTCTCTCTCTCTCTCTCTCTCTCTCTCTCTCTCTCTCTCTCTCTCTCTCTTTAAGCTTCACCATTACTAAATCTGTTTCATTGAGGCGAGGCAGTGCAGCTTATCACGACGTGCCCAGGAATCACCAACACATCTTCTGCTCATTGTTCTTCCTTTGTGTTGCGCAGCGATCCTCATTTCCCTTCTCGCGATTCATAGAGCAGTAAACCTCAAGCAAGACCCTCTTAACTCCTCGCCCTTCAAGTGTGCTCTAAAGTCTCCCATTCCTCCTCCTGTTCCTCCTCCTCTTCCTCTGTTTTTTTCCTCTCACTCTGCTCCTTGATAAGTCTCTTCCTACTAATCCGGTCTTATTATGGATGCCCTCGTTCCGCTCCGTGACTTTGGCTTCCTATACGACCCTTCATTTCTTACTGCTTTGTATTACCAGGTTATCGGGAAGGGTATCGTGAGGGTTAGTGTATCTATTGGTGCTTGTTCTTACCCTTACTTTGCGCTCATCCCGTCGCTTCTCTGTCCTGCTGGAACTGTACTGCAGCGTTAACTCTGCGCCCGCATCTCCCCACCTTCCCCTATCAAAAATACTGACTGTCTCCCTCTGTTTCCCTCCCTCTCTCTCGCTCCCGCCCTCCAGCTTCTCCTCTCTCATCTCACTCTCACGCCATCTCTCACTCTCTCGCCATTCCACCCTCCCCTCTTTCTGCTTTTTTTTTTTCTTTCTTACATCACTTGCTTTCGTTTGTGTATTTTTGCTCTTCATCTCAATTTCGTTGTGGTCTTTTATTGTGTTTTGATATTTATTTCGTTTTACTCCTCATAACTGTTCCTTTTTCTCTTTTATATATTTTGATTTTCCTGTTTTAGTTTTATATTCGAGATTTTTACCTAGTTTTAATTCTCCTTTTTTTTTTTTTTTTTCTTTCACAGTATTTCATTTAAGTTTTCATTTATTCAATTCTGGCAAACATTTTCAGCGGGGGTTACGTTTCTCTCTCTTTACTTCTCGTTATTTGTGCATTAATGGGGTAAGTATTTCACGGTGAGGTGTCGTAGTAGAGTCGGCGGCGTGAAGCAGGTCTGTGAGGAGTCTAATGAAACCCTCGCAGTCAGGTGAGGACAGGCAAACTCCCTTACTGGGACAAAACGATCTAATTTTCCGCCCCACACTGGGAGGCGAGGAAGTGGCTGGAGCAGAGGCTTTGATGTGATAAGCTGCAGGCTCCCCCTTCCCGTGTGTGTGTGTGTGTGTGTGTGTGTGTGTGTGTGTGTGTGTGTGTGTGTGTGTGTGTGTGTGTGTGTGTGTGTGTGTGTGTGTGTGTGTGTGTGTGTGTGTGTGTGTTTGTAATTGATTATTACCACAACCACAAACACACACAAAGCACAAAAAAAAATAAACAACTCATTCTTTGTGTGTTTGTGTGTGTGTGTGTGTGTGTGTGTGTGTGTGTGTGTGTGTGTGTGTGTGTGTGTGTGTGTGTGAAGAGTTCTTTCACCTTTCCAGGAAGCAAGACATACACTCTTCTCCGCTTTCTGGTGGAGTGTGTAGCCATCACCTCTTCCTCCTAAAGTACAATAAATTAACTAAAAACGTGAGTCATTCTGCATCATTAGTGTTACATTGTCTATTCTCACACGCACGAGAAGAAAAAGAAAAAAAAACTCGAATTAATTACGTTTTAAACAATTCTTTCTTAGCTTCCACTTTGTCTTAACTTCTTAGCGTTCCTTAATTCTCTTTCTCTCCAGTTCCTGCTCTTATTTTCATTCCTCCTCACTCATTTCTTCGCTTTTTTATGCAAACTTTAGTACTTTCTGTTTTTTTGTACTTTCTTTTTGATCTTCTTTTCTTTCTTTTAATCTGTCTCTCCGTGGGTAGTTTTGGTACACTTTAATTCTCTTCCTCCTCTTCCTCCTCTTATTTTCATTCCTCTACACCCATTTCTTCGGTTTTTTTTTTATGCAAACATCAGTAATTTCTTTTTGACCTCTTTTCCTTTCTTTTAATGTCTCTCCGTGGGTAGTTTCGGTGCAGGCGGCCGTGGGCAGATACTGGAAATAGAGTTTGCATGCATAATAAATCACGTAATCCTGTCAGTTTCACGTTGACGTCACAGTCATCACGTTACACCATCTCCCATGTTACCTAATTATATCTTCACCCTTCGCCTCTTTCTCTCCTCTCTCTCTCTCTCTCTCTCTCTCTCTCTCTCTCTCTCTCTCTTTCTCTCACGTGCTTTTAATTATTATTTTCTTTACGGAAACTTACCTAAATTTCACATAAAATCTCAAGAAATAAAGGCTGGAAGTTAAGATTTATATAGAAACTATTTAAGATTAAGTAGCGTAAGACCCCCCCTCTCTCTCTCTCTCTCTCTCTTCTCTTATGGCCATATCACAGAAGGCCGTCACCTACTGTGCCCACCTCGTCCTATCCTCACTGCTCCTCGCGCATCACCTCCTCGCTGTGTCATTAAGGGGCCAAACCTCATTACTCGGACGCCCAAATGCCATCCTTCATCCAGCCTTGTTGACTGAAGCTCTCATTATAACACACAGTGGCTTTCGTCTCGCTTTATGCCTCCATATGAGTCCTTATCTTCCCAGCCTCTTCCTCCTCCTACTCTTCTTCCTCCTCCTCCTCCTCCTCTTCGTCCTCCTCCTCCTTGCTGCATTGCTGGCTGATCTCCATCTTCCGCTGTCTTTTTGTCTGTCTGTCTGATTCTCTCTCTCTCTCTCTCTCTCTCTCTCTCTCTCTCTCTTTTTTTAGTCTGCATTGTCTCTGTGTTTCTTATTGTTCGGGTGTCTGTTTTAGTGTGTGTGTGTGTGTGTGTGTGTGTGTGTGTGTGTGTGTGTGTGTGTGTGTGTGTGTGTGTGTTGGGTGAGACTTTCCTTATGCTTTTATATTTTTCATTGATTTATTTTCTGATTAGTTGAGAGCACGACACCATTGTTTTTTCCTCCTTCCCTTTGTTTAATCTTCTTACATACATGCCTTGCCTCCTCCCTCTTCCTTCCTCGCCTATTCCTCTCTTCTCTCCCCTCTTTCTCTGTAACATATCTAACGCTACAAAATGTGGAGTGAGGGGAGGCAGAAAAGCTCGAGGATAGAAAGGGAAAGAATTTTTATGCTGCTCTCTCTCTCTCTCTCTCTCTCTCTCTCTCTCTCTCTCTCTCTCTCTCTCTCTCTCTCTCTCTCTCTCTCTCTCTCTCTCTCTCTCTCTCAATTGGAAGTCTCCCACAGAGCGCTAATGACACATCCATGAAGTTCAAAGTCTGGTTAGGAAGTGGGCGGTGTGAACTGCGCCTCGCCTCGCACATTGGTCCGTATTCAGAAACGCTTTGCTCTCTCACTATGTCTGTTCTCCAAGGCCACAAAAATGATTAACCGGGTTTTCAAGAGTGTTTCTCCAGTTAGTAATGTAGAAATCAAGTCAGTCTGCTTCTAAAACCACAGAAACACCTTTATAACTCGTGCAAATGAAAAAAAAAGACGTTTGAAATAGTGAAGGTCAAGCACAGAAGGAAGTGTTTGAGAATACGAGCCATTAACATCCTGACGATTTGTGGAAGTGTCACATGTTGAGTCCACGCGAGATGTTGTTAGTTTGTTTCTGTAGCCTCCCCATTACCATGACACGCTTTTATATTCATTTTGCTTACTATATGTTGATTTTATACAGCGTCAGAAATTAATGTGGGTGTTAAGATATTGAAGATTTTGGCTATTAATCTTCTGACCTCCGTAGACCCTTCCTAATGTAAATAAGATTACCTAATAGTACCCAAAACTCAAGGTGAAAATGTGTCTTAGTACTAAACGAGTTGATTTAGAGAATTCATGTTGAGTTTTATGCATTCAGCTTGACATTTGGTTGGTTAATCTTCTGAATGTTGATGGTATTTAGTATTTTATCTTTAGTAAGTGTATATTTAAGTATGGTACAATTAGAAATAAAGGAAGGTACAGTAAACCATCATAGTTACACGTGGTACTCCCTGCTTTGGCCATGAATACTTGTTTCCATTAGGATCTCTGTAATTATGATACGCCAAATATTAGAGCATTTTGATTACCTTATTGGAAAAGACTAATATATAATGCTTGCTTTTTTCTTCTTTTTCTTTTTTCTTTTATGTATCAGAGATCAGTCAAGAGGAAAGAGAATTTATGAAAGATACATTTTAAATTCTCCTTCCCAGAGAGAAAGAGAGAGAGAGAGAGAGAGAGAGAGAGAGAGAGAGAGAGAGAAAGAGAGAGGGTAATTTATTTTTTTATTTATACCATGTGGGCTTTTCACGGGAATTTGTAGGCTATAGGGGATACTTTTTGGGGTACCTCCTATCTGAAAGCCCACCCGTACCGAGTGAGGAAGCCCAACCTACACTCGGACCGTGGACAGGATTCGAAACCGTGCGCTTGGAGACCCCTCGGACCCCAAAGCAAGCATGGTTCCATTGTACCACGGGGGCCCCATTTGTGAGCCATAGGAGAAAAGTAGGTGCTTTTCATAGTCGAGTGTTGAATTTGGTACCTTTTAATAAACACTTGCCCGAACTGAATAAAATTAGGCTTATTGTGAAGGAAAAAAATATGCAGGTCTGAATGGAAAACGTCTAGATACATGATTAAATATGGAAGACTTTTACCCACTAGTGAAGCTTCTTTAGGTCTTTCCGGTGAAAACTCTCCGCACTTCCAAAAAAAATGTTATCCCTTTCAATATTGAGATGCATTTTTTTATGTTTTTTTGGGTATGATTAGACGAATTTATTTGCATTAGGAAGGGTCTATGGATGTCAGAAGATTAATGGCCACAGTCTTTACTATTCTAATCCCAACGTATGTTTCTGAAGCTGTTCGAAATCACGAAATAGTATCCAGAATGAATATGGGACACATTAATTTTTACCTTGATTTTTTTTGGGGGGTATGAGTAGACGATTTTACTTGCATTAAGAAAGGTCTATGGAGGTCAGAAGATTAATGGCCAAAGTCTTCACTATTTCAATCCCCGCATAAGTTTCTAAAGCTGCATAAAATCACCAAATATTAACCAGAATGAATATGGAAACGCGTCATGGTACTGAAGAGATTAACACCTAGACATATTTTTCCTTGATTTTTGGATATGATTAGACGATTTTATTTGCATTAGAAAGGATCTATGGAGGTCAAAAGACTAATGGCCACAGTTTTCACTATTCAAATCCCAACTCATGTTTCTGAAGCTGTATAAAATCACCAAATATTAACCAGAATGAATATGAAAACGCGTCCTGGTCTACTGAAGGGATTGAAAGTGTTCAAAAATGTTTCGAAGATTTATTAATACTGCTTAGCTTTGTGCTCATTTAATTGTAGCTCAAAGGCAGGAACTTAAAGGATGATAAAAATTAGACAGCGTATATTTACTTGTACTCTTAAATGGTAAACAAAAGGCAATGGTTACTCTGCTTTGATATTAGACTTCATTATAGACTCACTTCCTGGGGTAACTTGTTTGGGAACCTTCAACATATCACTTTATCTTTTTATTTATTTATTTATTATTTTTTTTGTCTTTTGACGTACGAGAGATGTCTAATTAATGTATGTGCATCTTCGGTGAGTCATTTCTTTTTTCTCTGTGCTTCGGTATCTTTCTTCCTTTCTTTTCTTTTATTTTTACTTTTATATTTGCTATTTCTTCTCTCATCGTAAATATTCCTTCTCTTTCTTCTCTCTCTCTCTCTCTCTCTCTCTCTCTCTCTCTCTCTCTCTCTCTCTCTCTCTCTCTCTCTCTCTCTCTCTCTCTCTCTCTAAGCCTTTTTATATTCCGTTCCACTCCATTCCTCTTTTTTTTTTCCTCTCCCGTTTCTTTACACCACTTCTCATTTTTTCTCACCCTTAGTTTTATAACAACCTTTCCTTTTTTTTCCCTCCTTCACTTCTTTTTCCCTTCCCTGTCTCTCGCAGCTTCTTTTTCTCACGCTAGAGGTAACTTCCCTTTGCTTATCAAAGAGGAATCAGTCAGGTGTGCGAGAGGCGACTGGGAAAAAGGAGTGGAGCAAAAGTCCGGAGAGGTTTTCGGAGGCTTGAAAAAACAACAATCCATATATATTGCTACCGCGCAGGGACAAAGGAGGAGCACGGCGATAAATTCAGTCCGTAGAAACTGCCTCTCTAACACTAACCTTAGGGATATTGGTGGGTCTCTTTTATTTTCTCTTGACTTTTTTTCTCTCTCTCCTTTTGTTCGTCTCTGTTCACAAGATAGAGCTAAAGACAGAAAGATAGAGAGAGAGAGAGAGAGAGAGAGAGAGAGAGAGAGAGAGAGAGTGTGTGTGTGTGTGTGTGTGTGTGTGTGTGTGTAGCTTCTGCAAGTGTTCAAGGGTTCGGGGATGCGTTCTAAGATGGTGGTTGTTGGTAGTAAGTGTAGATGTTACGCAGTCCTGGTGTGATAGCTCGGTGTTTTATTGCCGTAGTTAGAGGGAAGGATGTGTGTCGTAAATTTAATCGCTTGAATACTGGGTCACATTTTTATATTGAGATTTGTGTACGATTAGGCCTTTTTATTGACTGTACGATGGGTTTATGGAGGTCAGAAGATTAATAGCCAGAGTCTTCACTATTCAAATCCCAAACATGAGTTCCTGAAGCCGTATAAAAACGTCCAATAGTAAACAGAATGAATATGGAAACGCGTCATGGTACTGAAGGAGTTAATCGTGGTGATGATCAGTGAGCCCAAACGTACGAGTGAATGTCAGTCACACTGGAAAACTCGTGTTGTATCCACCTTTCACTCCAAAGTGAAATTTTTTGGTCTGACACGAAGCTTCCATGTAGGATGAAGCTTTGAGAGTGACACATGTTCTATTTGATTTCTGAACCCAATGCAGAGGTGCCTCCTTGCACCGCCCGCCTCAAAGGTACACACCGCCGCTCCTCAACATACTCAGACATGGAGAAGAATAAAAGCGAAAGTACTTTTCAATTTCATCATTAAAACAAACTAAATTAAAAATGAATATAGGTAACTAAATACATAAAAAAAGAAGATAATAATGCATATTGACTTCCTTTATGTAAAATCGACAAGCATCTCTGGGAACACTGCTGGTCTCGTAACGAGTGGCCGCCAGCGTGGCCCCTAGCAGCGGGCCTTGAAGGTGACCTGTCCCGCCCCAGCCAGCCTGAATACCCGCCACAAACCCCACATGGCGGTGAAGCCTGTTGAGCAGCGCCGTGTGGTGGACACACACACACACACACACACACACACACACACACATAGGTTCAGATCATGGAGTATCATTAGTTCATCGTTGAGTTTTTAGGACGGAGAGAGAGAGAGAGAGAGAGAGAGAGAGAGAGAGAGAGAGAGAGAGAGAGAGAGAGAGAGAGTGTGTGTGTGTGTGTGTGTGTATGTGTGTGTGTAAGCCTCAAAATTATACATAATTTAATTGGGCTAGCTGTAATCAAACTTATCGTGGCCATTAATCAGTCTGTATGTGTGGCGTAAATTAGTTTAGCGCCATTTACTTCATAAAATTTTTTCGAATATTTCTCCAAAGAGGCGAATATTTCATGTTGCTGGACTAACTTGTTTTCACTTTGTGTTGGAGCGTATTAACACTTTCGTCATTCGTTACTAGTAAACAATTCCCAGCACTCACCACGCTAGTGATGGTGCAGCAGATGATAACACCAGTAACTGCCACAACGAAAACCGAGCGTGACATATTTAATCACATTTGGTTACCAGAAATATTTGAGAGTCAACCCACATGAACGTGTGACAAGAAACCTGGTGAATCAAGCGAACCCGACAGCCTGAGTAACAAGGTGAGTGGCTTCAACAGGTGCTTGGAGGGAGGCGAGGAGAGGTGAGAAGACTCGCACCATTTCACTGAGAAAAAAAGAATTCCAAGCTGTGGTGCGAGAGAGAGACTTGCCCCGAGAGAACCCCAAACAACATCATCCTCTCTTCTCCGGCCAAGGAACGTACCAATAGTCCTATCTTTGCCTTCATTTATTGGTGTGATTTTCTGAATATCCAGTACAGTATGATTAAAAGTAATTGCGTTTGAATGAAGCTTTTGACTGTGACGGGAAGCTTTTTATTTTTACTAACATGTGAAGGCAGAGTGGCGTTTCCTGATGTGTTATTGAACGTGTGATGCAACGCTCGTGGTGAGGCGAGGTGTGTGTGTTTGTTCAGCGGCGTGGCTCACCTGTTAGCTTTTCACTCCCTCACACAGCTGCTGATAACATAAACAGCATTCAATAATTGTTTTCCTTTGCATTAAATTATTCATGAGTGTTTTTTAGTAATTTAGATTGAAAAAGAACGATAAGTAATGTTCATCCTTTTATTTCTACATTGTTTAGGATCTACATTTCAAGTAAAGTTACCGTACAGCAGCTTTACTTTCCGTCTGCTTAATGAACCCCGGAGCCTCAATGCCCTTTGGTGGTGTTATTGGGTTAGGCCTGGCCGTAGCTGTGGCTGTGGCTGTGGATGGCGTTGCGTCTCTGCACTCTCCTAATGAGCTCACCCTTTGTCTCGCCTCTCCTCCTCTGCCTGTACCTGTAACTGTGCCATTCACCGCACCACACTTGGCTCCAATACTCACCACGTCTTCTCACCTGCCAACGCCTCACCTGGACTGACGCGCGACAAACGTGGTAATTAGAAACTTGCAGTGATGGACACAAGGTTTCTAAGACTTGATAGTTGAAGACTCATTCATGTTCTCCAGTCCAGCCAGTTCCGTTCTTGAGATTGGTTTTGCTTATTTTGTGATCTATTTAGCCTTCTCTCTCAGCCTCAGTGCACTCTTATGACCTCTTGCAGTCACTCACCCACTCTTTATATAGTGACTTAAATTCCCATGAACGTGACTCCACTAGAACACAAACTAAACTAATTTAACCTCCTTATACTGACTCGGCATCCCTGACACTGCCTGATTCACTAACTCTCCCTTTCTCCCTCAACACTGCCTGCTCCTCCCCTACCTCAGAGTGACTCACAGCTGCCACTACTGGATTCACTAGTGCAACATCTTTTTTTTTCTTTCCCCAGCGCCCCTCAGCATCCCTTTCATGGATCTATTTGACTCCAGCCTTTGATGATAGTTTGAATTTGGCCCCCGTGATGAATATCTAACTGTAATTAATGCATTCCCGATAACGAGCAGCGTTTGTGGACAGGTCGTGTGAAGCTCAAAATAACGTGGAGTTTGGAATAATCCCTTTAATCCGAATGCTCCTCAGTATAACAAAATGATGGTCTGTGTCGAAATCACTGCCATAAATAAAAGCTACGTGACCAATGAATATGTAAACTTGTAATCATAAACTGGTTCAAATGCAAAATACGCATAATGTTTCGTAAATGTGGCGGTTTGATCTGTGAATTGTGTCGCCCTACTCGCAATGAAGCAGCGATTATATATATTTTGCATGCCATTATTGTTCTGATTGATTGTAACTCCATCACAGCTTTCAACGTCACTTTTGAAATATTTTTTGGACAATTTATATTTTTGAGCCATCTCTTTTTCCTTTTTCCTTTTTTTTTTTTTTTTTTTTTTTCTTATCATGGCCTTCATATCTATTTCTATTTCCTGGTTCGTGTTTACAGCAAACTCTGCATCCATCCACCCTCGTCCTCCATTCTATGCACCGTGCCACACTCTCGCGGGCTCTCTCTTTCATCCCTCCAACCCTTCTTTCCTCATCCTTTCGTGCTTGTTTCTCCACGGTTTTCCTCTCCTTTCAACCTTTGTGCTCGTTCACTCTCCTTCTTTCTCTTGCCTACCTCATTTTCTTCTCCTTTCCTCCTCTGCTTTTCCTTCCTTTTCTTGCACCCAACACTCTTTCTCCTATCAACCTTCCTCCTCTATCTTCTCTCCGTCATCCTCGCACGAAAAAAAGAAGAAAACTCCCGATATAACTTACCTCGCCAAGTTCTCTATCACCAATCTCATCCCCGACCACATTGCGGCCCCTGGGGGAGGCTATGCACTCCTGACGATGACGAGGCGACGGCGGCTGCTGCAGGTGGTTTGCTGAGGGAGGAGAGGTGGTGGCTGGGGCGACGGTGCAAGGAGGGAAAGTAAAGGGAAGGTTCATTGTGATATTTTTCGATTTATATTTGAATGATCTGGAATGTATTAGTGTGTGTGTGTGTGTGTGTGTGTGTGTGTGTGTGTGTGTGTGTGTGTGTGTGTTTGTTTGTATAAATGGAGTTTTCTATGAGTTTCAAGTTTTATTCTATTTTAAGCCATTTACAAGTTCTTATCGAAAACATTTTGATGGACCTTACCTTCCAAGTCCTCCTGTAATTGTAATATTTAGGTGCAGTTAATATCTATTTATCTATCTGTGTGTGTGTGTGTGTGTGTGTGTGTGTGTGTGTGTGTGTTTTTTTTCTTGAGGCTCTTTCTTTAAATGGCTACGTTGCAATAAAGAATATTTGCTAATTTCGCCTAAGTGCCCCGTTGTCCTTTTTTACTTTTTTGCATCACTGTTTATTTTTTTCTGTTACCTCCCCCACTCTCTCTCTCTCTCTCTCTCTCTCTCTGCGGTAGTTCTCGTAATTGCTCACACCATCCTTTTATTCCTCCTCGTCGCCCTTATCTAGTCTTCACCATCCCCTGTTATCCTCCATCTTCTTATCTTTCTCCTTTCCCTTTACTGATTCACCTCATGTCCTCCTTATCATTCTCCTCACACTCCCTCTGCTTCTCCTTTTCCTCCCGTGTCTCCTCATTTCCTCTGTCCAATTTCCTTCCTTTATTTCCTTCACTGCTTCCTCTGATACCAACTCTAACTAACACGCCTTGGTTCCTCGCTCTCACTTAGCGGACACCTTCTCTTCTGTCTCATTGGTGGACAGTGAGAAGCGCTCGTGTTCTCAGGATGAAGGAATTCCTCTCATTGATACAACTACTCACCACTCTTGCAGATATTGTGGGGGTGTTTAAGGTAAGGGACAAAAGCCTCGATTGATTGGAAGAAAGGGAAATGAAACGAAAAAGAAGCGGTAATCAGGGGATGAAGGAATTCCTCTCATTGACAGACTTACTCACCGCTCTTGCAGATATTTTGGGGGTGTTTAAGGTAAGGGACAAAAGCCTCGATTGATGGAAAGAAAGGGAAATGAAACGAAAAACAAGCGGTGATATTTGCTAGCAACGTGATGGAGGATGAAGGAACGAAGTAATGCACAGTGACGCGTGACACACTTACTTCCCGTTCATGTAGATATTGTAGGGAGAGGGAATGAATAGGAGACGGAAGGTAGAGTGGGAGTGGTGGTGGTGGTGTCTACTTTTGTCCTTAGTGGTAAATGTTTTTTTTTTTCTGTCTTTCTGTGTGTCTGCCTCTCTGTGTCTATGTCTCTCTGTCTCTGTGTCTGTCTCTGTCTGTCTCTTTCTTTCTCTCTCTCTCTCTCTCTCTCTCTCTCTCTCTCTCTCTCTCTCTCTCTCTCTCTCTCTCTCTCTCTCTCTCTCTCTCTCTTCCTTAGTTCTCCCTGCAGTGTTGTTTATCTTGGCCGAGTCGAGTTTTGTGAGTTATGTTTTGTTTTTGTGCATTTCATTTTGTTCCGTTTCGCTTCCTCTGGTTTTTCTTCTTCTCTGGTTTTTTTTTATTTGATACTTCTCTTTTTCTTGTCTTTCCTGATTTGTCTTTCTTTTTTCTCTTGCTCATTTCTTATTTTTGTTTATCTATTGTCTTGTTTCTTTTTCCTCTTTTTTTTCATCTCTGTTTATGTTCTTCTTTCATTGATTTTCTTGTCTTTTTTTTCCTTTTCTTTTTCTCTTACTCATTCCTTTCCTGGTGTTAGTTTAATTTTTTTTTCTTTCGTTTCTTTCGCTTCTTTTTCTCTCTTTATGTTCCTCGGTCATTGATTTTGTTATCCTTCTATTTGTGTCGTTATTTCCTTTCTTTTTCTTCTGTTCATTATTCCTTTTTTGATGTCAGTTCTCTTTCTTTTTGTTGTTTCCCCTCATTTTTTTTCTCGTCTTTTTTCTCTCTGTCTATGTTTTCCTTCTATTGATTTTGTTGCCTTTCCTTATTTCTTTTTCTTTTTCTCCTTCTCATTCCTTTCCTAATGTCAGTTTCCTTTTTTGTTTTTATTGTTTCCCTCATTTTTTTTCTCGTCTTTTTCTCTCTGTCTATGTTCTTCGCTCATTAATTTTGCTATTCTTCTATTTATCATTATTTCATTTCTTTTTCCTCTTCTCATTCGTTTGCTGATGTCAGTTTTCCTTTTTTTTGTTGTTTCCCCTCATTTTTTTCTCGTCTTTTCTCTCTGTCTATGTTCTTCACTCATTAATTTTGCTATGCTACTCATTATTGGCACAGGAGAAAGCAAATGATTCTATGTCCTTTTCTTTTCATCGCTCTGTAAATTGGGAAGCATTCGTGTCGATATGCTCTTGATCTCTCTCTCTCTCTCTCTCTCTCTCTCTCTCTCTCTCTCTCTCTCTCTCTCTCTCTCTCTCTCTCCTCCAGCTCATATTCTTCAGTAAATCCTCGCATCTTCATATTCTTCGCTACCCATCCTTCCTTCCTCCGCCTTCGCCTTCCTCGCCATCGTCTGCTTCTCGCCTTCTCCTTATCTTTTATTCCGAAGTCTCAGGTTCCCCCTCGTAAGTTTGCCTCTTATCTGTTCCTACACTTCTCATTTTCTTATCTTTTTCTTCATATGTGAGTATTTTTTTTCTAATTTTTCCTTTTTCTTTTTTTCTCGTAAGATTTGTCTTTTTTTTTCTCTCATTTTGTCTTGCATTTTGTTTTTTTTTCATCGATTTTGCTTACTTTTGTGTTTTCTTCTTTCATTGAATGGTGTTCTTCCTTTTAGAAATGGTTCCTTTTTCGTTGTTTTTATGCTTTTTTTCTTCAGCTTCCTTTTTTTTCTTTGTCTTCATCAATGTCGTGTTTTACCTTCGTTTAGTTTTTTTTCCCTTCCATTTTGCTTACTTCTCTCTCGTCTCCTCTTTCAAATTGTTCCGTTTCGCTGTTTTTATGTTTCTTTTTCTCTTCAGCTATCTTTCCTTGCCTCTTCTTCATCAATGTTCTTTTTTTTTTTTAACTTCATTTAGTCTTTTTTTCGTTTTCACTTATTTCTGTCTCGTCTTTTTCAAATTTTTCTGTTTCGTTGTTGTTTATACTTCGTTTCTCTTCAGCTCCCTTTCTCTTCCTCCTCTTCATCAATATGTCTCTTTTACCATCGTGTCTGTGTCTCGCTTGCTGCACCTTCACGCGTCATTTGTTTCTCCTGGCCTGTCAGTTTTCTGTCTTCCCATCAACCTTCTTTTATTCCTTCCTTTCCATGTCCGAGCCTCCTCGTTTCTCTCTTTTTCCCACTCACCATAATTTGTTCCTCTCCTCACCTTTCCTCTCCTTGTTCTTATTCTTCCCATCTGTCTTTCACTCCTCCTCCTACTCTTTCTCCTTTCCTCCCCCTTTACTCTTGATTTTCCATTCATCTGCCTGTGCATCCATTTCATTTTTCGAATTTCTCCCTGCCTTGTATTTCCCAGGAATCTTCACTCCCCTCCGTCACAGTCTCTCCCTTGCCTCTCACCCCCTTGCCTTTCCAATGCCTGGCTCCCTCCATTCCCTCCTCTACAAAAGTTCAATAGTGTGTTATTTTGAGAAACGACGACGTAAGGGAGGACGTGTGGGTTCCGCTGGAAGATGGGAAGATGCGCCAGTGAATAGGAGGTGATGGATGGAGACACGGGGGGGAAAGCAACAAAACTACTGGAATGAGAGTGGGGAAGGCGACGAGGCAATGGTGATTTTTCCATCTCGAGGCTCAAGAGTTCGAGGCAAAGGAGAGAGAGAGAGAGATAGAGATAGATAGATAGATAGATAGAGAGAGAGAGAGAGAGAGAGAGAGAGAGAGAGAGAGAGAGAGGGAGAGGGAGAGAGGATGGTTGGGTTTAGGAGTGTGTGAGGAAGGAGCGAGGCAGAGCAGGCGTCAATTTGTTATGGGAAAGGTATGAGGCGAGGGATATTGGTTGGGCCGCAAGGGTAATGGCATGTTGGTGTCCAGGTGAAGGAGGGTGAGCCTTCTGGGAGACTACTTTTCCTTCCAGTCCCTTAGCAGCTGGCTGGCTCTATCGCCTGCTCCTCCTGCTCCTCCTCCTGCTTCTTATCTCTTCTCTGCTTCTCCTCCTCTTCCTGCATTTTCTTGCCTTCATTCTTTTCTTCTTCCTTGTGTTCCTCTTCTTGCTCACTTCCTCTCTGCTTTCAGGAACGATTTGCATATCTTGCCCCCGCTGTCCCCCTGAGACCCGCCCGCCGCCCAGCTGCAGTACTCCCCTCCCCCCTCGCCCCGCCCCGCACTCCTGCAGTAACTTGTAGAGCATGTTGTATGAGTGGGCGCTGCACCACCGCTGTCCAGGCTGCACCCCAACATGCTGCATGCTGCCTCGCTGTGGCCTGGCGAGCTGCATCCGACATGCTGCACCGTGGATTGCTGCACCACAGGATGCTGCAGCGCGCCGCCCGGCTCCTTCATATGATGGACCGTGTCGTGCTGCGCCTTTTTCACAGCCACGGACAAGAATGACGCCCGACACAGCTTCAAGTCGTGCAGCACAGCCGGCGCCTGCAGCAGGTCGGCGCGATGGCGGTGGTGCGACAGCCACAGCAGCTGGCGCGATTCCTTTCCGGCTTGAAAGCTCCCAATTAACTTTCATTAAAGAAAGGGGAGAAAGAATGTTATAAAAAGAAAAGTCCAAACAGCACATCCATATTTAGATTTCCCTCGGTATTACTGCCTCGATTCTATTTTGCCTTGTATTGAGAGCACTAAAGTACGGAATTTTCATTAAGACATTTTTCACGCCCGCGGCAAACAAGCAGGTGCTCGCCCTGATATTACCTCATAAATATTAATCGACAAAAGAAACGCTTTGTTATGGTAATGAAATAAAACCGGTAAAACAGTGGAATATTTTTAATCATTCTTTTTTTCCGGCATTAATATCGTTCTTTGAGTACATTCTAATTGTCTGGAATTCACGACATTCAAACACTCGTGCACTTCATCACTAATCGTTAAGGAGGAACACCACAGCGGCTCCTTCAACAGGACATGAATCTTGTGAGGCGACGCTGCGACGCGGCTACACAATGGCGGGAATGTGTTATTTACGAGTAGAACCATTGACTTAACGCTCAAAGGTATGTCAGTACTGCAGGATTATTGAGCGAAGAGGAACGAGAGGCGGTGTGTTTGTCTGCCGGTATTGAGTGAGGGCCGGACACTTTCATCAGGTGTGGCGCGGTAATGAGGCGGACGCTGGGGAGGTCTCGTTGTGGCGGGAGTGTTGCTGCGGTGATAGTTTGTTGGTTCAGCCAGGATACCCGCGGCTTTGTGGTGTCTTTGCGAGTCATCTGGCTCACACAGAGATCAGCCACCCCGCCCCTCCCGGGATGAGTGCTGCTGGCAGGTTTAGCTTGGTTATCTGTTCATCTATATATTTTTATCTGTGTCTACCAATATGCATGCTTCTGTGTCTGTTTCCTGGTCGATTCACTCACATTGATTTATCTGTGGGTCTTCCCATCTATGTAGTTAAATCCTTGATATAACTTTATTTTAACCTTTTCAGTACCGTGATGTGTTTTCATATTCATTCTGTTTACTATTTGGTGAATTTTTACAGCTTCAGAAACATATGTGGGGGATTAAGATAGTGAAGACTCTGACCATTAATATTTTGACCTACATAGACCCTTTCTAATGTAAATTTTGACTAATTCTTTTGATTCTTTTATGGACACTACAATTCAAGTGGGCCTTTTATTTTTCTAATATTAATCTTTTTGCCCTTGCTTTCACTCTTACATAAAAAAATAAATGAAAGTAAAATCATCTAATCTCACCAAAAAATTCATGATAATGCGTTCTGGTGCTGAAGGGGTTAGTTCACTCAGTCACAGTGTAGCTGAGGTGACAAGTCTTTCTTTGATCTTTCATCTGTAAAGAGTAGGCAGATGTATGTATGTATGTATGTATGTATGCATGTATGTATGTATATATGTATGTGTGTGTGTCCCTGCGTCCCTGTTGCGCTTTTAAAAACACACGAGAAACTTAAATTGTCGTGCTCTAGTTTACTCAATAACTGTGATTTACGTACGCATAATATTCCCACATGCTTGCCCCAGCCTCCCTCTCTTCCCTCCTTCCCTCCCTCCCTTCCTCTCTTCCTTCCTCCAACACTCATTCCCCGGAGTCGTCAGCAACTGTAGAGCAACACAAACGTTTGCTTTCACTTATACACCGAAACTGTTGTAAACTTCAACGTGCCATGTGATGGATAACTCGGTCTTGCCTTATTACTAAAGTTTGTAGTGTAAGAATCTGAGTTTTAGGGCGTTCGCGCTTTGACGAATGGCGAGGAGGAGGAGGAGGAGGAGGAGGAGGAGGAGGAGGAGGAGGAGGAGGAGGAGGAGGAGAAGAAGGGTGATGGGTAGGTGAAGTAGGAGAGGTGAAGAAAGAGCGGTGTGCAGAAGTAACAATGACAATTATCTTTATCAGTTATATTATAAAATCTTAAGACGAGGTGAATGAGAAGGAACAAGAGAAGGAGGAGGAAGAGGGAAAAGTTGAAGAGGATCAGGGAGACAAGAGAGAAAGAAAAAGAACAGTGGCAACAAGAAAAAGTCGAGGTAATGTAGGAGGAGGCAGAGAGGAAAAAAAAAAGGTAGAAAGTAGAGAACTATAAATAAGAAGACAAAAAAAAGAAGTGAGAGAAGAAGAGGATGAGAAAGAAGAGAAAAAAAGGACACACACATACACACACACACACACACACACACACACACACACACACACACACACACACACACACACACACACACACACACACACACACACACACACACACACACACACACACACACACAGACACACACAAAAGCTACCATAAGACTACAATACAAAGAGTTAATATATACGTAATGCAGAGTTCCCCAAAGAGTACAATGGTCGAAGTTAATTAGATAAGTAAAGGAGCCGCCCCGTGACTCTAATCCCCGCACCTCTGCATGGAGACAGGTTCGCGGGGCGCCTGAGGGAGAGGGAGAGGGAAGGAAGGAAGGAGAGGAAAGAGAGATAGGGAGAGAGAGAGAGAGAGAGAGAGAGAGAGAGAGAGAGAGAGAGAGAGAGAGAGAGAGAGAGAGAGAGAGAGAGAGAGAGAGAGAGAGAGAGAGAGAGAGAGAGAGAGAGAGTGTTTCCCACACCTAATACATACACACACACACACACACACACACACACACACACACACACACACACACACACACACACACACACACACACACACACACACACACACACAGGAACAACTCATTATCTCTCTTATTAATTTCTTTCCCGAAGCCAGAATTTTCCGAGTCGAGATTAGAGAAGGAACAAGTAATATGTGCATGTATTAATCCCTTTTGAAATGCTATATATACGAATGAGAGTGACCTGCCTTGCCTTTTTATCGTGTTGACTTTATCATTGTGTCAGGCCATCACACACCCCAACACTTCTACCCTTTGTCCATTAACGTCCGTCGTCTTTTGCGCATTATCATCACTTAATCTTTTTCCTTTCTCGCATTATCGGGAGTGTTAATGCTCTCTCGTCGACCCCTCTTGTGTCCTCCCTTTCTTTCTCTCTCTTTTTCTATCTCTCTGTCTCGTTCTGCTCTCTGCTCTTCATCCTTCTCTCTCTCTCTCTCTCCTCTCTCCGGTCCCGCGCCACGCCACCCCTCCCGCCAGCCACCAGGGAGGGCGCGTTAGGTGATGGGATGGACACTGTTAAAGGAGAGAGACCTTCTTACGATGCTTTGTCCATTACTCCCACTTATACTTGGCTTGCTTAAATTTTACTCTTTTCTCTATCTCTCTTCTCCTCCTTCTCTTCTTCTTGTCTCTCCTCTCTTTTTTCCTTCTTTTCCTCTTCTTATTTTTCCTCCTCCTTTTTATTTTTCCTCCTCTACCTTATTCTTTTTCTCTTTTTATTTTGCCGTTTATCTTCTTCTCCTTCTCTTCCTCCTCCTCTTCTGTTTCTTTCTCTTCGACGTCATAATTATATTTAGTTTTCCTGTGTCTGATTCTTCTCTTCCCTGTTTTCATTTTTGGCACACTCCTCCTCCTCCTCCTCCTCCTCCTCCTCCTCCTCCTCTTCTTCTTCTTCCTGGTCCTTCTCTTTCTCCTTCTCCTCCTTCTCTTCCTCCTACTCCTAATTATCGTCATCCTCGTTTTCTCATTCTTCTCTTACTTTTCATTTTCTGGTTTATCTTTCTTCTTTTCTTGTTCCTCCTTCCCCTCGTTCTCCTCCTCCTCCTCCTCCTCCTCCTCTTTTAACTGACTTCATTAAAGAGCGTAAGAGAGAGAGAGAGAGAGAGAGAGAGAGAGAGAGAGAGAGAGAGAGAGAGAGAGAGAGAGAGAGAGAGAGAGAGAGAGAGAGAGAGAGAGAGAGAATAGATACACATAATAGAAACGTAATATTTTCTCCCCCAAGAGTATTGCATTTGAACACTTAATCTATTTTTTTTGTTTTGGAGGGAGGGACTGTCACGTTTCCTGGAGGCTCATTTGTAGGTGAGTGTATTAATTTTCTTCCTCTTTGAGTGAATGATAAGAGGAGAGGTGCATCAGGTCGCGTCTAGGTGAGAGATTATATGATCCTTCTAATTTTCTTCCCCTTTGTGGCTCTGTGGATTTACATAATGAAGTAATAATGGAGCTGTCCTTTCTCATTTTTTCATCTCGGTGG